>NC_084620.1:62109577-62119577 GCF_033978795.1 Nerophis ophidion
ATTAGGTACGCGGCCTATGATGTCATAATTAACACATACAGTATATTAGGTATGCAGCCTATGATGTCATAATTAACACATACAGTATATTAGGTACGCGGCCTATGATGTCATAATTAACACATACAGTAGACCACATTTTCCCCAACACAGTGTGCACCGGACTATAAGGTACAATAAACGGGTCATATTATTATCCATCCATCCATTTTCTGCTGCTTATTCCCTTGTGGGTCGCGGGGGCCACTGGTGCTTATTTCAGCTGCAATCGGGCGGAAGGCGTGTACACCCTGGACAAGTTACCACCTCATCACAGGGCTAGTGTTTATTTCTATTTTAAAAAATGGCTTGAATGTTTGGTTGTGTATTTTTTGCATAATTACCCAATATTTAAGTTAGCATAATTTGTGATTACCATCCAGCCATCTTCTTCCGCTTATTCGAGGCTGGGTCGTGGGGGCAGCAGCCTAAGCAGGGAAGTTCAGACTCTCCTCTCCCGAGCCACTTCGTCTAGCTCTTCCCGGGGGATCCCGAGGCGTTCCCAGGCCAACCGAGAGACATAGTCTTCCCAACGTGTCCTGGGTCTTCCCCGTAGCCTCCTACCGGTCGGACGTGACCGGAACACCTCCCTAGGGAGGCATTGGGGTGGCATCCTGACCAGATGCCCGAACCACCTCATCTTGGACTATAAGGCGCATTAAAGGTGTCATGTTAATATAAATTTTTATTTTTTTCTAATTGTAAAAGACTTCCTTGTGTTTTGCAACCACTGTGCCGTGGCACACAGTGTGCCGTGAGATATTGTCTGGTGTGCCGTGGGAGATGATGCAACTTCATCGGAAGGTCTTGGCGTTGTGTCCTTAATAGAGTGGCGTGCTCACCATGTTCCACTTGGGGAATAGGAAATCCGTGCCGACGTACTCGAAGTAGTGAGCGAAGCCTTCCTTCAGCCACACGTCCTCCCACCACACGGGGGTCACCAGGTCGCCGAACCACTGGCACACATCAAGTGACATCATGTGTTACAACCAGGAAGTAACTACAACGTGACTACTGTTGCCGTGGTGACGACAAGGAGGGGGGAGTTGAGGGAAACAAACTAACTAACTAAACAGGAGGGTGATCATTTTAAATCAAGTTTGTGTGGTGACTTCATCTTTTATGGCATGTCCAAATCTGAATATTCATGAGCAGGGTGCGCTGCCAACATCTAAGGAGGCTGTGTGCTGGCCACACTTCAAGCATCCACCTCCTGCCCGCTGGAGCGAGGGGGAGAGCATTATTTTCAACTATGCAGCTTGGTGCTTGCTACCTGTTTAGCTACATTTTGTCAACAAGACAATCAAAGTTGCACATATAGAAAAGCTTTCTATTTTTAGACGATGTCAGATGATTTCTCAATCATCGATCACGTTGGCTTGCTGAATGAGCAGCACTTGGCACGCCGGAGGCTGCATGTAAGCGAAGGGAATCAACTTTTTTTAGCTGTGCCACGAGATACACTGGCTAAACAAGAGAGAGAGAAAGAAAGAAGAAAGCAAAATGTAAAAAGGTCCAAAAGGTGAAAGAAGAAAAGCCACGGAAAGAGAAGAAGGAATAAAAGAAAGCAAGAAAAGAAGTAAAAAAAAAAGAAAAAATAACGAAAAGAGAAGAAAGGAATGAAGTGAAGGAAAAGGAAAAAGAAAAGAATGAATAAAAAAAAGAAAAAAGGACCAAAAAAATGAAAACAAAGACGCAAAGAAAGAAGAAAAAGGGTATAAAGGGAGAAGAGAGAAAAAGAAGGAAAAGGACAAAAGACAGAAGAAAGAAAAGGAAATCAGAAAAGAAACAGAAACAGAAAAGAAAAGAAAGAAACAAGAAAAGAAAAGAAAGAAACAAGAAAAGAAAAGAAAACAACAGAAAAAAGAAAGGAAAGACAATGAAATTAAATGAAAAGACAAAGAATGGAAAGAAAATTAAAAAGATAAGGAAAGGAAAAAAGAAAATAAATAAAAAAGGAAAGGAAAGAAAAAGAGAAAAGGAAACAAGGAATTGAAAAAGGGGAGAAAAACATTAAGAAGTTAAAAAAGTACAAAAGACAAAAAAAGAGGACAAGGAAAGGGAAAAAAAGGGAAAGTAAATATGAACTAAAGAAGAAAATAAAGAAGTTAAGAAAAATAAAAAATAAATGAATAAAAGAAAGAAAAGAAAGACAGAAAATGAAGAAGCAAATAAGAAAAAGAAAGGACAGCAAAATAAAATTAGGAAGCAAAGAAAGAAGAAAGGACAAAGAAAGACACGAAGGGTAAAAAAGGAAGAAGTCAAAGAAAAACAAAGGAAAAAGGATAATAAAGAAGAAAGAAAAGGAAATCATAAAATATAAGAAATGAAAAGAAAGAAAAAAAATGGAAATAACAGAAAAAAATAAAGGAAAGAAAAGGAAATGGGAAAAAGACAAATGAAGGATAGAAAGAAAATAAAGAAGAAAGAAAAAAAGAATAGAAAAAATCAGGAAAGAAAAAAAGAAAAGAAAACAAACCAAAAGGAAAGAAGAGAAGAGTAAGGAGGAAGAAGAGAAAGAAAAAGAAAGAAAAGAAGGAAAAGGAAATCAGAATAGAAACAGAAAATAAAATAAAGAAACAAGAAAAGAAAAGAATAGAAAAAATAAAGGAAAGACAATAAAATGAAAAGAAAAGGCAACGAATAGAAAGAAAATAAAGAAAAAAAAATAGAAATGGATAAGGAAAGGAAAAAAGAAAAGAAATCAAAGGAAAGGAAAGAAAAAGACAAACATGAAATAAGAAAAGAAAGAAAAGAAGAAAAAGTACAAAAGACAAAAAAGAAGACAAGGAAAGAAAGGAAGAATAAAAGGAAAGTAAAATGAACTAAAGAAGAAAATAAAGAAGTTAAGAAAAATGAAAGCAAAGAAATAAGAAAAAGAAAAGACTTAAAAAGAAAGTTACAAAACAAAGAAAGAAGAAAAGACAAGAAGTGTAAAAAAGGAAGAAGTAAAAGAGAAAGAAGGGAATAAAGAAAATAAGGAAAAAAGAAAAAGAAATCAGAAAATATAAGAAATGAAAAACAAAAAAACAGAAGGAAAGAACGGAAAGAAAAGGAAATGGGGAAACAAGACAAATAAAGGATGTAAAGAAAATAAAGAAGAAAGAAATAGAAAAGATAAGGAAAGAAAAATAGAAAAGAAACCAAAAGGAAAACAAAGAAAAACACAAAAAAGAAATAAGAGAAAAAAGAACCAAAGACAAAGAAAGAAAGAAAAGAAGACAAGAAAAAAAAAGGAAAACAAACAAACATCAGAGCAAGGAAAAACTCAACCCACGGGATACAATGAGAAACCTTGGAGAGGACTGCAGATGTGGGGAGAAGAAAAGAAAAAGAAAAAAAAGAAGAAAAGAAAACAAATGGAAATTGAAAAAAGGAAGAGAAAGAAAAGGAAGATAAGATAGAAGAAAAAGTGAACTTATGTGGAAAAAAAGAACAAGAAGAATCATGAACTGTGATCCACTTTGCGTGTGTGTGTGTGTGTGTGTGTGTGTGTGTGTGTGTGTGTGTAGGAAACTATCCCAATTAGACTTACGGACTCAAAAGAAGACTTTACTGTCTCTGTGCTTGTTGCCATGACAACACTTTCAAAACAGATGTGTGTGTGTGTGTGTGTTGAAAGTGACACGGTGGAAGAAGAATCAGGAAACACACACACACACACACACACACACACACACACACACGAAAGAGGGAGGCTAAGTAAGAAGCAGAAGAAAGGTGGAATAGAGGAAAGTGAGATTGAGAGATTCATGTTGCTGCTGCTCTCTCTCTCTTGCTCTCTCTCTCTCTCTCTCTCTCTCTCTCTCTCTCTCTGTGCAGCAGCAACACCCTCACCTCACTTTCAACACACACACACTGATGTGAACATCTCTCTCTCTCTCTCTCTCTCTCTCTCTCTCTCTCCGTGCAGCAGCAACACCCTCCTTAATCAGCTGACTTCTTTTCTCTCCCCACTTCTGCTCCCTCTCTCTCTCCTCACGCTGTCACTTCCTGTCCCTCACGCCGTCTCTTCCTGTCTCTTACGTAATCACTTTGACGCTCGTCCTGTCTCTCATGTCGTCACTTCCTGTCGCTTTTTCTGTCCCTCACGTCTTCACTTCTTGTCCCTCCTCCTGTCCCTGACGTCGTCACTTCCTGTCCTTCACGTCTTCACTTCCTGTCCCTCCTCCTGTCCCTGACGTCGTCACTTCCTGTCCCTCACGTCTTCACTTCTTGTCCCTCCTCCTGTCCCTGACGTCGTCACTTCCTGTCCTTCACGTCTTCACTTCCTGTCCCTCCTCCTGTCCCTGACGTCGTCACTTCCTGTCCCTCACGTCTTCACTTCTTGTCCCTCCTCCTGTCCCTCGCGTCATCACTTCCTGTCCCTCACGTCGTCACTTCTGGTCCCTCCTCCTGTCCCTCGCGTCGTCACTTCCTGTCCCTCACGTCGTCACTTCCTGTTGCACTTCCTGTCCTGGCGTCTAGTTAGCGGCCAACAGCAGGCTCCCGTTGAGCTCACCTGGTGGCAGATCTCGTGGACGAGCACCATGGTCAGCTCCATGCGGTATGACGAGGACGACACCTGGGCGTCCAGCAGGATCTTCTGCTCCACGAAGACGCTGAGCCCCCAGTTCTCCATGGCGGCGTAGGGATGTTTGGGCACCGCCAGCAGGTCTGACAGCAGGAAGACACGCCGTCAACCATCACGTCCCATTACTTATGACAAACTAGCAGTAGCGCTGCAGAAAGTGAGTTGCTAGTTAGTTACTGATAACTACCCATACTCACCTTACCTACCCACTCTGCGTGAGGGAAACTCAACAAGTTGCCATGGAAACCAAAGTTGTGTCACGCAGCCAATGACATAATTGCTCCCAGGCTTCAATGCCATAGGTTATTTTCCCTCACTGACAGCTGATTGGCTGGCGGGCCCAATATGCAAATGAGAGCTTCTTTTTCTTTCCTCCACTTATGGCGCACATGCAAATGAGGTTTAAGGTGGAATATGCAAATGAGGCATTAAGGGAATTACACATTTCAACCGAAGTGATACCAAAAGGTTTCATTTCACCGCAGTGGCGCGCACACACACACACACACACGCACACACACACACACACACACACACACACACACACACACACACACACACACACACACACACACACACACACACTCACACAAACGGGATGGTGCTGAAAATAGAAAAAAAAAATGCTATTTTTGAAGCGGGTGTGTGAGACAGCGTAAGTCACATGTGTTGTTGGGAGGAGCCACTAGGGGGCAGGTAAGTCACATTTGTTGTTGGGAGGAGCCACTAGGGGGCAGGTAAGTCACATGTGTTATTGGGAGGAGCCACTAGGGGGCAGGTAAGTCACATGTGTTGTTGGGAGGAGCCACTAGGGGGCAGGTAAGTCACATGTGTTGTTTGGAGGAGCCACTAGGGGGCAGGTAAGTCACATGTGTTGTTTGGAGGAGCCACTAGGGGGCAGGTAAGTCACATGTGTTGTTGGGAGGAGCCACAAGGGGGCAGGTAAGTCACATGTGTTGTTGGGAGGAGCCACTAGGGGGCAGGTAAGTCACATGTGTTGTTGGGAGGAGCCACTAGGGGGCAGGTAAGTCACATGTGTTGTTGGGAGGAGCCACTAGGGGGCAGGTAAGTCACATGTGTTGTTGGGAGGAGCCACTAGGGGGCAGGTAAGTCACATGTGTTGTTGGGAGGAGCCACTAGGGGACAGGTAAGTCACATGTGTTGTTGGGAGGAGCCACTAGGGGCCAGGTAAGTCACATGTGTTGTTGGGAGGAGCCACTAGGGGGAAGGTAAGTCACATGTGTTGTTGGGAGGCGCCACTAGGGGCCAGGTAAGTCACATGTGTTGTTGGGAGGAGCCACTAGGGGGCAGGTAAGTCACATGTGTTGTTGGGAGGAGCCACTAGGGGACAGGTAAGTCACATGTGTTGTTGGGAGGAGCCACTAGGGGGCAGGTAAGTCACATGTGTTGTTGGGAGGAGCCACTAGGGGGCAGGTAAGTCACATGTGTTGTTGGGAGGAGCCACTAGGGGCCAGGTAAGTCACATGTGTTGTTGGGAGGAGCCACTAGGGGGCAGGTAAGTCACATGTGTTGTTGGGAAGAGCCACTAGGGGGCAGGTAAGTCACATGTGTTGTTGGGAAGAGCCACTAGGGGGCAGGTAAGTCACATGTGTTGTTGGGAGGAGCCACTAGGGGCCAGGTAAGTCACATGTGTTGTTGGGAGGAGCCACTAGGGGGCAGGTAAGTCACATGTGTTGTTGGGAGGAGCCACTAGGGGGCAGGTAAGTCACATGTGTTGTTGGGAGGAGCCACTAGGGGGCAGGTAAGTCACATGTGTTGTTTGGAGGAGCCACTAGGGGGCAGGTAAGTCACATGTGTTGTTGGGAGGAGCCACAAGGGGGCAGGTAAGTCACATGTGTTGTTGGGAGGAGCCACTAGGGGGCAGGTGAGTCACATGTGTTGTTGGGAGGAGCCACTAGGGGCCAGGTAAGTCACATGTGTTGTTGGGAGGAGCCACTAGGGGGCAGGTAAGTCACATGTGTTATTGGGAGGAGCCACTAGGGGGCAGGTAAGTCACATGTGTTGTTGGGAGGAGCCACTAGGGGGCAGGTAAGTCACATGTGTTGTTTGGAGGAGCCACTAGGGGGCAGGTAAGTCACATGTGTTGTTGGGAGGAGCCACAAGGGGGCAGGTAAGTCACATGTGTTGTTGGGAGGAGCCACTAGGGGGCAGGTAAGTCACATGTGTTGTTGGGAGGAGCCACTAGGGGGCAGGTAAGTCACATGTGTTGTTGGGAGGAGCCACTAGGGGGCAGGTAAGTCACATGTGTTGTTGGGAGGAGCCACTAGGGGGCAGGTAAGTCACATGTGTTGTTGGGAGGAGCCACTAGGGGACAGGTAAGTCACATGTGTTGTTGGGAGGAGCCACTAGGGGCCAGGTAAGTCACATGTGTTGTTGGGAGGAGCCACTAGGGGGAAGGTAAGTCACATGTGTTGTTGGGAGGAGCCACTAGGGGCCAGGTAAGTCACATGTGTTGTTGGGAGGAGCCACTAGGGGGCAGGTAAGTCACATGTGTTGTTGGGAGGAGCCACTAGGGGACAGGTAAGTCACATGTGTTGTTGGGAGGAGCCACTAGGGGGCAGGTAAGTCACATGTGTTGTTGGGAGGAGCCACTAGGGGGCAGGTAAGTCACATGTGTTGTTGGGAGGAGCCACTAGGGGGCAGGTAAGTCACATGTGTTGTTGGGAGGAGCCACTAGGGGGCAGGTAAGTCACATGTGTTGTTGGGAAGAGCCACTAGGGGGCAGGTAAGTCACATGTGTTGTTGGGAAGAGCCACTAGGGGGCAGGTAAGTCACATGTGTTGTTGGGAGGAGCCACTAGGGGCCAGGTAAGTCACATGTGTTGTTGGGAGGAGCCACTAGGGGGCAGGTAAGTCACATGTGTTGTTGGGAGGAGCCACTAGGGGGCAGGTAAGTCACATGTGTTGTTGGGAGGAGCCACTAGGGGGCAGGTAAGTCACATGTGTTGTTGGGAGGAGCCACTAGGGGGCAGGTAAGTCACATGTGTTGTTGGGAGGAGCCACTAGGGGCCAGGTAAGTCACATGTGTTGTTGGGAGGAGCCACTAGGGGGTAGGTAAGTCACATGTGTTGTTGGGAGGAGCCACTAGGGGCCAGGTAAGTCACATGTGTTGTTGGGAGGAGCCACTAGGGGGCAGGTAAGTCACATGTGTTGTTGGGAGGAGCCACTAGGGGCCAGGTAAGTCACATGTGTTGTTGGGAGGAGCCACTAGGGGGCAGGTAAGCCACATGTGTTGTTGGGAGGAGCCACTAGGGGACAGGTAAGTCACATGTGTTGTTGGGAGGAGCCACTATGGGCCAGGTAAGTCACATGTGTTGTTGGGAGGCGCCACTAGGGGGCAGGTAAGTCACATGTGTTGTTGGGAGGAGCCACTAGGGGCCAGGTAAGTCACATGTGTTGTTGGGAGGAGCCACTAGGGGGTAGGTAAGTCACATGTGTTGTTGGGAGGAGCCACTAGGGGACAGGTAAGTCACATGTGTTGTTGGGAGGAGCCACTAGGGGGCAGGTAAGTCACATGTGTTGTTGGGAGGAGCCACTAGGGGGCAGGTAAGTCACATGTGTTGTTGGGAGGAGCCACTAGGGGCCAGGTAAGTCACATGTGTTGTTGGGAGGAGCCACTAGGGGGTAGGTAAGTCACATGTGTTGTTGGGAGGAGCCACTAGGGGCCAGGTAAGTCACATGTGTTGTTGGGAGGAGCCACTAGGGGGCAGGTAAGTCACATGTGTTGTTGGGAGGAGCCACTAGGGGCCAGGTAAGTCACATGTGTTGTTGGGAGGGGCCACTAGGGGGCAGGTAAGCCACATGTGTTGTTGGGAGGAGCCACTAGGGGACAGGTAAGTCACATGTGTTGTTGGGAGGAGCCACTAGGGGGCAGGTAAGTCACATGTGTTGTTGGGAGGAGCCACTAGGGGCCAGGTAAGTCACATGTGTTGTTGGGAGGAGCCACTAGGGGGTAGGTAAGTCACATGTGTTGTTGGGAGGAGCCACTAGGGGACAGGTAAGTCACATGTGTTGTTGGGAGGAGCCACTAGGGGGCAGGTAAGTCACATGTGTTGTTGGGAGGAGCCACTAGGGGGCAGGTAAGTCACATGTGTTGTTGGGAGGAGCCACTAGGGGACAGGTAAGTCACATGTGTTGTTGGGAGGAGCCACTAGGGGGCAGGTAAGTCACATGTGTTGTTGGGAGGAGCCACTAGGGGACAGGTAAGTCACATGTGTTGTTGGGAGGAGCCACTAGGGGGCAGGTAAGTCACATGTGTTGTTGGGAGGAGCCACTAGGGGGCAGGTAAGTCACATGTGTTGTTGGGAGGAGCCACTAGGGGCCAGGTAAGTCACATGTGTTGTTGGGAGGAGCCACTAGGGGGTAGGTAAGTCACATGTGTTGTTGGGAGGAGCCACTAGGGGACAGGTAAGTCACATGTGTTGTTGGGAGGAGCCACTAGGGGGCAGGTAAGTCACATGTGTTGTTGGGAGGAGCCACTAGGGGGCAGGTAAGTCACATGTGTAGTTGGGAGGAGCCACTAGGGGGCAGGTAAGTCACATGTGTTGTTGGGAGGAGCCACTAGGGGGCAGGTAAGTCACATGTGTTGTTGGGAGGAGCCACTAGGGGCCAGGTAAGTCACATGTGTTGTTGGGAGGAGCCACTAGGGGCCAGGTAAGGCACATGTGTTGTTGGGAGGAGCCACTAGGGGGCAGGTAAGTCACATGTGTTGTTGGGAGGAGCCACTAGGGGGCAGGTAAGTCACATGTGTTGTTGGGAGGAGCCACTAGGGGACAGGTAAGTCACATGTGTTGTTGGGAGGAGCCACTAGGGGACAGGTAAGTCACATGTGTTGTTGGGAGGAGCCACTAGGGGCCAGGTAAGTCACATGTGTTGTTGGGAGGAGCCACTAGGGGGCAGGTAAGTCACATGTGTTGTTGGGAGGGGCCACTAGGGGCCAGGTAAGTCACATGTGTTGTTGGGAGGAGCCACTAGGGGGCAGGTAAGTCACATGTGTTGTTGGGAGGAGCCACTAGGGGGCAGGTAAGTCACATGTGTTGTTGGGAGGAGCCACTAGGGGGCAGCACAAGCACCTGTCTGATTACATATGATGAAAGTTGCATTATTTTGCACACATTGCGTCGCCGCCTCCATCTGCTTCCTGGCGTCGCACCTTTCCAGCTCGCTCGCCGCCCGAGCCTTTGTTGACTTCTTCAGTGTTTGCCCCCTGGTTGTCACGGCGACTGCAGGGAAACTTTGTCAACAGAGGCTGCGGCGGGAGAAGAAAAAAACAAAAACACGTTGGAGTCCACTTGGGGGCAGCCGTGCCCTTTGACCCCACGTGTCACCGCCGCAGCCGTGCAAAGAGGACGTGGAGGAGTCCGGTCCT
>NC_084620.1:62127077-62147077 GCF_033978795.1 Nerophis ophidion
TAGTAGTAGTAGTAATAGCAGCAGTAGTAATTGTAGTAGTAGTAGTTGTAGTAATAGCAGTAGTAGTAGTAGTAGTAATAGCAGCAGTAGTAATAGTAGTAGTAATAGCAGTAACAGCAGTAGCAGCAGTAGTAGTAATAGCAGCAGTAGTAATAGCAGTAGCAGCAGTAGTAGTAGTAGTAGTAATAGCAGCAGTAGTAATAGCAGTAGCAGCAGTAGTAGTAATAGCAGCAGTAGTAATAGCAGTAGCAGCAGTAGTAGTAGTAGCAGCAGTAGTAGCAGCAGGTAATAATTTAAAAGTAAACATGAACAGAACAAAACAATGTATCTATTTTTGAATCATCATAATGTAAATATTGGACATGAATTAATCAACTGAAGCATATTGTTGTCAACCATGATATGACATATTATCAATCCCTGTGATTTTATCCTAACTTATTCATTTTAGCATTACATTTTATTATCATCATTAATTTATGTCATATAATGTTTTAAATGTGATCAGAATCATTTCTAATGTGGCCATGATTCATGGACAAACATACTAAAAAAGAACATAAACAAAGGTGCTCTGTTTGAGCCACACATTACATTTAAGCTGAACTACATCAGAGAACTACAAATCCCATCAGCCAAACCAGGAAGTAAAGTGCCGGTATTTTCAAACTCAAGCCAAGAATAAACCCACAATCACTCAAATTCATCCGGACACACACAAGGTGACAACACTCTAATACAACAGAGTTTAATCTGCTTGTACTCTTTTACTTCATCATTTTGTCGACGTCCTTCAGAAGCTAAAACAGTGCGTGTTTGTCAAACAGCCAGCAGCCACACAACACGCGGACACACAACAAACACAACAGAAAGGAAGCCAGCAAACATGGATTTTAAACAATAGTTCAGTTGATCTAAGCAAGAAAAGCGGACACAAAATGATCTTACCAGTGATGAAGCACGCTGTCTTTGACCAAACTAACAATGTCACCATTTTTAAAAGCTACCTAAGTAGTCACATGACAGTGCTAGCCACGCCCATCTTATAACTCCCAAGCAAGACCGCCATAAATACATATACACATCATAAATACACACAGTAAATACAACACACACACACACACACACACACACACACACACACACACACACACACACACACACGCACGCACACACACACACACACACACAGACACAAACACACGCACACAGACACACACACACACACACACACACACACACACACACACACACACACACACACACACACACACACACACACACACACACAGTTAGCAGTTGTAACTGAGCTGAATGACCCGAGTGGAAGTTCCTCTGACAGTTCCTAATTGAATCAGCAGACGTGTCCTAAAGCGTCCATTCGAGCGCCTGAGAATCGATGGGCGATGACATATCTTCTTCTTCGTCTTGTCTGGGGACGAAGATGTGGACTTGGAAGCCAAACTGGAAGGTTTGCATGTATGATGACATAATGTACCTTATGTCCCGGCAACACATCTGCTTTCAAAGGACTTTGGCTTATTAGTGATTCTCAGAGCCCAAAAACAGTCTGCGGGCTATAGAGCCTTTTCTATTGGGGCTTCAGTACTCTGGAATGTTCTAGCAGTAACAGTTAGAGATGTTACCTCAGTAGAAGCATTTAAGTCCCATCTTAAAACTCATTTGTATACTCTAGCCTTTACATGTGTTAGATCCACTATAGACTGGACTCTCACTATTATGTTAGATCCACTATGGACTGGACTCTCACTATTATGTTAGATCCACTATAGACTGGACTCTCACTATTATGTTAGATCCACTATGGACTGGACTCTCACTATTATGTTAGATCCACTATAGACTGGACTCTCACTATTATGTTGGATCCACTATGGACTGGACTCTCACACTATTATGTTAGATCCACTATGGACTGGACTCTCACACTATTATGTTAGATCCACTATAGACTGGACTCACACTATTATGTTAGATCCACTATGGACTGGACTCTCACTATTATGTTAGATCCACTATAGACTGGACTCTCACTATTATGTTAGATCCACTATGGACTGGACTCTCACACTATTATGTTAGATCCACTATGGACTGGACTCTCACACTATTATGTTAGATCCACTATAGACTGGACTCACACTATTATGTTAGATCCACTATGGACTGGACTCTCACTATTATGTTGGATCCACTATGGACTGGACTCTCACTATTATGTTAGATCCACTATGGACTGGACTCACACTATTATGTTAGATCCACTATAGACTGGACTCACACTATTATGTCAGATCCACTATGGACTGGAGTCTCACACTATTATGTTAGATCCACTATGGACTGGACTCTCACTATTATGTTAGATCCACTATGGACTGGACTCTCACTATTATGTTAGATCCACTATGGACTGGACTCTCACTATTATGTTGGATCCACTATAGACTGGACTCACACTACTATGTTAGATCCACTATGGACTGGACTCTCACACTATTATGTTAGATCCACTATGGACTGGACTCTCACTATTATGTTAGATCCACTATGGACTGGACTCTCACTATTATGTTAGATCCACTATAGACTGGACTCTCACTATTATGTTAGATCCACTATGGACTGGACTCTCACTATTATGTTAGATCCACTATGGACTGGACTCTCACACTATTATGTTAGATCCACTATGGACTGGACTCTCACACTATTATGTTAGATCCACTATAGACTGGACTCACACTATTATGTTAGATCCACTATGGACTGGACTCTCACTATTATGTTAGATCCACTATGGACTGGACTCTCACTATTATGTTAGATCCACTATGGACTGGACTCTCACTATTATGTTAGATCCACTATGGACTGGACTCTCACTATTATGTTAGATCCACTATGGACTGGACTCTCACTATTATGTTAGATCCACTATAGACTGGACTCACACTATTATGTTAGATCCACTATGGACTGGACTCTCACTATTATGTTAGATCCACTATGGACTGGACTCTCACTATTATGTTAGATCCACTATGGACTGGACTCTCACTATTATGTTAGATCCACTATGGACTGGACTCTCACTATTATGTTAGATCCACTATGGACTGGACTCTCACTATTATGTTAGATCCACTATGGACTGGACTCTCACTATTATGTTAGATCCACTATGGACTGGACTCTCACTATTATGTTAGATCCACTATGGACTGGACTCTCACTATTATGTTAGATCTACTATGGACTGGACTCTCACACTATTATGTTAGATCCACTATGGACTGGACTCTCACACTATTATGTTAGATCCACTATGGACTGGACTCTCACACTATTATGTTAGATCCACTATGGACTGGACTCTCACACTATTATGTTAGATCCACTATGGACTGGACTCTCACACTATTATGTTAGATCCACTATGGACTGGACTCTCACTATTATGTTAGTTCCACTATGGACTGGACTCTCACTATTATGTTAGATCTACTATGAACTGGACTCTCACACTATTATGTTAGATCCACTATGGACTGGACTCTCACACTATTATGTTAGATCCACTATGGACTGGACTCTCACTATTATGTTAGTTCCACTATGGACTGGACTCTCACTATTATGTTAGATCTACTATGGACTGGACTCTCACACTATTATGTTAGATCCACTATGGACTGGACTCTCACACTATTATGTTAGATCCACTATGGACTAGAGGTGTGCCAAAACATCGATACTACGATATATTGCGATATTTCCTCTTGCGGTGTGTTATTGATACACGGGCGTCAAATATGGATATTTATAAACATAAACATACAGCCGTTTTAAACAGATTCACCCACAAAAACCTGTTTGATTTATGGAGTCACTACTTGGAGCCTCCACATCATGGCGCTCTAGCGCAGTACTCTAGAGTACTCTAGTAGAGTACTCTTTGAAAGGAAAGAAGAAGAAGAAGAAGCAGCAGATGGAGGGAATGCTGCAAAGCGGAGGATTGAATAGCAGAGAAAAAGCCGTGAAAGATGCAGCGGCCACTTTTAAATGTAAAGTCTGGGCCCACTTCAGCTTTTACTACACAGACAACAAAACAACACTTGATGAAGAGTTTGCAATGTGCAAGAAGTGTCTCACGAAGGTCAAGTACACGAGCAACACAACAAACATGCACAGCCAACTTGTCCGCCATCATCCTGAGTTCGCCACGGAGCAAATGGCGAGTAGCAACGCTAATGCTAACATTTCTGTTAGCCAGCCTCCAATCAACATCGTGTTTAAAGCAGAACTTCCTCCTGCATCCTCAGTTGCTGCCAGCATCACTAAGTCCATTGCCTGCTTTATTTCTAAAGATCTTAGACCATGTAGGATCTTAAAATGTGTTCTCAGGTTTTCATAAGACCACCCAGACTGAAATGTTTGTTTTTTATATACAGTCAAGTGCCAGTTTTCATAAAACAATTTGAAGTTCAGTAGCACTGAAATGTTTATTTTCTGCATTCATTTTGTTTTTTTTAATCATTTTAATTTGCACTGACAAAAAACATGTTGGTGAAATTGATTCAGTGCAGTCAATAAATTTAGAATTTCTTCAGTGACACTGAAATCCTGATGTATCGTGGATGACATTTCTTTCAACACATCGATTATCGCATAATCCTTGTATCGTGATCTTATTGTTATCGTGGGCAAAATATCGTGATATTATCGTACCGCGAGGTACCTGATGATACCCAGCCCTACTATGGACTACAGTCCCCTCCAAAGTTTCTCATTGTCACCCTATTGGGTTGAGTTTTTCCTTGCCCTGATGTGGGATCTGAGCCGAGGATGTGGTTGTGACTTGTGCAGCCCTTTGAGACACTGGGGAGTTAGGACATTATAAGTAAACATTGATTGATTAAAGATGTCTTCTGTCCACCGGAAACCTTTGGCCCTTTGCCCACTTTGATCGACTTCCATGGCTGATGGGCAGTTGGGGAGACATTGCCACGGTAACAGGAGGCGTGACGGAGGAGTCTTCATCACTTGGACACGCTGATAACGCAACGATCCCCGAGTAGAACTTCTTGGCTTTGGTTCTGCTCCGTCTTGGAGTGGAATGGCAGTGAAGCGGCCGTAAAAAGTAGCAGCATGCAGACAGCTGACTGGCCTGCAGCTCAATGTGTGTGTGTGTGTGTGTGTGTTTTACTTAAATCCATCTGTTGTTGCGTGTCGGCCTGAGGCGGACAGACAAAAAGAGAAAAGCCGAGCTGTGAGAGCGCGGCGTGTAGGTGTGTGTGTGTGTGTGTGTGTGTGTGTGTGTGTGTGTGTGTGTGTGTGTGTGTGTGTGTGTGTGCGTGTGTGCGTGGGCACCCTCGGGCACTGCTGTCTGCGGGTCCCAGATGGAGCCAGAACCCCACAGAACACATCAGTCCACTTGGCGTGCTTCACACCCAGATTGAGTCCAACAGCGCGGGCGGGCACATCACCTGAGCCTGCACGCGCCGCAGGGTCACGCCTACGAGATAGCACGCCGCCATCCCAGCCCGACGCGTTACATGATCACCACTTCATGACTTCTTAGGGACGCCAACACGTGTTTCGAGATTACTTTTTTCTTTGCTGACTCGTGAAGTTTGCGTTTCCGCCCGCGGTTCCCTCGGCGGTCCTCGGGGGAGTGAAGCGAGCGGATTGACAACAGATGGCGCCCGGCGGCTCTGGGACCTCACGCTCACATCAAGCGAGCGGAAAAAAAAGAAAAAAGGGGGCCAGGCCGAGGCCGCGTGTCCACATCAGTGTGGTCATGCGGACTCGGAGGTGGGCCCACAGAGACCATGTGCACAGACCGGAGCATCAACACCTGCTAACATCTGCTGATGTCAAGTCTGAGGAGGCACAGGAAGACCACTGCTCTGTAAAGTCAAAGTCCACTATACCCTGGACTCTAACTATTATGTTAGATCCACTACACACTGGACTCTAACTATTATGTTAGATCCACTACACACTGGACTCTAACTATTATGTTAGATCCACTACACACTGGACTCTCACTATTATGTTAGATCCACTATACACTGGACTCTCACTATTATGTTAGATCCACTATGGACTGGACTCTAACTATTATGTTGGATCCACTATACACTGGACTCTAACTATTATGTTAGATCCACTACACACTGGACTCTAACTATTATGTTAGATCCACTACACACTGGACTCTCACTATTATGTTAGATCCACTATACACTGGACTCTCACTATTATGTTAGATCCACTATGGACTGGACTCTAACTATTATGTTAGATCCACTACACACTGGACTCTCACTATTATGTTAGATCCACTATACACTGGACTCTCACTATTATGTTAGATCCACTATACACTGGACTCTAACTATTATGTTAGATCCACTACACACTGGACTCTAACTATTATGTTGGATCCACTATGGACTGGACTCTAACTATTATGTTAGATCCACTATACACTGGACTCTAACTATTATGTTGGATCCACTACACACTGGACTCTAACTATTATGTTAGATCCACTATACACTGGACTCTAACTATTATGTTAGATCCACTACACACTGGACTCTAACTATTATGTTAGATCCACTATGGACTGGACTCTAACTATTATGTTGGATCCACTACACACTGGACTCTAACTATTATGTTAGATCCACTACACACTGGACTCTAACTATTATGTTAGATCCACTATGGACTGGACTCTAACTATTATGTTAGATCCACTATACACTGGACTCTAACTATTATGTTAGATCCACTACACACTGGACTCTAACTATTATGTTAGATCCACTATACACTGGACTCTAACTATTATGTTAGATCCACTACACACTGGACTCTAACTATTATGTTAGATCCACTATGGACTGGACTCTAACTATTATGTTAGATCCACTATACACTGGACTCTACCTATTATGTTAGATCCACTACACACTGGACTCTAACTATTATGTTAGATCCACTATACACTGGACTCTAACTATTATGTTTGATCCACTATACACTGGACTCTAACTATTATGTTAGATCCACTACACACTGGACTCTAACTATTATGTTAGATCCACTATGGACTGGACTCTCACACTATTATGTTAGATCCACTATGGACTGGACTCTCACTATTATGTTAGATCCACTATGGACTTGACTCTCACACTATTATGTTAGATCCACTATAGACTGGACTCTAACTATTATGTTAGATCCACTATGGACCGGACTCTCACAATATTATGTTAGATCCAATGAGGACTGGACTCTTAGAACATTATGCTAGATCCACTATGGATTCGACTCTCACTATTATGTGAGATCCACTATGGACTGGACTCTCACACTATTATGTTAGATCCACTACGGACTGGACTCTTAGAACATTATGCTAGATCCACTATGGACTGGACTCTTAGAACATTATGCTAGATCCACTTTGGACTGGACTCTCACTATTATGTTCGATCCACTATGGACTGGACTCTCACTATTATGTTAGACCCACTATGGACTGGACTCTCACTATTATGTGAGATCCACTATGGACTGGACTCTCACACTATTAGGTTAGATCCACTACGGACTGGACTCATAGAACATTATGCTAGATCCACTTTGGACTGGACTCTCACTATTATGTTCGATCCACTATGGACTGGACTCTCACTATTATGTTAGACCCACTATGGACTGGACTCTCACACTATTATGTTAGATCCACTATGGACTGGACTCTCACACTATTATGTTAGATCCACTATGGACTGGACTCTCACACTATTATGCTAGATCCACTATGGACTGGACTCTTAGAACATTATGTTAGATCCACTTTGGACTGGACTCTCACTATTATGTTCGATCCACTATGGACTGGACTCTCACTATTATGTTAGACCCACTATGGACTGGACGCTCACACTATTATGTTAGATCCACTATGGACTGGACTCTCACACTATTATGTTAGATCCACTATGGACTAGACTCTCACACTATTATATTAGATCCACTATGGACTGAATGGACTCTCACTATTATGTTAGATCCACTATGGACTGGACTCTCACTATTATGTTAGATCCACTATGGACTGGACTCTCAGTATTATGTTAGATCCACTACGGACTGGACTCTTAGAACATTATGCTAGATCCACTATACATGCAGCTAAACCCACCATCCACTACATTAGCTCCGCCCACACAAGACCAGGACACAGCACAGTGGTAAAGTCCGGGCTGCTTACCGAGTTTGGGCAGCGAGTACTGGACTTTGAAGTAGTCCTGGTAGAATCCCAGTAGCCTCTTGGTGACATGCAGGGCGTAGTCCCCGGCCCCGCTGGCGATGGCGTCCGGCCGTGCGTACAAACGGATCTAAAAGGGAGAGGAGGGAAATAAACTTTATTTAGGATCAATGAAAACACGTCTTTAAAACATCTAAAGGCTTAGTGGCCACATGCGTGGACAAATTGTGTACACTACTGAATTGGGGTCTAATGGCCACTTATGTGGACACTTATACTGCCATCTGGGGGTGTCAGAAGAGTATAACATACAATGGAATTTGGGGGGGGGGGGGAGTGTAAAAATAAGAATTAGCATGTCACTACACATGAAGTACACATTTGTGTACTTATGGACTAAGTACATCACATCAGAAGATGATTCTTAGTTGTTATTCTAATCAGGGTCCAAAAAGCCCAAAAAGCAAAGATAAATAAAATGAAAAAAGCATGTAAAAAAAAACCCCGCTTGGGCCTTGAGAGGTTTGTTCACATGTGACTCATCGCCGTCTTCCACTTCACCGAGCACGGTGCGGGCGTCATGCGGAATGTGCGACCCGCACGTGCAACACATGAGCCAGGATCCATAATCCATACTTCCTGGTCATGTGACTGGCCTCATTGTTGACATGTTGCCACATGCGAAGAAGAGGAGGGCTCTGTCTCAACTCACGCACTCGCACACTTGCGCACTCAACCCACTCGCACACTCAACCCACTCGCACACTTGCGCACTCAACGCACTCGCACACTCAACCCACTCGCACACTTGCGCACTCAACCCACTCGCACACTTGCGCACTCAACCCACTTGCACACTTGCGCACTCAACCCACTCGCACACTTGCGCACTCAACCCACTCGCACACTTGCGCACTCAACCCACTCGCACACTGGCGCACTCAACCCGCTCGCACACTTGCGCACTCAACCCACTCGCACACTCAACCCACTCGCACACTTGCGCACTCAACGCACTCGCACACTCAACCCACTCGCACACTTGCGCACTCAACCCACTCGCACACTTGCGCACTCAACCCACTTGCACACTTGCGCACTCAACCCACTCGCACACTTGCGCACTCAACCCACTCGCACACTTGCGCACTCAACCCGCTCGCACACTGGCGCACTCAACCCGCTCGCACACTTGCGCACTCAACCCACTCGCACACTTGCGCACTCAACCCACTCGCACACTTGCGCACTCAACCCACTCGCACACTTGCGCACTCAACCCACTCGCACACTCAACCCACTCGCACACTTGCGCACTCAACCCACTCGCACACTTGCGCACTCAACCCACTCGCACACTGGCGCACTCAACCCACTCGCACACTTGCGCACTCAACCCACTCGCACACTTGCGCACTCAACCCACTCGCACACTTGCGCACTCAACCCACTCGCACACTTGCGCACTCAACCCACTCGCACACTTGCGCACTCAACCCACTCGCACACTGGCGCACTCAACCCACTCGCACACTTGCGCACTCAACCCACTTGCACACTTGCGCACCCAACCCACTCGCACACTGGCGCACTCAACCCACTCGCACACTTGCGGACACACGCTTGGCGTTCTGATTGCACAAGTATGGAGAAGTATGGACCCGTACACTTACACTCAGCATTCTGAGTGCAAACGTATGCTTTAGTGTGGAATTGCATACTTACTTTTAGCATTCTGATTGAATAAGTGTGCATAAGTATGGACTTGCATACATACACAACATTGTGAGTGCATAATAAGTAGACACAATTTCCAGAATGGATCATTAAAGTTTGCATACAGTAAGTGTGAACTTGCATACTTACACTAAGCATTTTGAGTGCATAAGTGTGCATACAGTAAGTATGGACCCGAGTTTTTACACTAAGCATTCTGAGTGCATAAGTAAGCATATAGTAAGTATGGACCTGCATATTTACTGTATGCATACTTATGCACTCAGAATGCTTAGTGTGTGTATGGACTTATATTTTTACACTAAGCATTCTGAGTGCATAAGTATGCATACAGTAAGTATGGATATGCAGACTTACACTATGCATTCTGAGTGCATAAGTATGCATACCGTTAGTATGGACTTATATACTTAAACTAAGCATTCTGAGTACAAAAGTATGCATACAATAAGTATGGACTTGCATATGTACATTATAGCAAACTAAATGCATAAGTATGCTTGCAGTAAGTATGGACTTGCATACTTACACTAAGCATTCTGAGTGCATAAGTATGTATACAGTAAGTATGGACTTGCATACTTAAATTAAGCACTCTGAGAGTATAAGTATGCATACAGTAGGTATCGACTTGCATACTTAAACTAAGCATTCTGAATGTATAAGTATGCATACAGTAAGTATGGCTTTGCAATCTTGCATTATAGCATACTAAATGCATAGGTATGCATACATTAAGTATGGACTTTCATACTTCCACTTAGTATTCTTTGTGCATAAGTATGCAGAAGGCTAGACTTGCAATACTTCTACCCAGCATTTGGAGTGCATAAGTATGTACTGGCACACTTCCACTCAGCATTCTGAGTATGGACTTGGTCCTGAGGATGAGTGAGCCTTGTCTATCCACCAATCAACACACAGCACTTTGTCCAACTCTGGGAGTGTCTCTTTCAGACATATTTTCACAATAAAAGCCAAGAGGTCAAGCTGAAGTATCCTGTCATCCGCGCTCACTCGGCTGACGGCCGGGTTCACCGCGGCGCTTTAGCGACGGATAGAGGAGTGGCCTTGTCACCAGACGTCTCCACGGCGACCGCTGTGCAGCACGCCAGCCGGGGAGAGAGGCGAGCGCAGGTCAGCAGCCATGAATGGTGATGAAATATCAATAAAACAGAGGCGCCCCCACTTTTCTATTGACCAAGTGGAGGGGATCTACCTCCGTGTTTTTACACCCGTTTTGAGCCCCCACTTTTCCTTTGACCAAGTGGAGGGGATCTACCTCCGTGTTTTTACACCCGTTTTGAGCCAAGGCAAATTGTTTTCATTTTAAAAAAAATAGGGAGGCACAGCTCCAGCAAAACCCGTTAAAAATGAAACCCAGGTCGCCGTGCCTTATTTTGACTTTGTTGCTGTTTTGCTTTAGTTCTTATTTTGAGCTGGTATTTTGGAGGCCCTTCCTATTTTGTTGGTCTTTTCCTGTTGCAGTTCACGCCTTCCTTGTTCCTTGTGTTCGCAAACATATTTATTATCTATTTTTATATACAGTATATTATATTCAATATATATATTCAGATATGATGAATATTTATAAATATTTACCATAGTTATATCTATTTAGGTTGTGCGGATGCCATCTTTCTTTGTCGAGACATTGTTGATTGTCATGTCAAGTACGGATGTAGTCAATTATATTTATATAGCGCTTTTCTCTAGTGACTCAAAGCCCTTTTACATAGTGAAAGCCAATATCAGTAGAAGCATTTAAGTCTCACCTTAAAACTCATCTGTATACTCTAGCCTTTAAATAGACCTCCTTTTTAGACCAGTTGATCTGCCGCTTCTTTTCTTTCTCCTATGTCCCCCCCTCCCTTGTGGAGGGGGTCCGGTCCGATGACCATGGATGAAGTACTGGCTGTCCAGAGTCGAGACCCAGGATGGACCGCTCGTCGGGACCCAGGATGGACCGCTCGCCTGTATCGGTTGGGGACGTCTCTACGCTGCTGATCCGCTTGAGATGGTTTCCTGTGGACGGGACTCTCGCTGCTGTCTTGGATCCGCTTGAACTGAACTCTCGCGGCTGTGTTGGAGCCACTATGGATTGAACTTTCACAGTATCATGTTAGACCCGCTCGACATCCATTGCTTTCGGTCCCCTAGAGAGGGGGGTTGCCCACATCTGAGGTCCTCTCCAAGGTTTCTCATAGTCAGCATTGTCACTGGCGTCCCACTGGATGTGAATTCTCTCTGCCCACTGGGTGTGAGTTTTCCTTGCCCTTTTGTGGGTTCTTCCGAGGATGTTGTAGTCGTAATGACTTGTGCAGTCCTTTGAGACATTTGTGATTTGGGGCTATATAAATAAACATTGATTGATTGAAGTTCCATTTAAAGCAGTGTGGGTGGCACTGGGAGCAGGTGGGTAAAGTGTCTTGCCCAAGGACACAACGGCAGCGACGAGGATGGCGGGAGCGGGGATCGAACTTGGAACCCTCAAGTTGCTGGCACAACCACTGTTTTGTGGACATTGTCTCTGCTCCCTACGCTGTAAGTCTTTGCTGTCGTCCAGCATTCTGTTTTTGTTTATTTTGTAGCCAGTTCACTTTTACTTTCCTTTTGCACAGCCTTCCCAATGCTTCAGTGCCCTCTTGTTCATTTTTAGTTTAGTCATTGCACACCTTTTTTACCTTCACGCTGCCTCCCGCTGTGCTCTGCATATTGGGATCACCCTCGTCGCACCTGACACGTTCTGACTGTCACACAAGCAGTGAAGTGCCCGTTGACACCTCCTGACAGGGAGGAGTACTACATGGTTACCCTGACAAGCTCTACACAGCACAGACACTGAGCAACGGCACATTATTTACAAATTATAAAAAACATTTTTTTTTGCACCATTAGGTGAGGTTGCATAATTTTCCTCATTCATATATATAATTTATATTTATTTAGTTATGAAAGAGACGTTTTTGCTGACAAGTTAAAAGTGTTGAGGGGGCGGTATAACTCGGTTCGTAGAGCGGCCGTGCCAGCAACTTGAGGGTCCTAGGTTTGATCCCCACTTCTGCCGTTGTGTCCTTGGGCAAGACACTTAATTTTTTACCATGAATGGATAAATGTGGACCCCGACTTAAACAAGTTGAAAAACTTATTCGGGTGTTACCATTTAGTGTCAGAGGTGGGTAGTAACGCGCTACATTTACTCAGTTACATCTACTTGAGTAACTTTTGGGATAGATTGGACTTCTAAGAGTAGTTTTAATGCAACATACTTTTACTTTTACTTGAGTATATTTATAGAGAAGAAACGCTACTTTTACTCCGTTCCATTTATCTACATTCAGCTCGCTACTCGCTACTGATTTTTATCGATCTGTTAATGCACGCTTTGTTTGTTTTGTTTTGTCAGACAGACCTTCAAAGTAGGATCTATCACTTCCTGCGTTTCACCAATCAAATGCAGTCATTGGTGACCTTTGACTCTGTTTCACCAATCAAATGCAGTCACTGGTGACCTTTGACTCTGTTTCACCAATCAAACAGAGCCAGGCGCTCACATGATTAACTGCACTTTTTTTTATAAACCTTTATTTATAAATTTCAACATTTACAAACAGTTGAAAATAATAATCATAATCAAAGTAAGTACAAAAACAGTATAAAAAACGTACAAAACAGCGCCAGGGAATTGTAAATTTAAAGTAACTAAAATAGAATGCAAAAATTATACAGGGACGGCGTGGCGCAGTGGGGAGAGTGGCCGTGCGCAACCCGAGGGTCACTGGTTCAAATCCCACCTAGAACCAACCTCGTCACGTCCGTTGTGTCCTGAGCAAGACACTTCACCCTTGCTCCTGATGGGTGCTGGTTGGCGCCTTGCATGGCAGCTCCCTCCATCAGTGTGTGAATGTGTGTGTGAATGGGTAAATGTGGAAGTAGTGTCAAAGCGCTTTGAGTACCTTGAAGGTAGAAAAGCGCTATACAAGTACAACCCATTTATCATTTATTTATATATATATATATATATATATATATATAAAAATTATATATATATATATATATATATATACATATATATATATATATATATATATAAAATCAACAAAGTGCAAAGCCATAGGCTCACTCAATCTCAGTAAATAATTTAAATTTGGAAAACAGCATCATCGTTTTCACAGCTTTCTGTTAGAGGTAGAGAGTTTTAATGTAGAGTTCTACATCTTTTTTAAAGGCACAAAAAACAGGTCGGGTATTGAGAAACTTACATTTATGAATATAAAACTTAGCCAATAGTATCATGAGGTTGCAAAGGTAAAATTAATTTTCAATTTTTTTTTCAATACAGTGTATAACCAAATATATATTATTTGATATCTATTATTGTTTTGGTTGCTTAAGAGATATTCCTGGCTCTGAATTTGTTCATTGCTATTTTTATGTTTTTGTGCATTACTTGTTGCCGTCATCATTAAAGGAACAGGTTACTCATCAGTTACTCAGTACTTGAGTAGTTTTTTCACAACATACTTTTGACTTTTACTCAAGTAAATATTTGGGTGACTACTCCTTACTTTTACTTGAGTAATACATCTCTAAAGTAGCAGTACTCTTACTTGAGTACAATGTCTGGCTACTCTACCCACCTCTGCTTAGCAGTCAATTGTAGGGAATATGTACTGTACTGTACAATCTACTAATATGTACTGTACTGTACAATCTAATAATATGTACTGTACTGTGCAATCTACTAATAATATGTACTGTACTGTGCAATCTACTAATAATATGTACTGTACTGTGCAATCTACTAATATGTACTGTACTGTGCAATCTAATAATATGTACTTTACTGTGCAATCTATTAATATGTACTGTACTGTGCAATCTACTAATAATATGTACTGTACTGTGCAATCTAATAATATGTACTGTACTGTGCAATCTACTAATATGTACTGTACTGTGCAATCTAATAATATGTACTGTACTGTGCAATCTACTAATAATACGTACTGTACTGTACAATCTAATAATATGTACTGTACTGTGCAATCTACTAATAATATGTACTGTACTGTGCAATCTACTAATATGTACTGTACTGTGCAATCTACTAATAATATGTACTGTACTGTGCAATCTACTAATAATATGTACTGTACTGTGCAATCTACTAATATGTACTGTACTGTGCAATCTAATAATATGTACTGTACTGTGCAATCTACTAATAATACGTACTGTACTGTACAATCTAATAATATGTACTGTACTTTGCAATCTACTAATAATATGTACTGTACTGTGCAATCTACTAATAATATGTACTGTACTGTGCAATCTACTAATAATATGTACTGTACTGTACAATCTACTAATATGTACTGTACTGTGCAATCTACTAATAGAAGTCTCAATCATTCAGTCAATGAATTGAGTGACATTACAAGCATGTTTAACACATATAGATTCCTTTCTTTCATGAAGACAGGAACATAAGTTGCTGTATTACCTGATTCTGATGACTTGCGTTGATTACAATCGGACAGTAGTGATAATAATGTCCACATTTTCAAATGGAGGAGGAAAACAAGTCATCCTTTCACCAAAGTGGTTGGTTTTCGGCATCTTATTAGTCCAGCTTCCATGCTCCTTTTTGAACACGTTACAAGAAATACATCGGCGGCAAACTCCGTAGCTTGCTAGCTTGCACACGACACGCCGACTTCCTGAGACTCTTATTTTGTCAGCGTAGGCAGGATGAAGCAGGGCTTTTATTGTGAAGACAGGAACTGCGCGGTCTGTCTTTAGAGATTTGACGGCAGGTCCAGCGCGAGAGTCTGTTGAAAGCAAAAGTTTTCTGGGCTTCCGGTCGGTCATTATTTGATAATAATGATCTGGCAGCAGCCGGTGTCATCTCACAGCGAATGTCGAGCGAGTGAGGAAAGTGACGTCTTAGTGAAGATTGATGATCGCTAATTATTAGACCGATTTTTAAGGGTTTTATATTTTATTTTGAAGTATCGCTTTTGTTTATGAAGAACCGGATGTCTGGTGCGGGAAGTGTCCACTATTTTTTCGGGTTGTTTACTTCTTCTTGCTTCGGACTTTTGAGTGGGAAGGTGCTAGTTCTTCACTGCTCTCATTCTGTTGTAAATATTCTTCCTAAACACTTTAAAAGTAACACAATAAAGTTGGTACAAGTGATGTGTTGTTTTAACAATTTTCTTATTTAAAGGCCTACTGAAATGAGATGTTCTTATTTAAGCGGGGATAGCAGCTCCATTCTATGTGTCATACTTCATCATTTCCCCATATTGCCATATTTTTGCTGAAAGGATTTAGTAGAGAACATCCACCATAAAGTTGGCAACTTTTGGTCGCAGATAAAAAAAAGCCTTGCCTGTACCGGAAGTAGCAGACGATGTGCGCGTGACATCATGGGTTGTGGAGCTCCTCACATCTGAACATTGTTTACAATCATGGCCACCAGCAGCTGGAGCGATTCGGACCGAGAAAGCAATGATTTCCCCATTAATTTGAGTGAGGATGAAAATTTCGTGGATGAGGAAAGTTAGAGTGAAGGACTAGAAGAAAACAAATGAAATAAAGGTGATTGCAGTGGGAGCGATTCACATGTCATTTGACACATTTACTTATTAGATGACATAGTAAGTAATTAAATGAGCATAGTAAGTAATTAGATGACATAGTAAGTAATTAGATGACATAGTAAGTAATTAGATGAGTATAGTAAGTAATTAGATGACATAGTAAGTGATTAGATGACATAGTAAGTAATTAGATGACATAGTAAGTAATTAGATGACATAGTAAGTAATTAGATGAGCATAGTAAGTAATTAGATGACAGAGTAAGTAATTAGATGACATAGTAAGTAATTAGATGAGCATAGTAAGTAATTAGATGACAAAGTAAGTAATTAGATGACATAGTAAGTAATTAGATGACATAGTAAGTAATTAGATGAGCATAGTAAGTAATTAGATGACATAGTAAGTAATTAGATGACATAGTAAGTAATTAGATGAGCATAGTAGGTAATTAGATGACAAAGTAAGTAATTAGATGACATAGTAAGTAATTAGATGACATAGTAAGTAATTAGATGAGCATAGTAAGTAATTAGATGACATAGTAAGTAATTAGATGACATAGTAAGTAATTAGATGATGCAGATTCCAAGCAAGGAAAGACTTAGTATAGTTGAAGACTTAGACAAGATGAGTACACACCATGATGTCAGCTACACTTTCCATCTTAAACATCTCAAACAATGATTTGGAAATGTCCGGCGGGCCAAATTGAAATCAGCCCAGGTCTGCTCTAACCACTCGGCCACTGAAAGGGTGTTTCGGACTTTTGAGTTGGAAGGAGCAGAAATCAGTCTGCCAGAAAGCTGAGAGCTGTGTGTGTGTGTTTTGTGTTCCTAACAGAGGCTACCAATAATTAGTGAAAGGACGGCATGGGGAAGTGTCTTTTATTTAGAATAACTACATTGTGCAGACAAAGACTCACTACACCTGGCTGGCCATGGACTGACACACCCTCCACCATCGACGTAACTAAGACTCACTACACCTGGCTGGCCATGGACTGACACACCCTCCACCATCGACGTAACGAAGACTCACTACACCTGGCTGGCCATGGACTGACACACCCTCCACCATCGACGTAACGAAGACTCACTACACCTGGCTGGCCATGGACTGACACACCCTCCACCATCGACGTAACGAAGACTCACTACACCTGGCTGGCCATGGACTGACACACCCTCCACCATCGACGTAACGAAGACTCACTACACCTGGCTGGCCATGGACTGACACACCCTCCACCATCGACGTAACGAAGACTCACTACACCTGGCTGGCCATGGACTGACACACCCTCCACCATCGACGTAACGAAGACTCACTACACCTGGCTGGCCATGGACTGACACACCCTCCACCATCGACGTAACGAAGACTCACTACACCTGGCTGGCCATGGACTGACACACCCTCCGCCATCGACGTAACTAAGACTCACTACACCTGGCTGGCCATGGACTGACACACCCTCCGCCATCAACGTAACGAAGACTCACTACACCTGGCTGGCCATGGACTGACACACCCTCCACCATCGACGTAACTAAGATTCACTACACCTGGCTGGCCATGGACTGACACACCCTCCACCATCGACGTAACGAAGACTCACTACACCTGGCTGGCCATGGACTGACACACCCTCCACCATCGACGTAACGAAGACTCACTACACCTGGCTGGCCATGGACTGACACACCCTCCACCATCGACGTAACGAAGACTCACTACACCTGGCTGGCCATGGACTGACACACCCTCCGCCATCGACGTAACGAAGACTCACTACACCTGGCTGGCCATGGACTGACACACCCTCCACCATCGACGTAACTAAGACTCACTACACCTGGCTGGCCATGGACTGACACACCCTCCGCCATCGACGTAACTAAGACTCACTACACCTGGCTGGCCATGGACTGACACACCCTCCACCATCGACGTAACGAAGACTCACTACACCTGGCTGGCCATGGACTGACACACCCTCCACCATCGACGTAACTAAGACTCACTACACCTGGCTGGCCATGGACTGACACACCCTCCACCATCGACGTAACGAAGACTCACTACACCTGGCTGGCCATGGACTGACACACCCTCCACCATCGACGTAACTAAGACTCACTACACCTGGCTGGCCATGGACTGACACACCCTCCACCATCGACGTAACGAAGACTCACTACACCTGGCTGGCCATGGACTGACACACCCTCCACCATCGACGTAACTAAGACTCACTACACCTGGCTGGCCATGGACTGACACACCCTCCGCCATCGACGTAACGAAGACTCACTACACCTGGCTGGCCATGGACTGACACACCCTCCGCCATCGACGTAACGAAGACTCACTACACCTGGCTGGCCATGGACTGACACACCCTCCACCATCGACGTAACGAAGACTCACTACACCTGGCTGGCCATGGACTGACACACCCTCCACCATCGACGTAACTAAGACTCACTACACCTGGCTGGCCATGGACTGACACACCCTCCACCATCGACGTAACTAAGACTCACTACACCTGGCTGGCCATGGACTGACACACCCTCCACCATCGACGTAACGAAGACTCACTACACCTGGCTGGCCATGGACTGACACACCCTCCACCATCGACGTAACTAAGACTCACTACACCTGGCTGGCCATGGACTGACACACCCTCCGCCATCGACGTAACGAAGACTCACTACACCTGGCTGGCCATGGACTGGCACACCCTCCGCCATCGACGTAACGAAGACTCACTACACCTGGCTGGCCATGGACTGACACACCCTCCACCATCGACGTAACGAAGACTCACAACACCTGGCTGGCCATGGACTGACACACCCTCCACCATCGACGTAACGAAGACTCACTACACCTGGCTGGCCATGGACTGACACACCCTCCACCATCGACGTAACGAAGACTCACTACACCTGGCTGGCCATGGACTGACACACCCTCCACCATCGACGTAACTAAGACTCACTACACCTGGCTGGCCATGGACTGACACACCCTCCACCATCGACGTAACTAAGACTCACTACACCTGGCTGGCCATGGACTGACACACCCTCCACCATCGACGTAACGAAGACTCACTACACCTGGCTGGCCATGGACTGACACACCCTCCACCATCGACGTAACTAAGACTCACTACACCTGGCTGGCCATGGACTGACACACCCTCCACCATCGACGTAACTAAGACTCACTACACCTGGCTGGCCATGGACTGACACACCCTCCACCATCGACGTAACGAAGACTCACTACACCTGGC
The DNA here is from genome assembly GCF_033978795.1 of Nerophis ophidion. Classification (NCBI taxonomy): domain Eukaryota; kingdom Metazoa; phylum Chordata; class Actinopteri; order Syngnathiformes; family Syngnathidae; genus Nerophis; species Nerophis ophidion. Next base: position 62,147,056 of record NC_084620.1, read on the forward strand.
TGGCCATGGACTGACACACCCT
>NC_084620.1:62152077-62157077 GCF_033978795.1 Nerophis ophidion
TTTTTTGTGGACATGTTCCATAAATATTGATGTTAAAGATTTATTTTCTTGTGAAGAAATGTTTAGAAGTAAGTTGATGAATCCAGATGGATCTCTATTACAATCCCCAAAGTTGATGATTACTTCTATGTGGAGAAATCGGCATTTATCATTCAATCACTTGTTTAGTTTAACAAGTTTTAAATAATTTTTATCTCTTTTTTTCCAAATAGTTGAAGAAAGACCACTACAAATGAGCAATATTTTGCTCTGTTATACAATTTAATAAATCAGGAAGTGATGACATAGTGCTGTATTTTACTTCTTTATCTCTTTTTTTCAAGCAAAAATGCTTTGCTGTGATTAGGGGGTACTTGAATTAAAAACATGTTCAATGGGGGTACATCACTGAAAGAAGGTGGAGAACCACTGTGTCAAAAACACATTCATAGTCAATTACTTAGTCAATACCAGTCCCAAAAAGACAACAGATCCACGTGGAAAGAAGGAAAGAATCGCTGTGGAATTTAAAACAAAAAGAAGACTATTTGTAATAAAGTTATTTTTATAAAGTGTTCCCCCTGTGGTCAACATATGAACATATGAGCGCCCCAGGAGGTCGTACCGGAGGGCACCCACCGCCCACCGGATGGCGAGCCACTCCCTGTCTACGGTGCTGTACCCCGCCTCCCGGTCGGAGGGCTTCGGGCTGATGTAAAGAAAGGCGACAGGTGATTAGATAACAAACCCCAGCTGGGCAATCTAATCACCTGTCCGCTGTGTTTCAAAGGCGGACCCGGCACACCTTGCTCCGTGGCAGGCCCGCAGGCCACGCACCCCTCCACAGGGCTATATAAGTAAACGTTGATTGATTGATTGAAGGCGTGTGTTTAGCAGTTATGAAAACCCCCCAACACAACAGGAAGTACCACCAAAATAAGAGCGCAGGACAGGAACAAGCCCTAGAAGAACACTAAGAAAAGCCAAGATAAAGTTCTAGCTTTCAGCTTGGATAGCGTCGCCCTCAGACCGCCAGGACGGTGGCACTCACCGTCACGCCGCTGTCACTGTGCGTCTCCCTGTAGGTGAAGTTGCACACGGCCCAGGCCAGGTAGTACGTGGACATGCGTGGCGTCCGGGCGAAGCGCTGAGTCAGCAGGCCGCCGTCTTCCGACAGCCCGCCGCTCTCCACGGGCATGTTGGACAGCGACACGTAATGAGACTCGTGGCGCAGGCTCAGCCAGAAGGTGGCCTTGTAGACGGGCTCGTCGAAGCACGGGAACGCCTTCCTGGCGTGCGTCGGGCTGAACTGCGTCACCGCCAGGTAGCTGGGGGGGGGGGGGCACAAACAGGAAGGGGAGGCGTCACCAGGTGAAGGTCAGGTGAGGGTGGGAAAGAAATGTGAGGAAATCACACGGAGAAAAGATCATGTCTCGACTTTTCACATCTTTGAATTCTAACGTGTGTGTGTGTGTGTGTTTGTGTGTGTGTGTGTGTGTCTGTGTGTGTGTGTGTGTGTGTGTGTGTGTGTGTGTGTGCGTGTGTGTGTGTGTGTGCGAGCTATAGCTTCACACAGGAAGCTGCTGACTCGGCATTTCTGGCATAAAAGCTACGCCTAACAGAGGCCATGGCGAGGTAGGGGCGGGGCGTCACAGCTCAGGTTTCATTGGAGGGGGGACTGATGACATCATCGGGGTGTCGCCGATCAAAAAGGCCAGACTTCCGCGATGGACAGCAAGCCTCGGGAGAAGCGTCAAGACGGGGAAAGAGTTCTAGAACGTTCCGGTAGCGGAGTTAGCCAGTTTTATTCCGTTTGTGTTTGCTGTTCCTGTCATGTGATCTCTCATTAAGTTGGATTTTCCTGAAGGAATCAATAAAGTACTATCCATCTATCTATCTATCTATCTATCTATCTATCTATCTATCTATGTATCTATCTATCTATCTATCTATCTATCTATCCATCCATCCATCCATCCATCCATCCATCCATCCAGCTATCTATCTGTCTGTCTGTCTGTCTATCTATCTATCTATCTATCTATCTATCTATCTATCAATCTATCAATCTATCCATCCATCCATCCATCCATCCATCCATCCATCCATCCATCCATCTATCTATCTATCTATCTATCTATCTATCTAAGTTCCCGATATATCATTATGTAGAATTTTTACAATTGTTTTTCCCCTTTTCTTTCCCAAAGAAGACAATAAAAGGATGCTGTGTACGCTGCTCCCACCTCACAGAACATTGCAGCCAGCATGTTCAGACATCATTGGGTCGAAATTTTTTATTTTTATTTTAGCCACATTTTTGGCTAAGTTAAGTGCTATCTTTCTGTTTCGTGCGCTGCTAAATATTTTACAGCTGTTTTAAAACTTTTGTATTGTAAATTATCCACTCAACATATAAAAATAACGAAACGGTAAAATGCAAAATCAACATTATCTTTGTAGTTAGATTTCCGTGCAGCACTCGCAGTTTGTTGACTGCACGATGTGCACCCTGAACTCCATTGTAAAACTGTGTGTTTCTACAAGTGTTGTTTGTTCTGTTTTGTTTTATGATTAAATCTACCACATTCACATTGGTTACGTTTGTAGATATCCATCCATCCATCCATCCATTTTCTACCGCTTATTCCTTTGGGGTCAAGGGGGGCACTGGTGCCTATCTCAGCTAAAATCAGGCGGAAGGCGGCGTACACCCTGGACAAGACAGACAACATTCACACTCACATTCACACACTAAGGACCACATTTAGTGTTGCCAATCAACCTATCCCCAGGTGCATGTATTTGGAGGTGGGAGGGGCCTATCCCCAGGTGCATGTCTTTGGAGGTGGGAGGAAGCCGGAGTACCCGGAGAGAACCCACGCAGTCACGGGGAAAACATGCAAACTCCACACAGAAAGATCCCGAGCCCGGGATTGAACTCAGGACCTTGGTATTGCGAGGCGGACTCACTAACCCCTCTCCCACCGTGCTACCCTTTAAACCAGCTATCATGGTGTCATTTTGATCATTGTTTTGATTATATTATAATTTCAATATTTGAATGAGGGTAAATGAATGTGTTGTGGCAGTTGTGGATGTCACCAATGTGGTGGTTTGAGGAAACACTCGGTTGCTTTTCTAAACACGTCTTTAATGAACTGCCAACATGATAATGCCGAACAGGAAGTGCTTGAAGTTTAATGGCCTTGTAAAAACCGCACCAATGTTTTCCACTAACTTGAAGTGTTTTGCAAAGAGGATTATTTGTCATGAGTACATTCTGTCAAGACGGGGACGGGGGGGGTCTGCAGCTTGCTGCAGAGTTTTTTCTCTCCCGGGATGCAAACGGACTACTCTGGACTACGTGTGAAGGTAGGAACATGATTTAAATATCTGACTCAAAATAAGAACCAACATAAACTACAGCGTGGAAAAAACAAAAAACTGTGGCATGAAACAAACCACATAAACTATGGCTTGGAACAAACAAGACTTACTGTGGCATGAAAACGGGCAGCATGAACTATGGCATGAACAGAGCAATGTGAACTAACCATGAAAGGAGCAGCATGAACTATGGCATGAAAACTAGCAATGTCGCCAGCACGACAAACTGGCAAAAGAGGCTTCAATAAAAGTCTCTCGATTGGGAACAGGTGCGCGTCCCAAACACCAGAGGCAGGTGAACATCATAAGTCGCCATGGTAACTAAAGCAGGAACTAATGAAGTCTAAAACTAACAGAACATAACAAGGCCGGACCACGGATCATGACACATTTTCAGAATATGCTTGTTCTATTTTTGGCCAGAGAAAACAATTTTGAAGTTGTCTTTATTTTGAAGTTATCATGCCATGATTTTATTAGACCGGCCCGCGTGCGAATAGATTTGCACCCCTGGGATAAAATTAGTTTGGCACTCCTGAGCTATTGAACTGCGCCATGTAGCTGTTACGGCGGGGTCGCATGCTAATGCCTGGATTGTTTCCCCAAGATGCAGACAGAACTCCGAGGGCAGCGAGCAGGCGGGGAAATGATTGATTTTCCATAAATCAGGCAAAATCCAAAATTACAGAAAAGTGTGCCGGGCGCACGAAAAGCTTAGCATAGAATCAGGAATCAAAGAGTGTCGGGGCTGTATAGCTCGGTAGGTAGAGTGGCCGTGCCAGCAACTTGAGTGTTCCAGGTTCGATCCCCGCTTCGCCATCCTTGTCACTGCCGTTGTGTCCTCGGGCAAGACACTTTACCCACCTGCTCCCAGTGCCACCCACACTGCTTTAAATGGAACTTAGATATTGGGTTTCACTATGTACAGCGCTTTGAGTCACTAGAGAAAAGTGCTATATAAATATAATAATTCACTTCACTATACCCATGTAACTTGTTGCATAACACAAACAAGACAGCCGGACTGAGTGTGGCGAAAAACATGACCATCATATTCGTCGTTAGATTCCCGTGCAGTTTGCAGACGGCACGATGTGCACCCTGAACTCCATTGTAAAAATCCTGAACACTAATCAGAGGCAAGTGAAAATAATCAGCACCCATGGCAATCAAGAAAACACAAACCTAGGGGTGCTGAAACAGAACTAAGGGAGTCTTTAACTAAAGAAAACATGATCCGGGCAACATATCTCGACACTAGCCCAGTTTGTAGCAGCCAAAACGGCCTACAAATTACGGTGAGTCGGCAAAGAAGTGTGAGAGGTTTAGCTCGTTAGCTAGGCCTACACTCCAGTCTACTGGCCAACACACCGCGATGGAAATGTGAGAAAATTCGGGTTTCATGGCACAATCCCGTTATCCCAATGTGTTGCGCCACGTTTCATTAAACTTTGAGGGTATTGACTGTGGTGAAAATTGAGGACATTTTACAGAATGTGGTGGATTGGGAACGGCAAAAATCCATACAGCCATCCATTTTTCTACCACTTATCCCTTTCCGGATCGCGGGGGGTGCTGGAGCCTATCTCAGGTACAATCGGGCAGAAGGCGGGGTACACCCTGGACAAGTC
>NC_084620.1:62162077-62174577 GCF_033978795.1 Nerophis ophidion
GGGGAGGGGGGGTCGCACTAATATACAACGAAAACTTTAACTTTAGTCCTAACTTAAATAATAAATATAAATCGTTGAGGTGCTTTCTATGAAGTCTGCCACACCGCTGCCTCTGTGCCTGGCCGTTATCTACCGCCCCCCAGGGGCTTATTCGGACTTTATCAGTGAATTCTCAGAGTTTGTTGCTGATCAAGTGACGCACGCCGACAATATAACTATAATGGGGGACTTTAATATCCATATGAATACCCCATCGGACCCACCGTGCATGGCGCTCCAGACTATAATTGATAGCTGTGGTCTTACACAAATAATAAATGAACCGACGCATCGCAGCGGTAATAGGATAGACCTAGTGCTTGTCAGGAGTATCACCATTTCCAAAGTTACGATACTCCCGTATACTAAAGTAATGTCCGATCATTACCTTATAAAATTCGAAGTTCAGACTCATGTTCGGCAAGCTAATAATAATAATAACTGGTATAGCAGCCGCAACATTAATGCTGCCACAACGACGACTCTTGCTGACCTACTGCCCTCGGTAATGGCACCATTCCCAAAGTATGTGGGCTCTATTGATAACCTCACTAACAACTTTAACAACGCCCTGCGCGAAACCATTGATAGTATAGCACCGCTGAAGTTAAAAAAGGCTCCAAAAAGGCGTACGCCATGGTTTACTGAAGACACTAGAGCTCAGAAATTATTATGTAGAAAGCTGGAACGCAAATGGCGCACGACTAAACTTGAGGTGCCCCATCAAGCATGGAGTGATAGTTTAATAACTTATAAACGCATGCTTACCTTAGCTAAAACTAATTATTACTCAAATCTCATCCACCTTAATAAAAACGATCCTAAATTTTTGTTTAGTACGGTAGCATCGCTAACCCAACAAGGGACTCCTTCCAGTAGCTCCACCCACTCAGCTGATGACTTTATGAAGTTCTTTAATAATTGAACTTATTAGAAAGGAGATTACAGACAATGCGTCCCAGCTACAACGGGGTTCTATTAACACTGACACAATTGTATATACGGCTGATACTGCAAATATCCAAAATAGTTTCTCTCGTTTTGATGAAATAACATTAGAGGAATTGTTACAACGTGTAAATGGAATAAAACAAACAACATGTTTACTTGACCCACTTCCTGGGAAACTTATCAAGGAGCTTTTTGTATTATTAGGTCCATCAGTGCTAAATATTATAAACTTATCACTTTCCTCGGGCACTGTTCCCCTAGCATTCAAAAAAGCGGTTATTCATCCTCTCCTTAAAAGACCTAACCTCGATCCTGACCTCATGGTAAACTACCGACCGGTGTCTCACCTTCCCTTTATTTCAAAAATCCTCGAAAAAATTGTTGCAGAGCAGCTGAATGAACACTTAGCGTCGAACAATCTATGTGAAACCTTTCAATCTGGTTTCAGGGCAAATCACTCCACGGAGACAGCCCTCGCAAAAATGACTAATGATCTATTGCTAACGATGGATTCTGATGCGTCATCTATGTTGCTGCTCCTCCATCTTAGCGCTGCTTTCGATACCATCGATCATAATATTTTATTAGAGCGTATCAAAACACGAATTGGTATGTCAGACTCAGCCCTGTCTTGGTTTAACTCTTATCTTACTGATAGGATGCAGTGTGTCTCCCATAACAATGTGACCTCGGACTACGTTAAGGTAACGTGTGGAGTTCCCCAGGGTTCGGTCCTTGGCCCTGCACTCTTCAGCATCTACATGCTGCCGCTAGGTCACATCATACGCAAATACGGTGTTAGCTTTCACTGTTATGCTGATGACACCCAACTCTACATGCCCCTAAAGCTGACCAACACGCCGGATTGTAGTCAGCTGGAGGCGTGTCTTAATGAAATTGAACAATGGATGTCCGCTAACTTTTTGCAACTCAACGCCAAAAAAACGGAAATGCTGATTATCGGTCCTGCTAGACACCGACCTCTATTTAATAATACAACTCTAACATTTGACAACCAAACAATTAAACAAGGCGACACGGTAAAGAATCTGGGTATTATCTTCGACCCAACTCTCTCCTTTGAGGCACACATTAAAAGCGTTACTAAAACGGCCTTCTTTCATCTCCGTAATATCGCTAAAATTCGCTCCATTTTGTCCACTAAAGACGCTGAGATCATTATCCATGCGTTTATTACGTCTCGCCACGATTACTGTAACGTATTATTTTCGGGTCTCCCCATGTCTAGCATTAAAAGATTACAGTTGGTACAAAATGCGGCTGCTAGACTTTTGACAAGAACAAGAAAGTTTGATCATATTACTCCTGTACTGTATATACCTTTATATACATATATACATACATATATACCTATACTGTATATACCTTTATATACATATATACATACATATATACCTATACTGTATATACCTTTATATACATATATACATACATATATACCTATACTGTATATACCTTCATATACATATATACATACATATATACCTATACTGTATATACCTTTATATACATATATACATACATATATACCTATACTGTATATACCTTTATATACATATATACATACATATATACCTATACTGTATATACCTTCATATACATATATACATACATATATACCTATACTGTATATACCTTTATATACATATATACATACATATATACCTATACTGTATATACCTTTATATACATATATACATACATATATACCTATACTGTATATACCTTCATATACATGTATACATACATATATACCTATACTGTATATACCTTTATATACATATATACATACATATATACCTATACTGGCTCACCTGCACTGGCTTCCTGTGCACTTAAGATGTGACTTTAAGGTTTTACTATTTACGTATAAAATACTACACGGTCTAGCTCCATCCTATCTTGCCGATTGTATTGTACCATATGTCCCGGCAAGAAATCTGCGTTCAAAGGACTCCGGCTTATTAGTGATTCCCAGAGCCCAAAAAAAGTCTGCGGGCTATAGAGCGTTTTCCGTTCGGGCTCCAGTACTCTGGAATGCCCTCCCGGTAAAAGTTTGAGATGCTACCTCAGTAGAAGCCTTTAAGTCTCACCTTAAAACTCATTTGTATACTCTAGCCTTTAAATAGACCCCCTTTTTAGACCAGTTGATCTGCCGCTTCTTTTCTTTTTCTCCTATGCCCCCCCCCTCCCTTGTGGAGGGGGTCTGGTCTGATGACCATGGATGAAGTACTGGCTGTCCAGAGTAGAGTTCCAGGATGGACCGCTCACCTGTATCGATTGGGGACATCTCTACGCTGCTGATCCGCCTCCGCTTGGGATGGTTTCCTGTGGACGGGACTCTCGCTGCTGTCTTGGATCCGCTTTGAACTGAACTCTCGCGGCTGTGTTGGATCCACTATGGATTGAACTTTCACAGTATCATGTTAGACCCGCTCCACATCCATTACTTTCGGTCCCCTAGAGGGGGGGGGGGGGGGGTTGCCCACATCTGAGGTCCTCTCCAAGGTTTCTCATAGTCAGCATTGTCACTGGCGTCCCACTGGATGTGAATTCTCCCTGCCCACTGGGTGTGAGTTTTCCTTGCCCTTTTGTGGGTTTTTCCGAGGATGTCGTAGTCGTAATGGTTTGTGCAGTCCTTTGAGACATTTGTGATTTGGGGCTATATAAATAAACATTGATTGATTGATTGCTTTGCAAATCCTTTTCAAGCCATATTCAGTTGAATATGCTACAAAGACAACATATTTGATGTTCAAACTCATAAACATTTTTTTTTTTGCAAATAATCATCAACTTTAGAATTTGATGCCAGCAACACGCGACAAAGAAGTTGGGAAAGGTGGCAATAAATACTGATAAAGTTGAGGAATGCTCATCAAACACTTATTTGGAACATCCCACAGGTGTGCAGGCTAATTGGGAACAGGTGGGTGCCATGATTGGCTATAAAAGCAGCTTCCATGAAATGCTAAGTAATTCACAAACAAGGATGGGGTGAGGGTCACCACTTTGTAAGCAAATTGTCAAACAGTTTTAGAACAACATTTCTCAACAAGCTATTGCAAGGAATTTAGGGATTTTACCATCTACAGTCCGTAAAATCATCAAAAAGTTCAGAGAATCTGGAGAAACCACTGCACGTAAGCCATGATATTACCGACCTTTGATCCCTCAGGTGGTACTGCATCAAAAACCGACATCAGTGTGTAAAGGATATCACCACATGGGCTCAGGAACACTTCATAAAACCACTGTCAGTAACTACAGTTGGTCGCTACATCTGTAAGTGCAAGTTTAAACTTTACCATGCAAAGCCAAAGCCATTTATCAACAACACCCAGGAACGCCGCTGGCTTCCCTGGGCCCAAGCTCATTTAAGATGGACTGATGCAAAGTGGAAAGCTGTTCTGTGGTCTGACGAGTCCACATTTCAAATTATATTTGGAAACTGCAGACGCGGTGTTCTCTGGACCAAAGAGGAAAATAACCTTCCGGATTGTGTAAAAGCCAGCATGTGTGATGGTATGGGGGTGTATTAGTGCCCAAGGCATGGGTAACTTACACATCTGTGAAGGCACCATTAATGCTGAATAGTCCACACAGATTTTGGAGTAACATATGTTGTCATCCAAGTAATGTTATCATGGACGCCCCTGCTTATTTCAGCAAGACAATGGCAAGCCATGTGTTACAACAGCGTGGCTTCATAGTAAAAGAGTGCGGGTACTTTCCTGGCCCGCCTGCAGTCCAGACCTGTCTCCCATGGAAAATGTGTGGCGCATTATGAAGCGTAAAATAGGACAGCGGAGACCCCGGACTGTTGAAGGACTGAAGCTCTACATAAAACAAGAATGGGAAAGAATTCCACTTTCAAAGCTTCAACAATTAGTTTCCTCAGTTCCCAAACCTTTATTGAGTGTTGTTAAAAGAAAAGGTGATGTAACACAGTGGTGAACATGCCCTTTCCCAACTACTTTGGCACGTGTTGCAGCCATGAAATTCTAAATTAATGATTATTTGCAAAAAAAAAATAAAGTTTATGAGTTTGAACATGAAATATGTTGTCTTTGTAGCATATTCAACTGAATATGGCTTGAAAAGGATTTGCAAATCATTGTATTCTGTTTATATTTACATCTAACACAATTTCCCAACTCATATGGAAACAGGGTTTGTATATATATATATATATATATATATATATATATATATATATATATATATATATATATATATATATATATATATACAGTATACATATATATATATAGTATATATATATATATATATACAGTATACATATATATATATAATATATATATATATATATACAGTATACATATATATAATATATATATATATATATATATATAATATATATAAATATATATATACAGTATACATATATATAATATATATATATACATATATACACATTTATACACACACATAAATACACATTTGCATGTATATATATAAATTTATACACACACACATATATATGTATTTTGTGTATATATAAATACATATATGTATATATATGCATATACATATATGTATTTATATTTATATATATATATATATATATATATATATATATATATATATATATATATATATATATGTGTATATATATATATATATATATATATATATATATATATATATATATATATGGCTTCACGGTGGAGAGGGGTTAGTGTGTCTGCCTCACAATACGAAGGTCCTGCAGTCCTGGGTTCAAATCCAGGCTCGGGATCTTTCTGTGTGGAGTTTGCATGTTCTCCCCGTGAATGCGTGGGTTCCCTCCGGGTACTCCGGCTTCCTCCCACTTCCAAAGACATGCACCTGGGGATAGGTTGATTGGCAACACTAAATTGGCCCTAGTGTGTGAATGTGAGTGTGAATGTTGTCTGTCTATCTGTGTTGGCCCTGCGATGAGGTGGCGACTTGTCCAGGGTGTACCCCGCCTTTCGCCCGATTGTAGCTGAGATAGGCGCCAGCGCCCCCCGCGACCCTGAACGGGAATAAGCGGCAGAAAATGGATGGGATGGATGGATATATATACATATATATATAGTGCGGCACCCGGCCAGATTGTTTTAAGGCAATGTGGCCCCATAGTCAAAAAGTTTAGGGACTCCTGGTTTAAACGAACAACAACAACACCTTCGTGGCCAGGGGGCGTGTTCTTTATTCGGATTGACCTTTGACCTCACTGAAGCTTCTCTCACATTAAGTGGACGCTCCAGGGGGGGCGGGGTCTAATTGAGTTGTTGAAGCCTCATTAGCCCCCCAGGAGCATCAAAAATAACTCCAACATGCGAACAAACATGAGTGATGGAAAACAAGGTGGCCCTGGGCTGGCCACGCCCATTATGCAAATGAAGCAAACTTTGCAACAAGACCATGTGACCAAACAGGAAGTGTAAAAAACACTAGTTACATCCATACATCCATTTTTTACCGCTTGTCTCTTTTGAGGTCGCGGGGGGCGCTGGTGCCTATTTCAGCTACATTCAGGCGGAAGGTGGTGTACACCCTGGACAAGTTGCCACCTCATCACAGGGCCAACACAGATAGACAGACAACATTCACACACTAGGGACCATTTAGTGTTGCCAATCAACCTATCCCCAGGTGCATGTGTTTGGAGGTTCGAGGGGCCTATCCCCAGGTGCATGTCTTTGGAGGTGGGAGGGGCCTATCCCCAGGTGCATGTCTTTGGAGGTGGGAGGGGCCTATCCCCAGGTGCATGTCTTTGGAGGTGGGAGGGGCCTATCCCCAGGTGCATGTGTTTGGAGGTGGGAGGGGCCTATCCCCAGGTGCATGTGTTTGGAGGTGGGAGGGGCCTATCCCCAGGTGCATGTGTTTGGAGGCGGGAGGGGCCTATTCCCAGGTGCATGTCTTTGGAGGTGGGAGGAAGCTGGAGTAGAACCACGCAGTCACGGGGAGAACATGCAAACTCCACACAGAAAGATCCTGAGCCTGGGATTGACCCCAGGACTACTCAGGACCTTCCTATTGTGAGGCACATGCACTAAGCCCTGTGCCACCGTGATGCCCACCACTAGTTGCATGTGTCTGATCATTAATGAACGTGTGGCGAGTACCTGGATGCGGTCGGCGTGCAGCACGATGACCCTGGTGGCGTTGAGGCACTCGATGTCGATGCTGACCTCGCCGGAGAAGGTGAAGTTGTCCATGCAGACGGCGAGGTCCAGGTCGTAGTGCCGCGGCCTCAGCGTGCCCGGCAGACGCGACCTCCGCCAGGGCTGTCCCGCCTCCTCCTCCCACCTGTCCCACACCCTCTCGCCCCTGCTGCCGTTGGACTTGGGCGACGCCCCCGGCACCCGGGCGCCTGACTCCTCTCCGCCGCCGCCGCACTCCTCGAAGCGCACGCCGAGCACCACGGCGACCGCGGTGACGACGATGAGGGTGAGGATGGACAGGGCGAAGGCCAGCACCAGGCGCTTGTGCACGGTCATGTGGCGCCCGCTGGTCCGGGGCCGCACCGACAGAGACTCCGCCCACTGCTCGGAAGGACCGCGGCCGTTGCGCACGGCGCCGGGGCTGCTGTCGTTCAGTCCCATGACGAGGTGGGACACCTGACCTCTGACCTGCTCTACCTGGAGGCGGGGCGTTCTATCACATCAGCACCCAATCAGACGTCAGGGGGCGGGCTTAGCTTAAAAAAGATCAAAACTGTCTTTGATGACTTGAGGAAGAAAATAAAAATGATCAAATGTAATAAAAACAATATTAAAATGTATTTAAATGATCGATTCTATCGTAATGAATAACGGCTCATTAACACTTCATCAACTTAACTGACTGTTTCCGTCACGTGGTGTCGGCCGTCCTGATTGGTTCCGTCCGCCATCAGGCTAAAGTCCGCTCACATTTGGCGGGGAAAAGGCCGACCCGACGCGGCAAATCCAGCCGGCGGAGCATCCCGACCGCAGGAAAGTGATCCCGCCGAAACGAGGTTCAATGCCGCAGAGCCGCGGGAACCGGCGGGTCCGTTTCCACGCGAGACAAAGTCCACGTCAGAAACCTTCCTGAGCGCTGCTCTTTCTGCTCTTTCTGCTCTCACTGCTCTCTCTCTCTCTCTCTCTCTCTCACTGCTCTCTCTCTCTCTCTCTCTCTCTCACTGCTCTCTCTCTCTACTCTCTCTCTCTCTCCCACTGCTCTCTCTGCTCTCTCTCTCTCTCTCTCTCACTGCTCTCTCTCTCTCTCTCTCTCTCTCTCTCTCTCTCTCTCTCTCTCTCTCTCTCTTTCTCACTGCTCTCTCTCTCTACTCTCTCTGCTTGCTGCCGCCGCCGCGCACCAGCGAGGAGGAGGAGGAGGATGCTGAAGAGGAGGATGCTGAGGAGGAGGAGGAGGAGGAGGAGGAGGATGTCTCCTGCAGCGCGCGCCCGGAACACTGCCCGTTGACTGAGCGCGTGCACGACGCCGCGCAATGTTAATAATTTAAAATATTAATTTTTTTACCTCACTTTGGTATTGAATGACACAAATCACGTGATTAAGTTTTTTTTTTTTTAAACATGGTAACTGGCATATTGCACTCACCTGTCAGTCAATCATGTGACCGGGGGCGTGGCCACCTGGTGTTGGGGAGAGGTGCAGTGTCCAATCAGTGAGCGAGAGACGGACATATGACGCCCACAGGAAACACTTATTGTTTACACACACACACACACACACACACACACACACACACACACACACACACACACACACACACACACACACACACACACATCTGTCGGCTAGTTGTCATCTTTAGGTCAGTGTTTTTCAACCACTGTGCCGCGGCACACTAGGGCGCCAGGAGATACAGTCTGGTGTGCCGTGGGAGATGATGTAACTTCACCTAAGTGGTATAAAAATCAATCAGTCAATCAATCATCAATGTTTATTTATATAGCCCTAAATCACAAGTGTCTCAAAGGGCTGCACAAGCCACAACGGCGGCCTCGGTTCAGAGCCCACAAAAGAGCAAGGAAAAATTCACAACCCAGTGGGACGTCAATGTGGATGACTATGAGAAACCTTGGAGAGGACCACTGATGTGGGTGACGTGACATAATAGTGAGAGTCCAGTCCATAGTGGATCTAACATAATAGTGAGAGTCCAGTCCATAGTGGATCTAACATAATAGTGTGAGAGTCCAGTCCATAGTGGATCTAACATAATAGTGAGAGTCCAGTCCATAGTGGATCTAACATAATAGTGTGAGAGTCCAGTCCATAGTGGATCTAACATAATATTGTGAAAGTCCAGTCCATAGTTGATCTAACATAATAGTGAGAGTCCAGTCCATAGTGGATCTAACATAATAGTGAGAGTCCAGTCCATAGTGGATCTAACATAATAGTGTGAGAGTTCAGTCCATAGTGGATCTAACATAATAGTGAGAGTCCAGTCCATAGTGGATTTAACATAATAGTGTAAGAGTCCAGTCCATAGTGGATCTAACATAATATTGTGAAAGTCCAGTCCATAATTGATCTAACATAATTGTGAGAGTCCAGTCCATAGTGGATCTAACATAATAGTGAGAGTCCAGTCCATAGTGGATCTAACATAATAGTGTGAGAGTCCAGTCCATAGTGGATCCAACATAATTGTGAGAGTCCAGTCCATAGTGGATCTAACATAATAGTGAGGGTCCAGTCCATAGTGGATCTGACATAATAGTGTGAGAGTCCAGTCCATAGTGGATCTAACATAATAGTGAGAGTCCAGTCCATAGTGGATTTAACATAATAGTGTAAGAGTCCAGTCCATAGTGGATCTAACATAATAGTGAGAGTCCAGTCCATAGTGGATCTAACATAATAGTGTGAGAGTCCAGTCCATAGTGGATCTAACATAATAGTGTGAGAGTCCAGTCCATAGTGGATCTAACATAATAGTGTGAGAGTCCAGTCCATAGTGGATCTAACATAATAGTGAGAGTCCAGTCCATAGTGGATCTAACATAACAGTGAGAGTCCAGTCCATAGAGGATCTAACATAAGAGTGTGAAAGTCCAGTCCATTGTGGATCTAACATAATAGTGTGAGAGTCCAGTCCATAGTGGATCTAACATAATAGTGTGAAAGTCCAGTCCATAGTGGATCTAACATAATAGTGAGAGTCCAGTCCATAGTGGATCTAACATAATAGTGTGAGAGTCCAGTCCATAGTGGATCTAACATAATAGTGAGAGTCCAGTCCATAGTGGATCTAACATAATAGTGAGAGTCCAGTCCATAGTGGATCTAACATAATAGTGTGAGAGTCCAGTCCATAGTGGATCTAACATAATAGTGTGAGAGTCCAGTCCATAGTGGATCTAACATAATAGTGTGAGAGTCCAGTCCATAGTGGATCTAACATAATAGTTAGAGTCCAGTCCATAGTGGATCCAACATAATAGTGTGAGAGTCCAGTCCATAGTGGATCTAACATAATAGTGAGAGTCCAGTCCATAGTGGATCTAACATAATAGTGTGAGAGTCCAGTCCATAGTGGATCTAACATAATAGTTAGAGTCCAGTCCATAGTGGATCCAACATAATAGTGTGAGAGTCCAGTCCATAGTGGATCTAACATAATAGTGAGAGTCCAGTCCATAGTAGATCTAACATAATAGTGTGAGAGTCCAGTCCATAGTGGATCTAACATAATAGTGTGAGAGTCCAGTCCATAGTGGATCTAACATAATAGTGAGAGTCCAGTCCATAGTGGATCTAACATAATATTGTGAAAGTCCAGTCCATAGTGGATCTAACATAATATTGTGAAAGTCCAGTCCATAGTTGATCTAACATAATAGTGAGAGTCCAGTCCATAGTGGATCTAACATAATAGTGAGAGTCCAGTCCATAGTGGATCTAACATAATCAATCAATCAATCAATGTTTATTTATATAGCCCCAAATCACAAATGTCTCAAAGGACTGCACAAATCATTACGACTACAACATCCTCGGAAGAACCCACAAAAGGGCAAGGAAAACTCACACCCGGTGGGCAGGGAGAATTCACATCCAGTGGGACGCCAGTGACAATGCTGACTATGAGAAACCTTGGAGAGGACCTCAGATGTGGGCAACCCCCCCTCTCTAGGGGACCGAAAGCAATGGATGTCGAGCGGGTCTAACATGATACTGTGAAAGTTCAATCCATAGTGGCTCCAACACAGCCGCGAGAGTTCAGTTCAAGCGGATCCAAGACAGCAGCGAGAGTCCCGTCCACAGGAAACCATCTCAAGCGGATCAGCAGCGTAGAGATGTCCCCAACCGATACAGGCGAGCGGTCCATCCTGGGTCCCGATGAGCGGTCCATCCTGGGTCTCGACTCTGGACAGCCAGTACTTCATCCATGGTCATCGGACCGGACCCCCTCCACAAGGGAGGGGGGGACATAGGAGAAAGAAAAGAAGCGGCAGATCAACTGGTCTAAAAAGGAGGTCTATTTAAAGGCTAGAGTATACAGATGAGTTTTAAGGTGAGACTTAAATGCTTCTACTGAGGTAGCATCTCGAACTGTTACCGGGAGGAAATTCCAGAGTACTGGAGCCCGAACGGAAAACGCTCTATAGCCTGCAGACTTTTTTGGGCTCTAGGAATCACTAATAAGCCGGAGTCTTTTGAACGCAGATTTCTTGCCGGGACATATGGTACAATACAATCGGCAAGATAGGCTGGAGCTAGACCGTGTAGTATTTTATACGTAAATAGTAAAACCTTAAAGTCACATCTTAAGTGCACAGGAAGCCAGTGCAGGTGAGCCAGTACAGGCGTAATATGATCAAACTTTCTTGTTCTTGTCAAAAGTCAAGCAGCCGCATTTTGTACCAGCTGTAATCTTTTATTGCTAGACATGGGGAGACCCGAAAATAATACGTTACAGTAATCGAGACGAGACGTAACAAACGCATGGACAATGATCTCGGCGTCTTTAGTGGACAAAATGGAGCGAATTTTAGTGATATTACGGAGATGAAAGAAGGCCGTTTGAGTAACGCTTTTAATGTGTGACTCAAAGGAGAGGGTTGGGTCGAAGATAATACCCAGATTTTTTACAGAGTCACATTGTTTTATTATTTGGTTGTCAAATGTTAAAGTTGTATTATTAAATAGAGGTCGGTGTCTAGCAGGACCGATAATCAGCATTTCCGTTTTTTTGGCATTAAGTTGCAAAAAGTTAGCGGACATCCATTGTTTAATTTCATTAAGACACGCTTCCAACTGACTACAGTCCGGCGTGTTGGTCAGCTTTAGGGGCATGTAGATAGTGTGAGAGTCCAGTCCATAGTGGATCTAACATAATAGTGTGAGAGTCCAGTCCATAATGGATCTAACATAATAGTGAGAGTCCAGTCCATAGTGGATCTAACATAATAGTGTGAGAGTCCAGTCCATAGTGGATCTAACATAATAGTTAAGAGTCCAGTCCATAGTGGATCCAACATAATAGTGTGAGAGTC
>NC_084620.1:62179577-62282077 GCF_033978795.1 Nerophis ophidion
CCTGCTCGCAAGAATGTCATTCCTTGGTGGTCCTTGGAACCCGCACGACATGAGAAGTCGGTCACACTGATCAACTAGGAAGAATAAAACACTGAATATTAACAACAAGTGAAGGTCGCTCCTCTTTTACTTCTCAGACCAGCTCCTCCACAGACATCTTTTTGTCAAGACTTGGACTTTGGTGTGCTTTGTTTTCCCCAGGTGCAAAGCGACTAGATCGGACACCATGTGAAGGTAATGACATATTTAAGTCTTAACTCAAAAAAGGAACAAACGAAAGGCGCTCACAGAGGAGGTACAAAAACTTGGCTATGAAACAAAAATATTACTACAACATAAACTATGGACATAAAACAAAACTTACAAACTATGGCATGAATAATAAAAGTTACAGGGAACCAAAAAAGAGCATGGATCATCAGCATGGAGCAAGGGTCTGTAGAGGATGATGTCGGCAGGCTGACTGCCTGGCAACTGCAGGCTTAAATAATGCTGTAGTAATTAACAGGTGCACGAGTCCAAATTAATCAGGTGCATGACATAACCGGTGAAAACTATTTGGTAGTCATGGTGACAAAACAAACAAGAGTGCCCAATGAGTCTAAAACCAAACAGAACGTGAACACAAAACATGAAATTTTACAATAAAAATGTTAACAAAAAACCCAGCAAAATACAAATGCAAAGGCTAATAAACACCTAAAATATGACATATTATCACTTTTATGCAGAAATTTGTTGTAAAAATCTTGTACGACACCCAAAAAGTGCAGATTTCAGCCATTGAAATAGTTTCTATAGTTCAAGACTTACGGTCATTTTAAAAACAGCACTGCACGTCATAATTTTTTGATGTTAATAGTCTAAAAAAAAAATGATGCATAATGTCTGGCGGGCCGGATTGACAATCTTAACGGGCCGCTTGTGGCCTGCGGGCCGTATTTTGCCCAGGTGGGCATTATCATCTCTGCTGGCGTGCAGCCAAGCCTCTTTAAGATGCATGAAGAAGTGTCAACAATGCTAGGCTGTGCACTGAGTGAAGCGTGCATGCTCGGCAGATACAGCAAGTAGATAAATGTAGAAATCACAGATCAAGTAAATGCAACTTTGCTTGCCAGATAATAAATAAAGAGGCCGGCGGGCACCGGGTCATCAGTGAAGCTCTTGCTCTGCAAATTGCCTTGTAACTCAGCTGTGTGTGCGCGCGCCTTTGTGTGTGTGTGTGTGTGCGTGCGTGCGTGCGTGTGTGTGTGTGTGTGTGTGTGTGCTTGCGTGCGTGCATGCGCCACCGCTGTGGAGACAGAGCCACTGAAACTAAATTGCCCCCACGGTACCCACAATGCATCTGGAGCAGGCTTGGCGCTCGCCGGCCCTCACAGCGAAACACACTCCTCCCATTGTGAACACCAAAAAGCCTGCCGCCGTCACCATGGCAACCGGCTGCGTGGTGACGGGAAAAGGAGCAGATGGTCGGACGCGAGATGCTTGCGTTGGCAATCATCACAACAACAAACAGGAAGTGGGCGTGCACAGTTTAACGCCGGTAATTGGTTCCGGGGCCTGACCGTACAAACTATAATAAATCAAATATTTCCATAGTTAGTTCCATTTTTTTTTTTTACAATTCTCTAAACACACTTTTAGCATTATGAATAACTTTATAGACACTTTTAAAGCAGCTAGAGTGAGGGGTGTCCAAACTGCGGCCCGCTCACCTTTTCAATTTGGACCGCTTTCAAATTAATTTTAAATAGCAGACAGTTTCTCAATGTTACATATCTGCTGCCATCTTGTGGACAATGTGAGTAATCACATCAATCAACCTCGAAAGGTTCATGAAAGATTGAACTGTTGGCCCTGCATAAACATATATGATACAATCCAGACAACCTTCCCTATTCATAGTGCAAAAATGTTTTTCATTAAAATAAAAGTCAACACACATGGTCACAAATAACACAACCTGCTCACTAAACATTGTGGATATTATGAAAAACATCAAAACATTAAAAAAAACATTTAAATCCATTGAGGTGCATGATGGGAAAAGTAACAAAGTCTCTCCACGAATGATCGCTACACATTTAATGTTATTTTGTGCACAACTTGAGGCAATCAGACCATTGATGTGAAAGCACAGCATTTACTTATACAAGACAGTGCAAAGAACCTTCCCCAGTCATGGTTCACAAAAAAATTCAATTGACATAAAGGTCAACACACACGGTCACATATAATACATCCCGCTCACTGAACATTGTGGGAATTAGGAAAAACGTCCAAACATCATAAAAAAATCTAAATGAAACCCAATTAAATCCATAAAAGTGCATGATGGGAAAAAAATGAAAACCCTCTCACTATGTTTGAATGCTACAGATTTACTGCTATCATGAGCATAATGGGAACAAGTCACACCTGCGACCCTTGAAAGTATTCAGGAACGATAGCACAACTCTACTTATACGACACAGTCCAAACAACCTTCCCTAGTCTCGAAGCAAAATCATTCGAAAAAAATGCTATCAACATAAAGGTCAACACACATGGTCACACTAAACACAACCTGCTCACTAAATGTCCAAACATCAAAAACAATCAAAATGACACCCATTTATATCCATTAGAGTGCATGATGGGGAAAAAAATAAACCTCTCCCTCCAGGTTTGGATGCTACGATTTACTGCTAACTTGTTCACACCGTAAGGAAATCACACCCATGTCACTTGAAAGTGCTTTAAAGTGATGGCACAGCATGTACTTATCCAACACAGTCCAAACAACCTTCTCTAGTCATGGTGCAAAAACAAACACAAACATAAAGGCCAGCACACAAGGTCACACAGAACACAACCTACTCACTGAACATTGTGGATATTACAAACCATGTCCAAGCGTCATAAACTAAATCTTAATTGCACACATTTAAATCTATTGAAGTGCATGATGGGAAAAATGTTAAAAAAAACTCTCTCCACGCTTATCCATGTTTGGCACATTTGCAGCTGCTCGATATTTCTGATTGATTGGAAAACTTGAAGAAGGTCGACATGGAGGTAAACAAGGTCGGAGTCAAATTTAGACACGCACACCCGCGCGCGCACACACACACACACACACACACACTTTGTGATGCTTAAAAATGCTTAATTTATGCCAACAATCCATATATTTGATAAAATGAGGTGAGATAAACCTTTACCTGGCTGTGAGCGGTGTCCTTGAATGCAACACGGATTAGCAGCATGACCTCATGCACACAAACTGATTATTTAGGTACACTTTCTTGTTGTAACCATGGCAACCAGCCTAGAACACACAAACTTGGAAGTCAGCCTCTGTGATGTAGTCTTGAGAGTGTGCACATGCCCACTCTACCAGTGAGCAAGAAAAGGTCAGAGGTCACCATTAACATGTGCTCATACTACAAAATCCAAACAACTTTCCCTAGTCATGGTGCAGAAAAAAACAAACATAAAGGCCAACACACACGGTCACACAGAACACAACCTACACACTGAACATTGTGGATATTATCAACCATGTCCAAACATCATAAAAAAAAAGGAAATCCTAAATTGCACCCTTTGCATGATGGGAAAAATGTCAAACACTCTCCACGCTTATCCATGTTTGGTGCATTTTTAGCTGCTTGATATTTCTGATTGATTGGAAAACTTGAAGAAGTCATGAAAGTAAAGAAGGCCGTAGTTAAAGGGAACATTATCAGCAGACATATGTAAGCCTCAATATATTCCTTCATGTCGCAGAAAAAAGACCATATGTTTTCTTAACCGATTTCCGAACTCTAAAAGGGTGAATTTGGCGATTTAAACGCCTTTCAATTGTTGGCCTGTCGGAGCGATGACCTTTCACCTGTGAAGTCACAACATGAAGCAAGCCGCCATTTTCTCAAACACATTACACACACCGAGTCACATCAGCTGTTATTTTCCATTTTTTCCACTGTTTTCTGTAGCTTGGAGACATGATGCCTGGTGGGTGTGTTGTCGGAGGTGTAACAACACCAACAGGGACAGATTCAAGTTGCACCACCGGTCAAAAGATGCCAAAGTCCCTGGTTTGTTCCGCACACTTTACCGACGACAGCTATGCTATGACAGAGATGGCAAGAATGTGTGGATATCCTGCGACACTCAAAGCTGATGCATTTCCAACCATAAAGTCAACAAAATCACAAAGGTGAGTTTTGTTGAGGTTGTTGACTTATGTGGAGTGTGCTAATCAGACATATCAATGGTCACGGCATGACTGCAAGCTAATCGATGCTAACATGCTATTTAGGCTAGCTGTATGTACATATTGCATCATTATACCTCATGTGTAGCTATATTTGCATCCAGCCTTTCCCTCCACCCACATTTAATGCCAAACAAACACATACCAATCGTTGGTTAGAAGGCGATCGCAAAAATTCGTCCCGTGCCGCTGTCTGTCGTGATATGGCTCAAAAGCTTCTGTTTCTTCTTTAATTTCGTTTTCGGTACCTGCCTCCACATTCCAAACATCCGTTTCAATACATGTGTAATCTATTGAATCGCTTACGCCGCTGAAACCCGAGTCTGAATCCCAGCTACTATGCTAAACCTTTCTGTGCTATCTGCCATGTTTGTTTCTGGTGGCTTCACGCAGTGACGTCACAGGACAATAGACATGTGGATATAGCGATGGTGTAAATCAGGCACTTTGAAGCCGTTTTTCGGGATATTGCATGATGGGTAAAATTTGGAGAAAAACTTTGAAAAATAAAATAAGCCACTGGGAACTGATTTTTATTGGTTTTAACCCTTCAGAAATTGTAATAATGTTCCCCTTTAAACTTTCACACACACACATCTTTATATATATGATAAATGGGTTGTACTTGTATAGCGCTTTTCTTTTCTTTTTTTTTTTGCCATTTACAGGTTTTTTTTATTTTGCATATTAAACAACCATGTGCATTCCAGATTTACAAAGAAACTGAGGATGTTGCAGGTAGACTAGTGGGGGGGGGGCTGCATATCATGAAGTGTGGCCTCCCCCACTCCTCCCACTGGAGATGAAACGCCCAGGACACCCACTGAACCTGCCATGTACAAGCCAATCTTTACCTCACCCTCCCAAAAAAAAATAAGAAAGTAAATGCGGTGATATTCAGTTGACAAAAAGGAGGCCTCCAACACATTCTGGGTCGGCTTTCATGAAGACTCTGCTTTTTCCTGCTCGATGATTTCTTTGGTGGGCAGTGGGTTTTTCTCAGCGGTCTCAGTCTTCTTCAGCTTGGACTTGTCAAAGGTTGTGACTTCTGTGATGTCGGGTTTGTCAGACATGATTGCAGAGACAGCTTGAAGTAAAGCAGCCATGTGGAAGAAAGGCTAGTGGGGAGCAGAGTCTGTATCGCACTTTTCTACCTTCAAGGTACTCAAAGCGCTTTCACACTACTTCCACATTCACACACACATTCACACACTGATGGAGGGAGCTGCCATGCAAGGCGCTAACCAGCACCCATCAGGAGCAAGGGTGAAGTGCCTTGCTCAAGGACACAAGGGATGTGATGAGGTTGGTACTAGGTGGGGATTGAACCAGGGACCCTTGGGTAGCACACGGCCACTCTCTCACCGCACCACGCCGTCCCACATGTATATATATATATGTGTGTATATATATATGTGTGTATATATATATATGTATATATATATACATATAAAATGAGGCGATGGAGAACTTTAACTGACTGTGAGTGGTGTCCTTGAATGCAACACGGATTAGCAGCATGACCACACACACACTTTCTGTTGTAACCATGGCAACCAGCCTAATTGGTTATCGGCTCGGAACACAAACACGAAAGTTGGCGGCGCCGTCAACCTCTGATGTTGTTGTGCGGGTGCACACACGTGCGCGCTCATTCAGTGTGCAAAGGAAAGGTCGTAGGTCACCATCCGGCTGTCACGCACACACATAAAGATGTTAGACCTTATTGCAGCTGGAGTGAAAGTGGGCGATGTGATTGTTGGCTCCCGGAGGACGCCGAAGGGGCTGCAAAGACCACCACAGGAACAATCGAAAGTATCAAAACAATAGAAGCGGATGCAGAGCAGCGGCCATGGCGAGCGATGGCGGCGTCTGGCTCGTAAAGCTGAGTCTGGAACACCACGCAGATTTACTGGCTCTCACACACACACACACACACACGCACACACACACACACACACCTTTTGCTTTTTAGACAAACATGGATGCATTCAGGGCCACTACAAGCTTACTCACTTCCTTCCTTTGCTCCCTCATTGCACCCTAAGTCTCCTTCCTTCCTTCCTTCCTTCCTTCCTTCCTTCCTTCCTTCCTTCCTTCCTTCCTCCTGGGGTTAAAGTCAAATGGTTGCTCGTGACAACAAGCCTCAACATCACTTCCTGTGTGTCCCCACTGAGCATCGTCTTCCTCTTAAGAACAAGGACGCCTCATTAGTATGTGTGTGTGTGTGTGTGTGTGTGTGTGTGTGTGTGTGTCTGTGTGTGTGTGTGTGTGTGTGTGTGAGAGAGAGAGACCACTTGTGTCTGAGGCAGACTAGGCAGTTGTCAGCAACAAGGCCACACCCACCTGGTCCATCCTGTATGATTGTCCTCCAGTAGGTGGGATTGCCCTGAGGAGAAAGCCTGTGCATGGAATCTTTTCAAGTGGTGAGACATGAGACAGGAGCACACACACACACACACACACACACACACACACACACACACACAGCCCCCACACACTGTCCTTGGCAAAGAGAAGGCCAGGGTCCAATGGCATGGAGACCAAGACAATCAAGAGGCTCATCTTTGCTGCAGCCTTCTTCCACCTTTGTGACCGTTGTGGAGCTTATGCAACATCATCCACGCCCACTCCGCCGTTGAGGTCTTCTTTGACGAGGGAGACACGTAGACTCCAACATCACTTCTTGGCTGTAGGAAGTGTATCTGCTGGCAAGGGAAACCCAGGGCGACTGGCACCTCCTCACAGCTGTGGGAGGATGCTGGACCTCCAGTCTGTCTGAGGACCACCTGTGGAGCACCTGGTAGCACTTGCTCTTCTCTCTGGGGCTGCTCCCCTAGCCTTTTGTCTTCCCACTCTAACCCACACAGACACACACACACACACACACACACACACACACACTCACCTCCACACACACACAGACACACACACACACACACACACGCACACCTAAGAGGAAACACTCCACGTGCACGGCAGGCAGATGTTTGGGGGTGCCGCTTGCCGTCCTTGTGCAAGGTCGTGCACGTACGGCGCTCGTTTTATTGGCCCCGCAGTGACAGGAGGGGCCTCGGGGGGGGGGGGGGGGGGGGGGTGTTTACTCAGTCAGAACCAGGAAGAGTAGCGGAGAGTGCGAGCACGTGTCGAGGTCACGACAAAGTCTCACTTCTTTTGTCTCGCCAACGCTGCATCTGTGTTGCCATGGCGACACCTTTCACTCACACACACACACACACACACACACACACACACACACACACACAAAGGTGCTCACAACCCACACAAAGGAAGAAAAACAACCCGCGCACAGTTGGCATGTCCATGTGTGTGTTTCTGTGTGTTGTGTGTTTCTGTGCGTTGCATCACTCGTCCACCACAGGAAGTGTGTGTCATTGACAAGACTTTTGTTGCTGATTGATGTTTTGAATTAAAGATCAATGTCAAGTGGGATTAAAGTCTTATTTTTAGACCACGTACACACACACACACACACATGCACGCTCGCACACACACACACACACTTTAAAAAATGTGTGTGTGTGTTTTCTTGTACTTCTACCTTTGTTGAGACATCAAGAAGGAAAAGTAGCTTCCATATGAGGAGGTGTGAAAGAGTGGGGACATAAATCATGGTCCCTATAAGTAAACCCTTGCATCTAATCGAGAATGTCTCATTAGCACCCCTGCGGGTGACATTTATCAAAATGATGGCTGTTTACGACCTCCGTCCCTTTAAAAAGAGCTGGTGCCATGTAATGAAGGAAAGTCCAAATAAAAGAGGGGGCATACAATCTCTCGTCAGAGCGTGGTGAGACACTGTACTAGGGTACAGGTCTACAGTGTTTCTCCTCATTCAGCCAAATTGAATTCTGTCTCGGTTTAATTCCTTGCTTCTATGTCTGTTCAATAGATGTCATCAGCGTTTCAACCTGACAACTAGTTTTTGGTGGAAACACAGGGGGAACTTTATGTGAAAGTTCCTTCGGGTGGAAAATGACCTTTTCTTTTTGTCGAATAAAGTGGGCGGAGCGAGAGCGTGCACGTGGATCAAGTACACGTGACTAAGTCCGTGTGGTAATGGAGTTAGTCAAAGACTGAAATAAATAGATACAAATAAAAGAATCCCAGCTGCGAGTGTTGCCCACCCGGGCCTGGCTGGCCCGCAGGCAGCAGCAGAAGGCCGAACCAAACACGCCATCTGAGCCGCAGAGGTCAGGGTGGGGGGTTTGATTCCCACACCAGCCTGCACGTCCGCTTGGACTCCTGGCGGCCGGGGCCCCACTTGTAGCACCTGGGAGACGGGGCCCCACTTGTAGCACGTGGGAGACGGGGCCACACTTGTTGCACGTGGGAGACGGGGCCCCACTTGTAGCACGTGGGAGACGGGGCCACACTTGTTGCACGTGGGAGACGGGGCCCCACTTGTAGCACGTGGGAGACGGGGCCACACTTGTTGCACGTGGGAGACGGGGCCCCACTTGTTGCACGTGGGAGACGAGGCCACACTTGTTGCACGTGGGAAACGGGGCCACACTTGTAGCACGTGGGAAACGGGGCCACACTTGTAGCACGTGGGAAACGGGGCCACACTTGTTGCACGTGGGAGACGGGGCCCCACTTGTTGCACGTGGGAGACGAGGCCACACTTGTTGCACGTGGGAGACGGGGCCCCACTTGTTGCACGTGGGAGACGGGGCCACACTTGTTGCACGTGGGAGACGGGGCCACACTTGTTGCACGTGGGAGACGGGGCCCCACTTGTAGCACGTGGGAGACGCTCCTTTGAGGCCCGGCAATCTTCCCCTGTGGCGCCGGGATTATGTCACTGCCTTTACAACCTGTGTGTGTGTGTGTGTGTGTGTGTGTGTGTGTGTGTGTGTGTGTGTCGGTATGCTTGTGTACATGTGTGTGTGTGTTTGTGTGTGTGCTTAGCTGCGTGTCTGTATGCTTGTCTACATGTGTGTGTGTGTGTGTGTGTGTATGCTTGTGTATATGTGTGTGTGTGTGTGTGTGTGTGTCTGTATGCTTGTGTATATGTGTGTGTGTGTGCGTGTCTGTATCTGTGCATGTGTGTGTCTATATGCTTGTGTACACGTGTATATGTTTGTGTGTCTGTATGCTTGTGTGTGTGTGTGTGTGTGTGTGTGTGTGTGTGTGTGTGTGTGTGTGTGTGTGTGTGCGTGTGTGAGTGTGTGCTTAGCTGCGTGTCTGTATGCTTGTCTACATGTGTGTGTGTGTGTGTGTGTGTATGCTTGTGTATATGTGTGTGTGTGTGTGTGTGTGTGTCTGTATGCTTGTGTATATGTGTGGGTGTGTGCGTGTCTGTATCTGTGCATGTGTGTGTCTATATGCTTGTGTACACGTGTATATGT
Source organism: Nerophis ophidion (assembly GCF_033978795.1). NCBI lineage: Eukaryota > Metazoa > Chordata > Actinopteri > Syngnathiformes > Syngnathidae > Nerophis > Nerophis ophidion. The sequence continues at coordinate 62,189,214 of NC_084620.1, forward strand.
TTGTGTGTCTGTATGCTTGTGTGTGTGTGTGTGTGTGTGTGTGTGTGTGTGTGTGTGTGTGTGTGTGTGTGTGTGTGTGTGTGTGTGCGTGTGTGAGTGTGTGTGTGTGTGTGTAATTATGTGCGGTGCCAGCAGTCTGGCTGGCTGAGATGAAGGAGGAAGAAAAAAGCCTCTTCATCACTGTCATTCGAGGAGGAGGTGTGTTGTTATTGAATCATTCAGCTGCTGTGTGCTGTTTCATCATCATCAACAGGGGTCTCAAACATGCGGCCCACGAGTTTAATAAGAACAGAACTTGACAGCGTCATACTTTCCAATGTTCCCAATTTTCACGGGAGTCCCCTTAGTATCCAGGTATCCATTCTCAGGTAATCCCTGGCGATTGTTAGCCAATCATCAATAGTCATGGGGTGCCGCAATGATACTGTTCTTAACGTCCTCTGAATTCTGTACAGACGGCCTGCAAGCCTAGTTGATTGTTACTTTTGGTTGAGCAGTACACATGTGCGATGTTGCAAGACATACTTGGTCAACAGCTACACAGGTCACACTGAGGGTGGCCGTAAAAACAACTTTAACACTGTTACAAACACCGTAATACAACATAAACTCAACAGATCAAATACCCAGAATCCCATGCAGCCCTGACTCTTCAGGGCTACAATACACCCAGGCTACCACCAACCCCCCACGCCCTCACCCTCCCTACCTGCGTTGGTTGAGGTTGTGTATATTGTAGCCCGGGGGAGTTTGGGCTGCAAGGTGTTCTGGGTATTTGTTCTCTTGTGTTTAAGTTGTGTTAGGGTGTGGATGTTCTCCCAAAATGTGTTTGTCATTTTTTTTGTTGTGGTTTCAAAGTGTGGCGCATATTTGTAACAGTGTTAAAGTTGTTTATACAGCCACCCTCAGTGTGACCTGTATGGCTGTTGAGTAAGTACGTCTTGCAGCCACTGACGTTGTTCTGCACAAGTCTCGCACAACTTGATTTGGAGTTGTCACTTTAGTTGTGTTATGTGCGCAATGACGAGTTGTAGAGTACTAGTTCTCTTATCAATGGTTCTCTATGTGAGGGTTAAGTGAGATTTATCAAAAACATTCTAAAAAATAGCAGTCAGCCAGAAATACTTAATGAATATATTTATTGGATAACACTTCAACAAAATATGAATGTAAGTTCATAAAGTGTGAAAAGAAATACAACAATGCAATATTCAGTGTTGACAGCTAGATTTTTTGTGGACATGTTCCATAAATATTGATGTTAAAGATTTCTTTTTTTGTGAAGAAATGTTTAGAATTAAGTTGATGAATCCAGACAATCCCCAAAGTTGATGATTACTTCTATGTGGAGAAATCTGCATTTAGCATTCACTCACTTGTTTACTTTTCAATATGTTTTTTACTTATTTTCATATCTTTTTTTCCAAATAGTTGAAGAAAGACCACTACAAATGAGCAATATTTTGCACTGTTCTACAATTTAATAAATCAGAAAGTGATGACATAGTGCTGTATTTCTTTATCTCTTTTTTTCAAGCAAAAATGCTTTGCTGTGATTAGGGGGTACTTGAATTAAAAAGATGTTGACAGGGGGTACATCACTGAAAAAAGGTTTGAGAACCACTGGTGTAGAGGACTTTAAAGACAGTGTAGTCATGGCAACCATTAATAATGTCGGCTGGGTGGAAATTGGGACAAATTGGGGAGAATGGTTGCAGCGGTAGATTGTCGGGAGGTGCACTGAAACTCAGGAGTCTCCTGTAAAAATGGTGAGGGCGGGAAAGTATGTTGCTAGGGCGGGAAAGTATGTTGCTAGGGCGGGAAAGTATGTTGCTAGGGCGGGAAAGCCATTCATAGAAGGTGAATTAATTAAAAAGTGCATGTTAGATTTTTAAAGAAATATTTTCTTGCGGCCCCGCCTCACCCAGTTTCTGCCCCCAGGTCAATAGACTTGGAGACCCCTGATCATGAAGAAGAAAAGAGCCGGTAGGGAAACGCAACAGCGCCCTCTCTGGTCACAACTCACAACTACAGGCGCTGGCACACGGGATTGTTTTTTTTTGGTAGGATTTTTAACAACACCTGAGCAGCTACCTGACCTTTTGTTGCCGTGGCAACATCATTATATAGCCCACCTGCATGCGTGTGTGTGTGTGTGTGTGTGTGTGTCAGTGTCTGCGTGTGTGTGTGTGTGTGTGTGTGCGTGCGTGTGTGTGTGTGTGTGTGTGTGTGTGTGTGTGTGTGTGTGTGTGTGCATGTGTGTGCGTGTGTGTGTGTGCGTGTGCGTGTGCGTGTGTGTGTGTGTGTGTGTGTGTGTGTGTGTGTGTGTGTGTGTGTGTGTGCAAACACACTGCTTTTGATGTCATGCTCCAGAAGAGAAGAAAATAATCAGGAAGTGACAAAGGAGCGAGACGGTGGGGAAGTGGGTGTCTAATGAGACCTAACGCTGTTTGATACCTGCAGGACACACACACACACACACACACACACACACCCGCAGTAAACAGCAGCAACTGTCAATCAAATTTTTTACTGAAAATTGATGTTTCATCCTCCAACTGTAATGAGGCACAAAAGTCCTCTCAGGATCATGTGACCACACCCACTTCCCTTCACTAATAGAACCTGCTAGACCAGTGTGTGTGTGTGTGTGTGTGTGTGTGTGTGTGTGTGTGTGTGTGTGTGTGTGTGTGTGTGTGTGTGTGTGTGTGTGTGCGTGTGTGTGTGTTGTAGACCGACAGATGAGGGGACGTCGGTCGGGGTCTGGGTCCTTAGACCAAAGTTGAAGTTTGGAGAAGGAACCCTGAGAATGAGTTCTTTGTAGACGGTGGTTGAGATCGGGTGTAGTGAGGAAGGCGTGGCGTGTGGAACAGGTGTGGCTGCGGAGGTATGGGCGGAGGAAGAGAACACACCGGTGCAGCAGCATTGAAGTGCGGTGACACATCAGAAAAGTTCCCAGACAACAACACCTCATTCCTTCCAGACGCCTCCGCCTGACAGAGGTAAATCTCTCCTGAGGACAAGATTTTGTCTTTGGTCTGGCTGAACGCCGACATGGCCGCCAACTGCGTGCTGACCGAGGACCAGTTCCTGTGCGGCATCTGCCTGGACGTCTTCATCCAGCCGGTGACGCTTCCGTGCGGACACAACTTCTGCAAAGGCTGCATCGACCTGCACTGGACCATCCAAGGCAAGAACGACTGTCCCACGTGCAAGGTGGTCTTCCCCCAAAAACTGGAGCTGCACATCAACATCTTCATCGCCAAGATGGCCCAACAGTACAAAAAGTCCACACGGGTCGGCGCTCCGAGCGTCAGGCCGCGCGGAAGCGTCATGTGCGACGTCTGCGTGGTGAACAAAGCGCCGGCGTTAAAGTCCTGCCTGGTGTGCGTGGCGTCCTATTGCCAGGAGCACCTGGAGCCGCACTTGACGGCGTTGCAGCTTAAACGGCACCAGCTGACCGAGCCGGTCCAGAACCTGGAAGGCCGAATGTGCGGGTTACACGACAAACCTCTGGAGCTCTTCTGCCGGAGCGACCAGACCTGTGTGTGCATGATGTGCTCGCTTCTGGAACATAAGCATCATCAGGTGGTTCCGCTCAAGGAAGAGTGTGACAAGAAGAAGTCGGAGCTGTGGAAGACGGAGGCGGAGCTCGAGCGCTCTGTGGAAATGAGGCGCAAAAAGGTAGAGGAGTTCAGACGCATCGTCAAGTTGAACCGGGACGCCGCAGACAAAGAGCTGGCCCAGGGAAACGACTTCTTCCGTTTTTTGACGCAGTCTGTGGAAAAGGCTCAGGATGAGCTTGTCCGGAACATCGAGGCGAAGCAGAGAAGTATTGAGCATGAAGCCAACGCTCTGGTCCAAGAGCTGGAGAAGGAAGTCAGCCAGCTGACCAAGAGACAGTCCGAGGTGCGGCAGCTGTCACATGCTCAAGATCAGCTTCAGTTCCTGCAGAGCATACGCCCGCAACCCTCGCTACGCACCAAAGACTGGACCAAGGTCCAAGTCAGTGCTGAGCCCTTCGAAGGCACATTGAAGACCACCGTGCAGCAGCTGGAGGAGAAGCTCAGTAAACAACTGAAGAGGGTGATGCGGTCCGCCGAGATGAAGCACATGCACCAGTTCGCCGTAGACATTACGCTAGACCCGGAAACGGCGCATCCCGCACTCATCCTGTCCTACGACAAGAGGCAGGTCTATCACGGATCCGTGGACAGAGATCTACCCAACAACTCCAAGAGATTCAATCCGAGCTGCTGCGTACTCGGAAAGCAGTGCTTCTCTTCGGGAAAGTTCTACTTCGAGGTCCACGTGGAGGGCAAGACCCGATGGACAGTGGGCGTGGCCAAAGCATCCATCAAGAGGAAGGGCGTTATCGCCATCAGTCCGGAAAACGGCCACTGGGCCATCTGGCTGAAAAACGGCAGCGAGTACGCGGCGCTGGAAGGTTCTCCTCGTCTTCTGGCAATGAAGACCAAGCCCAAGCGTGTGGGAGTCTTCGTGGACTACGACCTGGGTCGGGTCTGCTTTTACGACGTCAACACCGGCGTTCTTATTCACTCCTTTGTCGACTGCTACTTCTCTGAAGACATCCAGCCGCTCCTCAGCCCCGGACTCAACCACGACAAGTTGAACTCTGCGCCGCTGATACTCGGGTTGGCCAATCACTGACAAGAACTCTAGCTTCAAGGGGCGGGGCAACATGGTGATTGGCTCGCTTGTTCTTGACCGCTTTCCTGTTTGTTGCAGGCCTCAAACTATGGAACTTTCAACAAAACACAAGTACGAGTACTTTTTAAAATCTTTCATCTGGTTTTCTTGGCTTTAATCAGCAACACTATATCTTCACGTTAGGCCTGTCCGATGTTTTTTGTTGTTGGATCTTTTTATAAATCCTTGTATTGTTTGATTTCAGTCATTTTCCTGAACTTGCACAGCACTTTGGGGACACTTGAAATGTTGTATCTAGAAGTGCTGGGTAAATAAACTGAGACCATGCGATGTCACAGTAGCTCCTTTTACTTTATTTCTGCTATTATTCTCAACTTTTCCTGCTTTTTTTTTTATCACTTATCTTTTCCATAAACCACTAATTATGATTCTTGGGCGCTTTTGTGTGTTTTTGTTACTTTTTCTTTTCAGGCCATTTTGTGTTTGGCTTTGATCAGTTGAGAAGCCGGCCCTTGGTTTACCGAGCAAAGAGCTGTTTGAGCTCGCCTTGCCAGCGCTCTGGGGATCGCGGCCGGACTTTACCGTGGAACTACGGAAAAAGCGGCGGGGATGCCGTGCCGGCACAAAGATGAAAGAGCAGAGAAGGAAATGTACAGCAAGGCTGCATTCCTGCTGTCCTCAGAATAGTTTCCCTTGTGGATCAATAAAGATTCCCTAAGTCTAAGTCTAAGTCTAAATCTAAGTTACAAGCCTCTGTTAGAACAATATCAAGCTTGTCATGAAATATACATTCATGTTCCAAGTGCAGCAATTTGTTTTTCACATACTGAAAGTGAAACTTTGAAGTAATTGACCAGCAAAGGTGGAGGGTCCTGATCCCATGTGGGTGTTGGAGATCTTTTTGACAACAGCAAAGAAACATCCAATGATATGCGCTTGTATCTCAAATCTCCCACACAAGCAGTCTTACAGCTTGTTTTCTTCTGCAAAGTTCTCATTTACAAAAGCTAAACATGCTAGGCTATCGGCTCGTAGGAGCAGCTAGCAGTTACACAACGGCCAAGCACACAATAGCACACAAGCTAGATATACATCAAATGTGTCCTTAGTTGAGCATTATTGCTGTTTAAAACAACACGTGTGTCAATATAAACAAGTAGCAAATCATTCTAGTTGCGTATCACTTGCAAAGTTTTAAAAGCGTATTAGAAAGTGTTCAGTAACAAACGTGTTCGCATCATTTTAATTTTGGTAAAAAAAATACCATTTAATGTTGGTAAAAATATTATAAGTAATGTTGGAGTAAAATGTAATTTAATTCAATTTAATGTTGGTAAAACTACCTTTTATTTTTGGTATAAAAGACAATGTAATATGGTAAAAAAAAAAAAATTCAATGTAATGTGTGCAAAAAAAAAAGACAAAAAATTGGTATAAAATACAATATATATATTGGTCTAAAATACAATTTAATGTTGATAAAAAATAAATTTTAATGTTGGTATGTAATACAAATTAATGTTGGTATAAAATACAATATATATTGGTCTAAAATACAACTTAATATTGATTTCTTAAAAATGTCATGTTGATTATAAATACTATTTAATTTTGGTATGTAATACAAATTAATGTTGGTATAAAATACAACTCAATGTTGGTATGAAATAAAATGTATTGTTGGTAAAAAAAATATGCAATTTAATTTTGATATTAAACCCAATTTAGAGTTGAAAAAATAGAATTTTACATTGATTAAAAAAAAATATATATTTATTATTTGGGTAAAGTACCATTTATTTTGGCATAAAATACAATGTAATATGGTTAAAGAATGTTGGTAGAAAAAAAATAAAAAATGATTGGCATTAAAAAATATATAACATTGGTCCAAAATACTATTTATTGTTGGTATAAAATAAAATGTAATGTTGGTTAAGAAAATGCAATTTAATGTTGGTATGAAAAACGACCTATTGTCAGTATAAAATACAATTTGTTGTTGGTAAAATACGATATAAAGTTGGTCAAAGAAATTATGTTCAATGTTTGTATGAAATACAATTCAATGTTGGTAAAACTACACTTTATTTTTGGCATAAAATACAGTGTAATATGGTTAAAAAAAATTAAAAGTATTGTTGGTAAAAAAAACAAAAACAAAATAATAACCGGTATAAAATACAATATAAATTTGTCTAAAATGTAATATCGGTAAAACAAAATACAATTTAATGTTGATAAATATAAGTTTTAATGTTGGTAAATATTACAATTTGTTGTTGGTAAACCATACATTTTTTTGTATGAAATACAATTTATTCTTGGTAAAAAAAAACAACCACAATTTAATGTTGGTATTAAACACAATTTAGTGTTGTAAAAAACTATTTTAATGTTGGTTAAAAATGTGTAAATATTTAATGTTTGAATAAAATATAATTTAATGTTGGTAAAAAAACAACAACATTTATTGTGGGCATAAAATACAATCTAATATGGTTAAAAAAAATGTGTCATGTTGGTAAAAAAAAAAAAAAAAAACATGTTATTGGTATTAAATACAATTTAACATAGGTCTAAAATACAATTTAATGTTGGTATAAAATACATTTAATGTCGGTAAATAATAAAAATTGTTATTGATAATAAATACAATACAACATACTGTAGGTCTAAAATACAATTTAATGTTGGTAAAAAATACAATTATTGTTGGTTAAAAAAATTGATATTGGTATGAAGTACAATATAACATAGGTTCAAAATACAATTTAATGTTGGTAAATATTACAATTTATTGTTGATAAACAATACAATTTATTGGCGATAAAAAAATACAATTTAATGTTGGTATTAAACACAATTTAGTGTTGTAAAAATTTTTTTTAATGTTAGTTAAAAATGTATGAATACTTAATGTTTGAATAAAATATAATTTAATGTTGGTAAAAAAGATAATTTATTGTTGGTATAAAATACAATCTGATAGGGTTAAAAAAATAAATGTCATGTTGGTAAAAAAAATTGTTTTAAATGTTATTGGTATTAAATACAAAATAACATAGGTCTAAAATAGGTATAAAATAAATGTAATGTTGGTAAATAATAAAAATTGTTATTGTTATTAAATACAATATAACATAGGTCTAAGTACAATTTAATGTTGGTATGAAATACAATTTATTGTTGTGGGAAAAAAATTAAATTTAAGGTTGGTATGAAAACGATTTCATGTCAGTATAAAATACAGTTTAATGTTGGTAAAAAATGCAATTTAACATTGGTTAAAAAACACAATATAATGTTGGTATAAAATAAAATATATTGTAGGAAAAAATAAAATTTAAGATTGATATAAAAACAGGTTGGTATAAAATACAATTTATTTTTGTGCAAAAAAATACAATTTAACATTGCTTAGAAAACACAATTTAATGTTGGTATAAAAGAGAATTTTGTGCACTTTGGTTTCATTGACAACGTTCTTAGATCTGCTACAACAGTGGTTCTCAACCTTTTTTCAGTGATGTACCCCCATTGAACATCTTTTTTAATTCAAGTACCCCCTAATCACAGCAAAGCATTTTTGCTTGAAAAAAAGAGATAAAGAAGTAAAATACAGCACTATGTCATCACTTTCTGATTTATTAAATTGTAGAACAGTGCAAAATATTGCTCATTTGTAGTGGTCTTTCTTCAACTATTTGGAAAAAAAGAGATAAAAATAAGTAAAAACTTGTTAAACTAAACAAGTGATTGAATGATAAATGCAGATTTCTCCACATAGAAGTAATCATCAACTTTGGGGATTGTAATAGAGATCCATCTGGATTCATCAACTTACTTCTAAAAATTTCTTCACAAAAAAATACATTTTTAACATCAATATTTATGGAACATGTCCACAAAAATCCAGCTGTCAACACTGAATATTACATTGTTGTATTTCTTTTCACACTTTATGAACTTACATTCATATTTTGTTGAAGTATTATTCAATAAATATATTTATAAAGGATTTTTGAATTGTTGCTATTTTTAGAATATTTAAAAAAAAATCTCATGTACCCCTTGGCATACCTTCAAGTACCCCCAGGGGTACGCGTGCCCCCATTTGAGAACCACTGGTCTAGACTACATCTTAGACTACATCCTCCAAAGCCGCTTGTAATTTCAATGAAAAAAAGAAGAGGATGAAGTAATATTTGTTCAACTTGACCTAAAAAGAGAAGCCTCCACTTCAGAAGCATCACACTTTTATCAAGTTTGTGTTTTCATTCGACTCTTTTCATTCCACACAACAACATCTTACAATTATTATTGCTGTTGACATCCCGTCACATTTCTATGACTATTGCTGTGCTTTCTAGTCCAGTCATTGCAATTCTTCTAATGCACACAAGAGAAAAGCCTCTCAGTGACTACCTCTTCAAGCTCAAGGCATTGAACTATGACACCTGTGCAGTGAAAAGCCTCTCAGTGACTACCTCTTCAAGCTCAAGACATTGAACTATGACACCTGTGCCGTGAAAAGCCTCTCAGTGACTACCTCTTTAAGCTCATCCAGAGAATGCCCAAAGTGTGCAAAGCAGTAATCCCAGCAAGGGCCGACTATTTTCAAGAAAGAGGAATATAAAACATGTTTTCAGTTATTTCACTTTTTTTGTGAAGTACATAACTCCACGTGTGTTCATTCATAGTTCTGATGTGACTATCTACAATGAAAATAGTCATGAAAAGAAAGAAAACATTGCATGGAATGAGAAGGGGTGTCCTAACTTTCGACCTGTACTGTACGTACATTTAGGAAGGTACCAAAAACTTAGTCAGAAGAGGCAACACACCCCTTCAATCAGTGTTCATCTGACAAAGCAGGAACAGGTATGTGGTGTTCCAGTAGGAATGTTTCCTGTTCAGCACACAACTATTCCACCTCCAACAAGTAAAAAGATGTTGCGTAAGTTGTAGACCTTTTGCAAACTTTTAGCTGCACTTGTGCTAACTTTAGCTGCACATATGCTAACTTTAGCTGCACATATGCTAACTTTAGCTGCACATGTGCTAACTTTAGCTGCACATGTGCTAACTTTAGCTGCACATATGCTAACTTTAGCTGCACATATGCTAACTTCAGCTGCACATATGCTAACTTTAGCTGCATATGTGCTAACTTTAGCTGCATATGTGCTAACTTTAGCTGCATATGTGCTAACTTTAGCTGCATATGTGCTAACTTTAGCTACATATGTGCTAACTTTAGCTGCACATATGCTAACTTTAGCTGCATATGTGCTAACTTTAGCTGCATATGTGCTAACTTTAGCTGCACATATGCTAACTTCAGCTGCACAAAAGCTAACTTTAGCTGCATATGTGCTAACTTTAGCTGCATATGTGCTAACTTCAGCTGCATATGTGCTAACTTTAGCTGCATATGTGCTAACTTTAGCTGCATATGTGCTAACTTTAGCTACATATGTGCTAACTTCAGCTGCACATATGCTAACTTTAGCTGCATATGTGCTAACTTTAGCTGCATATGTGCTAACTTTAGCTGCATATGTGCTAACTTTAGCTGCATATGTGCTAACTTTAGCTACATATGTGCTAACTTTAGCTGCACATATGCTAACTTTAGCTGCATATGTGCTAACTTTAGCTGCATATGTGCTAACTTTAGCTGCACATATGCTAACTTCAGCTGCACATATGCTAACTTTAGCTGCACATATGCTAACTTTAGCTGCACATATGCTAACTTCAGCTGCACATATGCTAACTTTAGCTGCATATGTGCTAACTTTAGCTGCATATGTGCTAACTTTAGCTGCATATGTGCTAACTTTAGCTGCATATGTGCTAACTTTAGCTACATATGTGCTAACTTTAGCTGCACATATGCTAACTTTAGCTGCACATGTGCTAACTTTAGCTGCACATATGCTAACTTTAGCTGCACATATGCTAACTTTAGCTGCACATATGCTAACTTTAGCTGCACATATGCTAACTTTAGCTGCACATATGCTAACTTCAGCTGCACATATGCTAACTTTAGCTGCATATGTGCTAACTTTAGCTGCATATGTGCTAACTTTAGCTGCATATCTGCTAACTTTAGCTGCATATGTGCTAACTTTAGCTACATGTGTGCTAACTTTAGCTGCACATATGCTAACTTTAGCTGCATATGTGCTAACTTTAGCCACATATGTGCTAATTTTAGCTGCATATGTGCTAACTTTAGCCCAATTACAAGGTCAACAATGACTGTGAAATGTGCACACACACACACACACACACACACACACACACACACACACACACACACACACACACACACACACACACACACACACACACACACACACAGCAACTATGGCTGTGGTGCAAGTACCATTAAAAATAGCCACTAAATAAATCCAAAGTGAAATGGTCTGTATTTTATATAGCACTTTACAATTCCTGGGATGATACCCAAAGCTCTTTATATTATATTTATTCTCACACACACACACACACACACACACACACACACACACACACACACACACACACACACACACACACACACACACACACACACACACACACACGCGCGCACACGCACACACACACACGCTGCCATGCAAAGTGCTAACCAAGGATAAAGACACAACAGCCATGACTAGGATGAGAGAAGCAGGAATTGAACCCGAGACCCTCAAGCTGATGGCACAGCCGCTGTGTGTTACTTACCACTGACTCAGCACTTGAGTAGTTTTTTCACTAATTACTTACAAACCCTGTTTCCATATGAGTTGGGAAATTGTGTTAGATGTAAATATAAACAGAATATAATGATTTGCAAATCCTTTTCAAGCCATATTCAGTTGAATATGCTACAAAGACAACATATTTGATGTTCAAACTCATAAACTTGATTTATTTTTTTTGCAAATAATCATTAACTTAGAATTTCATGGCTGCAACACGTGCCAAAGTAGTTGGGAAAGGGCATGTTCACCACTGTGTTACATCACCTTTTCTTTTAACAACACTCAATAAAGGTTTGGGAACTGAGGAAACTAATTGTTGAAGCTTTGAAAGTGGAATTCTTTCCCATTCTTGTTTTATGTAGAGCTTCAGTCCTTCAACAGTCCGGGGTCTCAGCTGTCCTATTTTACGCTTCATAATGCGCCACACATTTTCCATGGGAGACAGGTCTGGACTGCAGGCGGGCCAGGAAAGTACTTGAACTCTTTTTTTCTGAAGCCACGCTGTTGTAACACTTGTCTTGCTGAAATAAGCAGGGGCGTCCATGATAACGTTGCTTGGATGACAACATATGTTGCTCCAAAACCTGTATGTACCTTTCATCATTAATGGTGCCTTCACAGATGTGTAAGTTACCCATGACTTGGGCACTAATACACCCCCATATCATCACAGATGCTGGCTTTTACACTTTGCGCCTAAAACAATCTCGATGGTTATTTTCTTCTTTGATCTGGAGGACACCACAGTTTCCAAATATAATTTGAAATGTGGACTCATCAAACCACAGAACACTTTTCCACTTTGCATCAGTCCATCTTAGATGAGCTCAGGCCCAGCGAAGCCAGCGGTGTTCCTGGGTGTTGTTGATAAATGGCTTTCGCTTTGTATAGTAGAGTTTTAACTTGCACTTACAGAAGTAGAAACTAACTGTAGTTACTGACAGTGGTTTTATGAAGTGTTCCTGAGCCCATGTGGTGATATCCTTTACACACTGATGTCGGTTTTGGATGCAGTACCGCCTGAGGGATCAAAAGTCCGTAATATCATGGCTTACGTGCAGTGATTTCTCCAGATTCTCCGAACCTTTTGATGATTTTACGGCCCTTAGATGGTAAAATCCCTAAATTCCTTGCAATAGCTCGTTGAGAAATGTTGTTCTAAAACTGTTTGACAATTTGCTTACAAAGTGGTGACCCTCGCCCCATCCTTGTTTGTGAATGACTTAGCATTTCATGGAAGCTGCTTTTATAGCCAATCATGGCACCCACCTGTTCCCAATTAGCCTGCACACCTGTGGGATGTTCCGAATAAGTGTTTGATGAGCATTCCTCAACTTTATCAGTATTTATTGCCACCTTTCTCAACTTCTTTGTCACGTGTTGCTGGCATCAAATTTAAAAGTTATTGATTATTTGCAGAACTTTTTTTTTTTATGAGTTTGAACATGAAATATGTTGTCTTTGTAGCATATTCAACTGAATATGGCTTGAAAAGGATTTGCAAATCATTGTATTCTGTTTATATTTACATCGAACACAATTTCCCAACTCATATGGAAACGAGGTTTGTACTTAAGTCATTATTTGAACTACAAGTTGCGAGCCTGAGTGAGCCCGGGGAAGGTATGTTTATCAGTATCATCCAGGACTTTGCTTCACAACTGTGCTCCTTGTAGACTTTAATCAGGACTTCCTTGTTTTGATTAAAACTTGGGACAGGTCGTTTTAGTCATTTTTATGTTTATCATTTTTGGGGAAATTTTAGTCCTGAGTTGATGATCGATTTGAAAGTTTTTATTATTCATTGACTTTATTTCATTAAGTTTTTCAAACAAATGGTTTGAGTCGGTCATAAAATGTTTGTAGTTTAAAGAAGGATTTTCGAAAATGATTTGAGGCAAATTGATGCACTTTTAATCATTTCTGTTTCAGACTAAAAAACAATGTTAATTAAGTGATTATTTGTCGTAAGTTGACTAATGAAGTAAGTCTTGAATTGTGAAGCACTGCTGCAGTGGGACTGAGTTCATACAACTTGCAGTGGGACTGAGTTCATACAACTTGCAGTGTGACTGAGTTAATACAACTTGCAGTGTGACTGAGTTCATACAACTTGCAGTGTGACTGAGTTAATACAACTTGCAGTGGGACTGAGTTAATACAACTTGCAGCTACTGTCAGCCACCTTCCTCTGTGATGCCATCTACTGGCCAACTCTTACTTGTGCAGCTATTTCACATAAACCTGACACTGAATTCAACTCACTTAAACATACGAACTAGTGATGGCAAAACTATATATATATATATATATATATATATATATATATATATATATATATATATATATATATATATATATATATATATATATATATATATATATATATATATATATATATATATATATATACATATATATATATATATATATATATATACATACACATATATATATATATATATATATATATATCCATCCATCCATCCATCCATTTTCTACCGCTTATTCCCTTTCGGGGTCGCGGGGGGCGCTGGCGCCTATATATATATATATATATATATATATATATATATATATATATATATATATATATATATGTATATATATATATATATATATATATATATATATATATATAAATATATATATATATACATATATATATATATATATATACATACACATATATATACATGTATATATATATATATATATATAAATATATATATATATACATATATATATATATATATATATACATACACATATATATACATATATATATATATATATATATATATATATATATATACATACACATATATATACATATATATATATATATATATATATATATATATATATATATATATATATATATATATATATATATATATAAATGTTGGTAAAACATAAAATGTAATGTTTGTGCAAACACAATTTAATCTTTATAAAAACAAATAAATGAATATTGATTCAAAAAATCTGTGTTAGCGTATGTTTGTAAAAAAAATAAAATGTATTGTTGGTAAAATATGATATAATGTTGGTTAAAGAATCATGTTTAATTTAGGTGAAAATACAATTTAATGTTAGTAAAAATATTATATTTAATGTTTGACTTAAATTCCATCTAATGTTGGTAAAATTACCATTTTTGGCATAAATGACAATGTATTATGATAAATATATATACACATATTTATATATGTGTATGTAACATTTTTTTTTTAAAGTATAATAATTTTAAAATACGATTCATATTGGTCTAAAATACAATTTAATATTGATTTTTTAAAAATGTCATGTTGATTAAATAAATACTATTTAAAGTTGGTCTGTAATACAAACTAATGTTGGTATAAAATAAAATTTATTGTTGGTAAAAAGAATATAATTTAATGTTGGTATTAAACACAATTTAGTGTTGGAAAATTTAATTCTACATTGATTAAAAATATATACAGTAGATTTAATGCTTGGGTAAACTACCATTTATTTTTGGGATAAAATACAATGTAATATGGTTAAAAATACATGTAATTATGCTAAAAAAATACATTTTTTATTGCTATTAAAAAAAATACAACATTGGTCTAAAATACAATTTATTGTTGTTATAAACTACAATTTAATGATGGTGAAGAAAATACAATTTAATGTTTGTATAAAAAAAAGACTTAGTATAAAATACGATTTATTGTTGGTTAAATACGATATAATGTTGATTAAAGAAATTATGTTCAATATTTGTATGAAATACAATTTAATTTTGGCAAAAAATACCATTTAATGTTGGTAAAAAATATTATACTTAATGTTTAACTAAAATTCAATTTAATGTTAGTAAAACTACCTTTTATTTTTGGCATAAAAGACAAAGTAATATGGTTTAAAAAATCTATGTAATGTGTGTAAAATAAAAAGACAAAAACTCAGTATAAAATACAATATATATTGGTCTAAAATACAATTTAATATTGGTTTAACATTTTCAATTTAACGTTGGTATATAATACAAATTAATGTTAGTATGAAATATAATTTATTGGTGATAAAAATGTCAATTTAATGTTGGTATTTAACACAATTTAGTGTTGAAAATTTTTTATTTCATGTTGATTAAAAATATATAGATTTCATGTTTGGGTATTCTACTTTTTATTTTTGGCATAAAATAAAAAGTAATATGGTTAAAGAAATACATGTAATGATGGTTAAAAAAATGCATTGGTATTAAAGACAATATAACATTGGTCTAAAATACTATTTATTGTTGCCATAAAATATAATTTAATGTCGTTGAAGAAAATACCATTTAATCTTGGTATAAAAAATACTTAATGTCCGTATAAAATACAAATTATTGTTGGTAAAATACATTATAATGTTGTTGGTTAAAGAAATTATTGTTCAATGTTTGTATGAAATACAGTTTTATTTTGGTGAAAATATTATACTTAATGTTTGACTAAAATTCAATTTAATGTTGGTAAAACTACCGTTTATTTTTGGTATAAAAGACAATGTAATATATCCATCCATCCGTCCATTTTCTACCGCTTATTCCCTTATGTAATATAGTGAAAAAAAAAAATCTATGTAATGTGTGTAAAAAAAAAAAAAAAAAAAATTGGTGTAAAATACAATATATATTGGTCTAAAATACAATTTAATATTGGTTAAAAAAATATAATTTAATGTTGATAAAAAAATACTATCTAATGTTGGTTTAAAATACGAACTAATTTTGGAATAAAATACAATTTAATATGGGTATTAAACAAAATGTATTTTTATGTTCATTAAAAATATATATATTTCATGTTTGGGTATACAACCATTTATTTTTGGCATAAATTACAATGTACTTTGGTTAAAAAAATACATGTAATGATGGTTTGAAAAAATACAATTTATTGGTAATAAAAAAAATACAACATTGGTCTAAAATACAATTTATTGTTGCTATAAAATACAATTTAATGTTGGTGAAGAAAATACAATTTAATGTTGGTATAAAAAACGACTTAATGTCAGTATAAAACACAATTTAACATTGATAAAATATACCATTTAATATTGGTTAAAAATAACATTTTAATGTGGGTATGAAACAGATTTAAATGTTGTTTTAAAAAACAAACAGCAATTGAATGTTGGTCTAAAAGAGACTTCTGTGCACTTTGCTTTGGTTGACCTGTTGGACCTTGGACTACATGCTTTGGTTGACCTGTTGGACCTTGGACTACATGCTTTGGTTGACCTGTTGGACCTTGGACTACATGCTTTGGTTGACCTGTTGGACCTTGGACTACATGCTTTGGTTGACCTGTTGGACCTTGGACTACATGCTTTGGTTGACCTGTTGGACCTTGGACTACATGCTTTGGTTGACCTGTTGGACCTTGGACTACATGCTTTGGTTGACCTGTTGGACCTTGGACTACATGCTTTGGTTGACCTGTTGGACCTTGGACTACATGGTTTGGTTGACCAGTTGGACCTTGGACTACATGGTTTGGTTGACCTGTTGGACCTTGGACTACATGGTTTGGTTGACCTGTTGGACCTTGGACTACATGGTTTGGTTGACCTGTTGGACCTTGGACTACATGGTTTGGTTGACCTGTTGGACCTTGGACTACATGGTTTGGTTGACCTGTTGGACCTTGGACTACATGGTTTGGTTGACCTGTTGGCCCTTGGACTACATGGTTTGGTTGACCTGTTGGACCTGGGACTACATGGTTTGGTTGACCTGTTGGACCTTGGACTACATGCTTTGGTTGACCTGTTGGACCTTGGACTACATGCTTTGGTTGACCTGTTGGACCTTGGACTACATGCTTTGGTTGACCTGTTGGACCTTGGACTACATGGTTTGGTTGACCTGTTGGACCTTGGACTACATGCTTTGGTTGACCTGTTGGACCTTGGACTACATGGTTTGGTTGACCTGTTGGACCTTGGACTACATGGTTTGGTTGACCTGTTGGACCTTGGACTACATGGTTTGGTTGACCTGTTGGACCTTGGACTACATGGTTTGGTTGACCTGTTGGACCTTGGACTACATGCTTTGGTTGACCTGTTGGACCTTGGACTACATGCTTTGGTTGACCTGTTGGACCTTGGACTACATGGTTTGGTTGACCTGTTGGACCTTGGACTACATGGTTTGGTTGACCTGTTGGACCTGGGACTACATGCTTTGGTTGACCTGTTGGACCTTGGACTACATCCTCCAGAGCCGCTTGTAGTTTCAATGAAACAGGAAGATGCTGAAGTAATATTTGATGTTGTGAAATACAAAGTTACAGTAAGAATGAGATATGTTTGACAGAAAGTAGAGCTGGTCTTTTCCCTCCCAAAGAAGGCTCGGTAAATGACCTTCAGTAGCCCTTCATAGCCATGGAGGTGGAGCCGCCCTGATGCTGACCTTTGACCTGCTGGACCATGAGGAGGGAGACCAGCAGGCCCAGAAGCTGCAAGGGATCACAGTCAGGACCGCCAGCCGCCAGCAGGGGGCGCTGTGAAACGGAGGAAGAAGACTTACCGCAGTGACGGCGAAGCCAAAGAAGAAGCCCATGACAATGTTGAAGAGGAAGTCGGTCCACGTGATGATGATGTCGCCGCACGTCTGCAAGGACAGCAGATCAAACAATGATGGGAAAATATTCATTCATGAATTTAAAAAAATAAAAAAAGAATGATGCTTGATATCCATCCATCTTCTTCCACTTATCCGAGGTCGGGTCGCGCGGGAGGCAGCCTAAACAGGGAAGACCAGACTCTCCTCTCCCGAGCCACTTGGTCCAGATTCTCCCAGAGGATCCTGAAGCGTTCCCAGGCCAGCCGGGAGACATAGTCTTCCCAACGTGTCCTGGGTCTTCCCCGTGGCCTCCTACCGGTTGGACGTGCCCTAAACACCTCCCTAGGGAGGCGTTCGGGTGGCATCCTGACCAGATGCCCGAACCACCTCATCTGGCTCCTCTCCATGTGGAGGAGCAGCAGCTTTACTTTGAGTTCCTCCTGGATGGCAGAGCTTCTCACCCTATCTCTAAGGGAGAGACCCAAACTCATTTGGGCCGCTTGTACCCGTGATCTTGTCCTTTCGGTCATGACCCAAAGCTCATGACCGTAGGTGAGGATGGGAACGTAGATTGACTGGTAAATTGAGAGCTTTGCCTTCCGGCTCAGCTCCTTCTTCACCACAACGGATCGATACAGCGTCCGCATTACTGAAGACGCCGCACCGATCCGCCTGTCCATCTCACCATCCACTCTTCCCTCACTCGTGAATAAGACTCCTAGGTACTTGAATTCCTCCACTTGGGGCAGGGTCTCCTCCCCAACCCGGAGATGGCACTCCACCCTTTTCTGGGCAAGAACCATGGACTCGGACTTGGAGTCCATGGTTGATATTTGAGACTTAATTGCAGCGACCAGCAGAGGGCGCCATGCCTGAACAAGACCGGTCTGGTTGGGCGGTGGCTTACCTGGACATAGATCTGATTGGGGCCCCTGGATCCCTGCCAGGACAGACATTGTCATCAAGCACGGTCAGAACAACTTAGACCAGAACCGGGTTCCAACCTGAGGTCGGGCTGAGCAGCCGGAATTTCCAAACATCCCGTAATTCCTGGATTTGCACTCGCAGGAAGCGGGAATGTCGTGGCCCCAGTCCTTGGCGCTGACCAGGCCGCAGCATTGACCCTGAGACCAAACACCTGCTTTTCATTTCAGGTGGAGGAGGAAGAAGTGCAATCATGTGACTTTTACACTCTGCTGGATCTCATTCAGCATTCCTCGGAATTCTTCTACATCCATGTGTTGCTTGACCGCCTCAGAGGACGCACTGCGGAAGTTGTCTCTCACCTTGTGGGGACACACACACACACACACACACACACACACACACACACACACACACGCACACACACACACACACACACGCACACACGCACACACACACACACACATGCACACACACACACACACACACGCACACACGCACACACACACACACACACACACATGCACACACACACACACACACGCACACATGCACACACACACACACGCACACATGCACACACACACACACACACGCGCACACACGCACACACACACACATGCACACACACATGCACACACATGCACACACACACACACACACACACACACATGAACACACACACACACGCACACACACATGAACACACACACACACACACACACACACACACACACACACACACACACGCACACACACACACACACACACACAGATATTGATGAGAGTGCAGATATACCACCACATCACACCAACTCTCAAATCCCTTGAGTGGCTTCTTGTTCCAGTCAAGATTGAATAGAAAGTCTCCCTCCTAACCCACCAGTGCCTCCATGGAAATACCCGACTCTACCTCAAGAACTGCTTACCCCCTAAATCCTCCACACGACACCTCCACTCCAGACATGCTAACCTCCTCCAACCTCCAAGGACAAAGCTACAAACTACGGGAGACCGGGCTTTTTTGCTCCGCCGCTCCCAGTCTGTGTAATGCTCTCCCTGACCACCTGAGGGCACCACAGGCTGTGGATGCTTTTAAAAAAGGCTTCTTTTTAAAAATGCCTTTTTTTTTATAGATATATGCATACTAGTTCTAGCTATTAGGCTGTTCTATTTTTTATTTTATTTATTCTTTTGTTATCGTTTTATTATTGTTATTATGTATTTTATTTTGTGAGCGTCAGAAGGTGCGGTGCAAGACTGACCTTGTTCCTGAGCACCACCACGATGATGCCAAAGATCAGCATGATGATCATTCCCACGCCCATGAAGCCTGCAAACTGCCATCAAAGACAACAACAACACAAATCAACAATCATGGACGATGTGTTGTGTAAATGGTAAATAAAAACAAAAATCAATCATTTGCAAATCCTTTTCAACCAATATTCTATTGAATAGACTGCATTTCATGTTTAAACTGGTAAACTTTGTTATTTTTTGCAAATATTAGCTCATTTGGAAATTGATGCCTGCGTCATGTTTTTAAAAAAAGCTGGCACACGTGGCAAAAAAGACAGAAAGTTGAGGAATGCTCATCAAACACTTATTTGGAACATCCCACAGGTGTGCAGGCTAATTGTGAACAGGTGGGTGCCATGATTGGCTTTAAAAGCAACTTCCATGAAATGCTCACTCATTCACAAACAAGGACGGGACAAAGTTAAAGTTCAAGTAGCAATGATTGTCACACACACACTAGGTGTGGTGAAATGATTCTCTGCATTTGACCCATCACCCTTGATCACCCCCTGGGAGGTGAGGGGAGCAGTGAGCAGCAGCTGTGCCGCGCCCAGTAATCATTTTTGGTGATTTAACCCCCACTTCCAACCTTTGATGCTGAGTGCCAAGCAGGGAGGTCATGGCTCCCATTTTTATAGTCTTTGGTATGACTCCGCCGGGGTTGGAACTCACAACCTACCCACCTCAGGGCGGACACTTTAACCACTAGGCCACTGCGTAGTGGTCACCGCTTTGTCAACAAATGCGTGAGCAAATTGTCCAACCGTTTAAGAACAACATTTCTCAACGAGCTATTGCAAGGAATTTAGGGATTTTACCATCTGTGGTCTGTAAAATCATCAAAAGGTTCAGAGAATCTGGAGAAATCACTGCACGTAAGCCATGACATTACGGACCTTGGATCCCTCAGGCGGTACTGCATCAATAAGCGACGTCAGTGAGTAAAGGATATCACCACATGCGCTCAGGAACACTTCCGAAAACCACTGTCAGTAACTACAAACCCAGTTTCCATATGAGTTGGGAAATTGTGTTCGATGTAAATATAAACAGAATTTCAATGATTTGCAAATCCTTTTCAAGCCATATTCAGTTGAATATGCTACAAAGACAACATATTTCATGTTCAAACTCATTAACTTTATTTGTTTTTTGCAAATAATCATTAACTTAGAATTTCATGGCTGCAACACGTGCCAAAGTAGTTGGGAAAGGGCTTGTTCACCACTGTGTTACATGACCTTTTCTTTTAACAACACTCAATAAAGGTTTGGGAACTGAGGAAACTAATTGTTGAAGCTTTGAAAGTGGAATTCTTTCCCATTCTTGTTTTATTTGGAGCTTCAGTCCTTCAACAGTCCGGGGTCTCCGCTGTCCTATTTTACGCTTCATAATGCGCCACACATTTTCCATGGGAGACAGGTCTGGACTGCAGACGGGCAAGGAAAGTACTTGAACTCTTTTTTTCTGAAGCCACGCTGTTGCAACACTTGTCTTGCTGAAATAAGCAGGGGCGTCCATGATAATGTTGCTTGGATGACAACATATGTTGCTCCAAAACCTGTATGGACCATTCAGCATTAATGGTGCCTTCACAGATGTGTAAGTTACCCATGCCTTGGGCACTAATACACCCCCATACCATCACACATGCTGGCTTTTACACTTTGTGCCTATAACAATCTGGATGGTTATTTTCCTCTTTGTTCTGGAGGACACCACGTCCTCTGTTTCCAAATATGATTTGAAATGTGGACTCGTCAGACCACAGAACACTTTTCCACTTTGCATCAGTCCATCTTAGATGAGCTCGGGCCCAGTGACGCAGGTGGCGTTCCTGGGTGTTGTTGATAAATGGCTTTCGCTTTGCATAGTAGAGTTTTAACTTGCACTTACAGATGTAGCAACCAACTGTAGTTACTGACAGTGGTTTTATGAAGTGTTCCTGAGCCCATGTGGTGATATCCTTTACACACTGATGTCGTTTTTTGATGCAGTACCACCTGAGGGATCAAAGGTCCGTAATATCATGGCTTACGTGCAGTGATTTATCCAGATTCTCTGAACCTTTTGATGATTTTACGGAGCGTAGATGGTAAAATCCCTAAATTCCTGGCAATAGCTTGTTGAGAAATGTTGTTCTAAATCTGTTTGACGATTTGCTTACAAAGTGGTGACCCTCGCCCCATCCTTGTTTGTGAATTACTTAGCATTTCATGGAAGCTGCTTTTATAGCCAATCATGGCACCCACCTGTTCCCAATTAGCCTGCACACCTGTGGGATGTTCCAAATAAGTGTTTGATGAGCATTCCTCAACTTTATCAGTATTTATTGCCACCTTTCCCAACTTCTTTGGCACGTGTTGCAGCCATGAAATTCTAAGTTAATGATTATTTGCAAAAAAAAATGTTTATGAGTTTGAACATCAAATATGTTGTCTTTGTAGCATATTCAACTGAATATGGTGTCATGAATATGAATATGAAATATGAAACTGAATATGGTGTCATGAATATGAAATATGAAACTGAATATGGTGTCATGAATGTGAATATGAAATATGAAACTGAATATGGTGTCATGAATATGAATATGAAATATGAAACTGAATGTGGTGTCATGACCCGTTATTTATGTTTGGTAGTTTTCCTGTGTTAGTCTGAATCCTGGGTGCACCGTCTTTCTCTGCTTACAGTTGGTTTCCATGGACACTAATTCTCCTCAGCTGTCTTAGTTTTGCAATTAGTGTTCCCAGCAGGTGTTCTGGTTGATCAGCTCCCTTGATCGTCTGCTGTCACCCAGCAACAGTTGCTGGGTCAATGTTTGCTGAAGACAACAGTTAGGTTTCTCCTCGCATCTCCAGTAGTGTCCTTTGTACATTCTAGACTTCCTGGTTTTTTCACCCTTGGTGACATTTTGGTTTTGCTTAACTCCACGCTGGTTAGGGTCCTCAGTTTGTATTTTTTGATATTGCTTGAAATACATTAAAATAACTTCATCCTACCTCCACGCTGCTCCTGCTTGCTTCCTGCGTCGCTAAGGAACACAAAAATCGCAGCCATGCGTCCTCGAAGACGTAACATATGGCTTGAAAAGGATTTGGAAATCGTTGTATTCCTTTTATATTTACATCTAACACAATTTCCCAACTCAAATGGAAACGGGGTATGCACATGTAAGTGCAAGGTAAAACTCTATTATGCAAAGCCACAGCCATTTATCAACAACACCCAGAAACGCCGCCGGCTTCTTTGGGCCCGAGCTCATCTAAGATGGACTGATGCAAAGTGGAAAAGTGTTCTGTGGTCTGACATGTCCACATTTCAAATTGTTTTTTTGGAAACTGTGGTCGTGGTGTCCTCCGGAACAAAGAGGAAAAGAAGCATCCGGATTGTTCTAGGAACACAGTTAGGGATATGGGGGTGTATTAGTGCCCAAGGCATGGGTAACTTACACATGTGTGATGGTATGGGGGTGTATTAGTGCCCAAGGCATGACTAACTTACACATGTGTGATGGTATGGGGGTGTATTAGTGAACAAGACATGGGTAACTTACACATGTGTGATGGTATGGGGGTGTATTAGTGAACAAGACATGGGTAACTTACACATGTGTGATGGTATGGGGGTGTATTAGTGAACAAGACATGGGTAACTTACACATGTGTGATGGTATGGGGGTGTATTAGTGAACAAGACATGACTAACTTACACATCTGTGATGGTATGGGGGTGTATTAGTGCCCAAGGCATGGGTAACTTACACATGTGTGATGGTATGGGGGTGTATTAGTGAACAAGACATGGGTAACTTACACATGTGTGATGGTATGGGGGTGTATTAGTGAACAAGACATGGGTAACTTACACATGTGTGATGGTATGGGGGTGTATTAGTGAACAAAACATGACTAACTTACACATCTGTGATGGTATGGGGGTGTATTAGTGCCCAAGGCATGGGTAACTTACACATGTGTGATGGTATGGGGGTGTATTAGTGCCCAAGGCATGGGTAACTTACACATCTGTGATGGTATGGGGGTGTATTAGTGCCCAAGACATGGGTAACTTACACATGTGTGATGGTATGGGGGTGTATTAGTGAACAAGACATGGGTAACTTACACATGTGTGATGGTATGGGGGTGTATTAGTGAACAAGACATGACTAACTTACACATGTGTGATGGTATGGGGGTGTATTAGTGAACAAGACATGACTAACTTACACATGTGTGATGGTATGGGGGTGTATTAGTGAACAAGACATGACTAACTTACACATGTGTGATGGTATGGGGGTGTATTAGTGAACAAGACATGACTGACTTACACATGTGTGATGGTATGGGGGTGTATTAGTGAACAAGACATGACTAACTTACACATGTGTGATGGTATGGGGGTGTATTAGTGCCCAAGGCATGGGTAACTTACACATGTGTGATGGTATGGGGGTGTATTAGTGCCCAAGGCATGGGTAACTTACACATCTGTGATGGTATGGGGGTGTGTTAGTGCCCAAGACATGAGTAACTTACACATGTGTGATGGTATGGGGGTGTATTAGTGAACAAGACATGGGTAACTTACACATGTGTGATGGTATGGGGGTGTATTAGTGAACAAGACATGACTGACTTACACATGTGTGATGGTATGGGGGTGTATTAGTGAACAAGACATGACTAACTTACACGTGTGTGATGGTATGGGGGTGTATTAGTGCCAAAGGCATGGGTAACTTACACATGTGTGATGGTATGGGGGTGTATTAGTGCCCAAGGCATGGGTAACTTACACATCTGTGATGGTATGGGGGTGTATTAGTGCCCAAGACATGAGTAACTTACACATGTGTGATGGTATGGGGGTGTATTAGTGAACAAGACATGGGTAACTTACACACGTGTGATGGTATGGGGGTGTATTAGTGCCCAAGACATGAGTAACTTACACATGTGTGATGGTATGGGGGTGTATTAGTGAACAAGACATGACTGACTTACACATGTGTGATGGTATGGGGGTGTATTAGTGCACAAGGCATGGGTAACTTACACATGTGTGATGGTATGGGGGTGTATTAGTGAACAAGACATGACTAACTTACACATGTGTGATGGTATGGAGGTGTATTAGTGAACAAGACATGACTAACTTACACATGTGTGATGGTATGGGGGTGTATTAGTGAACAAGACATGACTAACTTACACATGTGTGATGGTATGGGGGTGTATTAGTGCCCAAGACATGGGTAACTTACACATGTGTGATGGTATGGGGGTGTATTAGTGAACAAGACATGACTAACTTACACATGTGTGATGGTATGGGGGTGTATTAGTGCCCAAGGCATGGGTAACTTACACATGTGTGATGGTATGGGGGTGTATTAGTGCCCAAGGCATGTGTAACTTACACATCTGTGATGGTATGGGGGTGTATTAGTGCCCAAGACATGGGTAACTTACACATGTGTGATGGTATGGGGGTGTATTAGTGAACAAGACATGACTAACTTACACATGTGTGATGGTATGGGGGTGTATTAGTGAACAAGGCATGACTAACTTACACATGTGTGATGGTATGGGGGTGTATTAGTGAACAAGACATGGGTAACTTACACATGTGTGATGGTATGGGGGTGTATTAGTGAACAAGACATGATTAACTTACACATGTGTGATGGTATGGGGGTGTATTAGTGAACAAGACATGACTAACTTACACATGTGTGATGGTATGGGGGTGTATTAGTGCCCAAGGCATGGGTAACTTACACATGTGTGATGGTATGGGGGTGTATTAGTGCCCAAGGCATGGGTAACTTACACATCTGTGATAGTATGGGGGTGTATTAGTGCCCAAGACATGAGTAACTTACACATGTGTGATGGTATGGGGGTGTATTAGTGAACAAGACATGGGTAACTTACACATGTGTGATGGTATGGGGGTGTATTAGTGAACAAGACATGACTAACTTACACATGTGTGATGGTATGGGGGTGTATTAGTGAACAAGACATGACTGACTTACACATGTGTGATGGTATGGAGGTGTATTAGTGAACAAGACATGGGTAACTTACACATGTGTGATGGTATGGGGGTGTATTAGTGAACAAGACATGACTAACTTACACATGTGTGATGGTATGGGGGTGTATTAGTGAACAAGACATGACTAACTTACACATGTGTGATGGTATGGGGGTGTATTAGTGAACAAGACATGACTGACTTACACATGTGTGATGGTATGGAGGTGTATTAGTGAACAAGACATGGGTAACTTACACATGTGTGATGGTATGGGGGTGTATTAGTGAACAAGACATGACTAACTTACACATGTGTGATGGTATGGGGGTGTATTAGTGAACAAGACATGACTGACTTACACATGTGTGATGGTATGGAGGTGTATTAGTGAACAAGACATGGGTAACTTACACATGTGTGATGGTATGGGGGTGTATTAGTGAACAAGACATGACTAACTTACACATGTGTGATGGTATGGGGGTGTATTAGTGAACAAGACATGACTAACTTACACATGTGTGATGGTATGGGGGTGTATTAGTGAACAAGACATGACTGACTTACACATGTGTGATGGTATGGAGGTGTATTAGTGAACAAGACATGGGTAACTTACACATGTGTGATGGTATGGGGGTGTATTAGTGAACAAGACATGGGTAACTTACACATGTGTGATGGTATGGGGGTGTATTAGTGAACAAGACATGACTAACTTACACATGTGTGATGGTATGGGGGTGTATTAGTGAACAAGACATGACTAACTTACACATGTGTGATGGTATGGGGGTGTATTAGTGCCCAAGGCATGGGTAACTTACACATGTGTGATGGTATGGGGGTGTATTAGTGCCCAAGGCATGGGTAACTTACACATCTGTGATGGTATGGGGGTGTATTAGTGCCCAAGACATGGGTAACTTACACATGTGTGATGGTATGGGGGTGTATTAGTGAACAAGACATGACTAACTTACACATGTGTGATGGTATGGGGGTGTATTAGTGAACAAGGCATGACTAACTTACACATGTGTGATGGTATGGGGGTGTATTAGTGAACAAGACATGGGTAACTTACACATGTGTGATGGTATGGGGGTGTATTAGTGAACAAGACATGATTAACTTACACATGTGTGATGGTATGGGGGTGTATTAGTGAACAAGACATGACTAACTTACACATGTGTGATGGTATGGGGGTGTATTAGTGCCCAAGGCATGGGTAACTTACACATGTGTGATGGTATGGGGGTGTATTAGTGCCCAAGGCATGGGTAACTTACACATCTGTGATAGTATGGGGGTGTATTAGTGCCCAAGACATGAGTAACTTACACATGTGTGATGGTATGGGGACGTATTAGTGAACAAGACATGGGTAACTTACACATGTGTGATGGTATGGGGGTGTATTAGTGAACAAGACATGACTAACTTACACATGTGTGATGGTATGGGGGTGTATTAGTGAACAAGACATGACTGACTTACACATGTGTGATGGTATGGAGGTGTATTAGTGAACAAGACATGGGTAACTTACACATGTGTGATGGTATGGGGGTGTATTAGTGAACAAGACATGACTAACTTACACATGTGTGATGGTATGGGGGTGTATTAGTGAACAAGACATGACTAACTTACACATGTGTGATGGTATGGGGGTGTATTAGTGAACAAGACATGACTGACTTACACATGTGTGATGGTATGGAGGTGTATTAGTGAACAAGACATGGGTAACTTACACATGTGTGATGGTATGGGGGTGTATTAGTGAACAAGACATGACTAACTTACACATGTGTGATGGTATGGGGGTGTATTAGTGAACAAGACATGACTGACTTACACATGTGTGATGGTATGGAGGTGTATTAGTGAACAAGACATGGGTAACTTACACATGTGTGATGGTATGGGGGTGTATTAGTGAACAAGACATGACTAACTTACACATGTGTGATGGTATGGGGGTGTATTAGTGAACAAGACATGACTGACTTACACATGTGTGATGGTATGGAGGTGTATTAGTGAACAAGACATGGGTAACTTACACATGTGTGATGGTATGGGGGTGTATTAGTGAACAAGACATGGGTAACTTACACATGTGTGATGGTATGGGGGTGTATTAGTGAACAAGACATGGGTAACTTACACATGTGTGATGGTATGGGGGTGTATTAGTGAACAAGACATGACTTACTTACACATGTGTGATGGTATGGGGGTGTATTAGTGAACAAGACATGACTAACTTACACATGTGTGATGGTATGGGGGTGTATTAGTGCCCAAGACATGGGTAACTTACACATGTGTGATGGTATGGGGGTGTATTAGTGAACAAGACATGGGTAACTTACACATGTGTGATGGTATGGGGGTGTATTAGTGAACAAGACATGACTAACTTACACATGTGTGATGGTATGGGGGTGTATTAGTGAACAAGACATGACTAACTTACACATGTGTGATGGTATGGGGGTGTATTAGTGAACAAGACATGACTGACTTACACATGTGTGATGGTATGGAGGTGTATTAGTGAACAAGACATGGGTAACTTACACATGTGTGATGGTATGGGGGTGTATTAGTGAACAAGACATGGGTAACTTACACATGTGTGATGGTATGGGGGTGTATTAGTGAACAAGACATGGGTAACTTACACATGTGTGATGGTATGGGGGTGTATTAGTGAACAAGACATGACTTACTTACACATGTGTGATGGTATGGGGGTGTATTAGTGAACAAGACATGACTAACTTACACATGTGTGATGGTATGGGGGTGTATTAGTGCCCAAGACATGGGTAACTTACACATGTGTGATGGTATGGGGGTGTATTAGTGAACAAGACATGGGTAACTTACACATGTGTGATGGTATGGGGGTGTATTAGTGAACAAGACATGACTAACTTACACATGTGTGATGGTATGGGGGTGTATTAGTGCCCAAGACATGGGTAACTTACACATGTGTGATGGTATGGGGGTGTATTAGTGAACAAGACATGGGTAACTTACA
This sequence comes from Nerophis ophidion, assembly GCF_033978795.1. NCBI lineage: Eukaryota > Metazoa > Chordata > Actinopteri > Syngnathiformes > Syngnathidae > Nerophis > Nerophis ophidion. Next base: position 62,218,594 of record NC_084620.1, read on the forward strand.
CATGTGTGATGGTATGGGGGTGTATTAGTGCCCAAGACATGGGTAACTTACACATGTGTGATGGTATGGGGGTGTATTAGTGAACAAGACATGGGTAACTTACACATGTGTGATGGTATGGGGGTGTATTAGTGAACAAGACATGACTAACTTACACATGTGTGATGGTATGGGGGTGTATTAGTGAACAAGACATGACTAACTTACACATCTGTGATGGTATGGGGGTGTATTAGTGCCCAAGACATGGGTAACTTACACATGTGTGATGGTATGGGGGTGTATTAGTGAACAAGACATGACTAACTTACACATGTGTGATGGTATGGGGGTGTATTAGTGAACAAGACATGACTAACTTACACATGTGTGATGGTATGGGGGTGTATTAGTGCCCAAGACATGGGTAACTTACACATGTGTGATGGTATGGGGGTGTATTAGTGAACAAGACATGACTAACTTACACATGTGTGATGGTATGGGGGTGTATTAGTGAACAAGACATGACTAACTTACACATGTGTGATGGTATGGGGGTGTATTAGTGCCCAAGACATGGGTAACTTACACATGTGTGATGGTATGGGGGTGTATTAGTGCCCAAGACATGGGTAACTTACACATGTGTGATGGTATGGGGGTGTATTAGTGAACAAGACATGACTAACTTACACATGTGTGATGGTATGGGGGTGTATTAGTGCCCAAGACATGGGTAACTTACACATGTGTGATGGTATGGGGGTGTATTAGTGAACAAGACATGACTAACTTACACATGTGTGATGGTATGGGGGTGTATTAGTGAACAAGACATGGGTAACTTACACATGTGTGATGGTATGGGGGTGTATTAGTGCCTAAGACATGGGTAACTTACACATGTGTGATGGTATGGGGGTGTATTAGTGAACAAGACATGACTAACTTACACATGTGTGATGGTATGGGGGTGTATTAGTGAACAAGACATGGGTAACTTACACATGTGTGATGGTATGGGGGTGTATTAGTGAACAAGGCATGACTAACTTACACATGTGTGATGGTATGGGGGTGTATTAGTGAACAAGACATGGGTAACTTACACATGTGTGATGGTATGGGGGTGTATTAGTGCCCAAGACATGGGTAACTTACACATGTGTGATGGTATGGGGGTGTATTAGTGAACAAGACATGGGTAACTTACACATGTGTGATGGTATGGGGGTGTATTAGTGCCCAAGACATGGGTAACTTACACATGTGTGATGGTATGGGGGTGTATTAGTGCCCAAGACATGGGTAACTTACACATGTGTGATGGTATGGGGGTGTATTAGTGAACAATACATGGGTAACTTACACATGTGTGATGGTATGGGGGTGTATTAGTGAACAAGACATGGGTAACTTACACATGTGTGATGGTATGGGGGTGTATTAGTGAACAAGACATGACTAACTTACACATGTGTGATGGTATGGGGGTGTATTAGTGAACAAGACATGACTAACTTACACATGTGTGATGGTATGGGGGTGTATTAGTGCCCAAGACATGGGTAACTTACACATGTGTGATGGTATGGGGGTGTATTAGTGAACAAGACATGGGTAACTTACACATGTGTGATGGTATGGGGGTGTATTAGTGAACAAGACATGACTAACTTACACATGTGTGATGGTATGGGGGTGTATTAGTGAACAAGACATGGGTAACTTACACATGTGTGATGGTATGGGGGTGTATTAGTGAACAAGACATGGGTAACTTACACATGTGTGATGGTATGGGGGTGTATTAGTGAACAAGACATGGGTAACTTACATATGTGTGATGGTATGGGGGTGTATTAGTGAACAAGACATGGGTAACTTACACATGTGTGATGGTATGGGGGTGTATTAGTGAACAAGACATGACTAACTTACACATGTGTGATGGTATGGGGGTGTATTAGTGAACAAGACATGGGTAACTTACACATGTGTGATGGTATGGGGGTGTATTAGTGAACAAGACATGGGTAACTTACACATGTGTGATGGTATGGGGGTGTATTAGTGAACAAGACATGGGTAACTTACACATGTGTGATGGTATGGGGGTGTATTAGTGCCCAAGACATGGGTAACTTACACATGTGTGATGGTATGGGGGTGTATTAGTGAACAAGACATGGGTAACTTACACATGTGTGATGGTATGGGGGTGTATTAGTGCCCAAGACATGGGTAACTTACACATGTGTGATGGTATGGGGGTGTATTAGTGCCCAAGACATGGGTAACTTACACATGTGTGATGGTATGGGGGTGTATTAGTGAACAAGACATGGGTAACTTACACATGTGTGATGGTATGGGGGTGTATTAGTGCCCAAGACATGGGTAACTTACACATGTGTGATGGTATGGGGGTGTATTAGTGAACAAGACATGGGTAACTTACACATGTGTGATGGTATGGGGGTGTATTAGTGAACAAGACATGACTAACTTACACATGTGTGATGGTATGGGGGTGTATTAGTGAACAAGACATGACTAACTTACACATGTGTGATGGTATGGGGGTGTATTAGTGCCCAAGACATGGGTAACTTACACATGTGTGATGGTATGGGGGTGTATTAGTGAACAAGACATGACTAACTTACACATGTGTGATGGTATGGGGGTGTATTAGTGAACAAGACATGACTAACTTACACATGTGTGATGGTATGGGGGTCTATTAGTGCCCAAGACATGGGTAACTTACACATGTGTGATGGTATGGGGGTGTATTAGTGAACAAGACATGACTAACTTACACATGTGTGATGGTATGGGGGTGTATTAGTGCCCAAGACATGGGTAACTTACACATGTGTGATGGTATGGGGGTGTATTAGTGAACAAGACATGGGTAACTTACACATGTGTGATGGTATGGGGGTGTATTAGTGAACAAGACATGACTAACTTACACATGTGTGATGGTATGGGGGTGTATTAGTGAACAAGACATGGGTAACTTACACATGTGTGATGGTATGGGGGTGTATTAGTGAACAAGACATGGGTAACTTACACATGTGTGATGGTATGGGGGTGTATTAGTGCCCAAGACATGGGTAACTTACACATGTGTGATGGTATGGGGGTGTATTAGTGAACAAGACATGGGTAACTTACACATGTGTGATGGTATGGGGGTGTATTAGTGAACAAGACATGACTAACTTACACATGTGTGATGGTATGGGGGTGTATTAGTGAACAAGACATGACTAACTTACACATGTGTGATGGTATGGGGGTGTATTAGTGCCCAAGACATGGGTAACTTACACATGTGTGATGGTATGGGGGTGTATTAGTGAACAAGACATGGGTAACTTACACATGTGTGATGGTATGGGGGTGTATTAGTGAACAAGACATGACTAACTTACACATGTGTGATGGTATGGGGGTGTATTAGTGAACAAGACATGGGTAACTTACACATGTGTGATGGTATGGGGGTGTATTAGTGAACAAGACATGGGTAACTTACACATGTGTGATGGTATGGGGGTGTATTAGTGAACAAGACATGGGTAACTTACACATGTGTGATGGTATGGGGGTGTATTAGTGAACAAGACATGGGTAACTTACACATGTGTGATGGTATGGGGGTGTATTAGTGAACAAGACATGACTAACTTACACATGTGTGATGGTATGGGGGTGTATTAGTGAACAAGACATGGGTAACTTACACATGTGTGATGGTATGGGGGTGTATTAGTGAACAAGACATGGGTAACTTACACATGTGTGATGGTATGGGGGTGTATTAGTGAACAAGACATGGGTAACTTACACATGTGTGATGGTATGGGGGTGTATTAGTGAACAAGACATGACTAACTTACACATGTGTGATGGTATGGGGGTGTATTAGTGAACAAGACATGACTAACTTACACATGTGTGATGGTATGGGGGTGTATTAGTGAACAAGACATGACTAACTTACACATGTGTGATGGTATGGGGGTGTATTAGTGCCCAAGACATGGGTAACTTACACATGTGTGATGGTATGGGGGTGTATTAGTGAACAAGACATGGGTAACTTACACATGTGTGATGGTATGGGGGTGTATTAGTGCCCAAGACATGGGTAACTTACACATGTGTGATGGTATGGGGGTGTATTAGTGAACAAGACATGGGTAACTTACACATGTGTGATGGTATGGGGGTGTATTAGTGAACAAGACATGGGTAACTTACACATGTGTGATGGTATGGGGGTGTATTAGTGCCCAAGACATGGGTAACTTACACATGTGTGATGGTATGGGGGTGTATTAGTGAACAAGACATGGGTAACTTACACATGTGTGATGGTATGGGGGTGTATTAGTGAACAAGACATGACTAACTTACACATGTGTGATGGTATGGGGGTGTATTAGTGAACAAGACATGACTAACTTACACATGTGTGATGGTATGGGGGTGTATTAGTGCCCAAGACATGGGTAACTTACACATGTGTGATGGTATGGGGGTGTATTAGTGAACAAGACATGACTAACTTACACATGTGTGATGGTATGGGGGTGTATTAGTGAACAAGACATGACTAACTTACACATGTGTGATGGTATGGGGGTGTATTAGTGCCCAAGACATGGGTAACTTACACATGTGTGATGGTATGGGGGTGTATTAGTGAACAAGACATGACTAACTTACACATGTGTGATGGTATGGGGGTGTATTAGTGAACAAGACATGACTAACTTACACATGTGTGATGGTATGGGGGTGTATTAGTGAACAAGACATGGGTAACTTACACATGTGTGATGGTATGGGGGTGTATTAGTGCCCAAGACATGGGTAACTTACACATGTGTGATGGTATGGGGGTGTATTAGTGAACAAGACATGGGTAACTTACACATGTGTGATGGTATGGGGGTGTATTAGTGAACAAGACATGGGTAACTTACACATGTGTGATGGTATGGGGGTGTATTAGTGCCCAAGACATGGGTAACTTACACATGTGTGATGGTATGGGGGTGTATTAGTGAACAAGACATGGGTAACTTACACATGTGTGATGGTATGGGGGTGTATTAGTGCCCAAGGCATGGGTAACTTACACATGTGTGATGGTATGGGGGTGTATTAGTGAACAAGACATGGGTAACTTACACATGTGTGATGGTATGGGGGTGTATTAGTGCCCAAGACATGGGTAACTTACACATGTGTGATGGTATGGGGGTGTATTAGTGAACAAGACATGGGTAACTTACACATGTGTGATGGTATGGGGGTGTATTAGTGAACAAGACATGACTAACTTACACATGTGTGATGGTATGGGGGTGTATTAGTGAACAAGACATGGGTAACTTACACATGTGTGATGGTATGGGGGTGTATTAGTGAACAAGACATGGGTAACTTACACATGTGTGATGGTATGGGGGTGTATTAGTGAACAAGACATGACTAACTTACACATGTGTGATGGTATGGGGGTGTATTAGTGAACAAGACATGACTAACTTACACATGTGTGATGGTATGGGGGTGTATTAGTGAACAAGACATGACTAACTTACACATGTGTGATGGTATGGGGGTGTATTAGTGCCCAGGACATGGGTAACTTACACATGTGTGATGGTATGGGGGTGTATTAGTGAACAAGACATGGGTAACTTACACATGTGTGATGGTATGGGGGTGTATTAGTGCCCAAGACATGGGTAACTTACACATGTGTGATGGTATTGGGGTGTATTAGTGAACAAGGCATGGGTAACTTACACATGTGTGATGGTATGGGGGTGTATTAGTGAACAAGGCATGGGTAACTTACACATCTGTGAAGGCACCATTAATGCTGAAAGGTACATACAGCTTTTGAAACAACATATGTTGTCATCCAAGCAACGTTATCATGGACGCCCCTGCTTATTTCAGCAAGACAATGCCAAACCATGTGTTCCAACAGCGTGGCTTCATAGTAAAAGAGTGCAGTGTGAACATGAAATATCTCGTCTTTGCAGTCTATTCAAAAGGACCGTTTCTGTTGTAGTTTAATTTATTTGATCAATTCTTTGAAGGACAATCGCCCCCTTTTTGTTGTTTCATTGTGAAAAAAACAACAGCAAAACATGAAAGCTGTTGCCAAGTGAAGAAAGAGTTTGTACAAACCAACTTTAGTGCCAAGCTCTTCTCGCTGCTTCCTGCGTAGATTCCCAGGCAGGAAATAGCAATCATGCCGATGGCAAACACCCACGCCCACGCCAGGCCGGGCGCCCCCAACGATGACAGCTGCAACAACACAACAACACAATAACACAACGTTACACAGTGACACTGCACAATGACATGATAACAACACAACGTTACACAGTGACACTACACAATGACATGATGACAACACAACGTTACACAGTGACACTACACAATGACATGACAACACAACGTTACACAGTGACACTACACAATGACATGACAACACAACGTTACACAGTGACACTATACAATGACATGACAACACAACGTTACACAGTGACACTACACAATGACATGATGACAACACAACGTTACACCGTGACACTGCACAATGACATGATGACAACACAACGTTACACAGTGACACTACACAATGACATGATGACAACACAACGTTACACAGTGACACTACTCAATGACATGATGACAACACAACGTTACACAGTGACACTACACAATGACATGATGACAACACAACGTTAAACAGTGACACTACACAATGACATGATGACAACACAACATTACACAGTGACACAACAAAAAAAATAAAACACATGCATACAACATCAAAAACACAATGACACAATAATATCAACACAAAGACACAATAACATAACAACACAGTGAAACAATAACCAAATAACACAACACAATGACACAATGATATCAACACAAGGACACAATAACACAACAACACAGTGAAACAATAAACAAATAACCAAATAACACAATGACACAATGACACAACGACACAACAATACAATGACACCACAATAACACAATGACACAGTGACACAATGACACAATACAATGACACCACAATGACACAATGACACAACAGCACAATGACACCACAACGACACAACACAATAACACAATGTTACAAAGTGACAAAACAACACAATAACACAACAACTAAAAAAATCAAGCTCACGGATACAACATCAAAAACGCAATAACACAACAACACAACGACACAATAATATCAACACAACGACACAATACCACAACAACACATTAAAACAATAACCAAATAACACAATAACACAATGACACAACAACACAATGACAACTAGGGCTGCGAATCTTTGGGTGTCCCACGATTTGATTCAATGTCGATTCTTGGGGTCACGATTCGATTCTGTAGAACTATTGTTCTTTTTTAATATATATTTAAATGTCTAATGATAATGTCAATGAGGGATTTTAAATCACTGCTATGCTGAAATGATAACTAATATTGATACTGTTGTTGATAATATTCATTTTTGTTTCACTACTTTTGGTTTGTTCTGTGTGGTGTTTGTGTCTCCTCTCAATTGTTCTGTTTATTGCAGTTCTGAGTGTTGCTGGCTCAGCTTTGCTTCTAGAATTGGATTGCATTGTTATGGTATTGTTGTGTATTGTTTGTTGGATTGATAAAAAAAAAAAAAATTGATTTAAAAAAAATGAGAATCGATTCTGAATCGCACAACGTGAGAATGGTGATTCAAATTCAAATCGACTTTTTCCCACACGCCTAATGACAAACCGATGACACAGTGACTCAACAACACGGTGACACAATAACACAATGACACAACAATACAATGACACCACAACAACACAATGACACAACAATACAATGACACCACAACAACACAATGACACAACAGCACAATGACACAGCGACAGAACACAGTGCCAAAATAACCCAATGACATGATGACAACAAAATGACACAGTAACACAACAACACAGTGCCACAATAACCCAATGACATGATGACAACAAAATGACACAGTAACACAACAACACAGTGCCAAAATAACCCAATGACATGATGACAACAAAATGACACAGTAACACAACAACACAGTGCCACAATAACCCAATGACATGATGACAACAAAATGACACAGTAACACAACAACACAGTGCCACAATAACCCAATGACATGATGACAACAAAATGACACAGTAACACAACAACACAGTGCCACAATAACCCAATGACATGATGACGACAAAATGACACAGTAACACAACAACACAGTGACACAATAACCCAATGACATGATGACGACAAAATGACACAGTAACACAACAACACAGTGCCACAATAACCCAATGACATGATGACAACAAAATGACACAGAAACACAACAACACAGTGCCACAGTAACCCAATGACATGATGACGACAAAATGACACAGTAACACAACAACACAGTGCCACAATAACCCAATGACATGATGACAACAAAATGACACAGTAACACAACAACACAGTGACACAATAACCCAATGACATGATGACAACAAAATGACACAGTAACACAACAACACAGTGACACAATAACCCAATGACATGATGACAACAAAATGACACAGTAACACAACAACACAGTGACACAATAACCCAATGACATGATGACAACAAAATGACACAGTAACACAACAACACAGTGCCACAATAACCCAATGACATGATGACAACAAAATGACACAGAAACACAACATCACAGTGCCACAATAACCCAATAACATGATGACAACAAAATGACACAGTTACACAACAACACAGTGCCACAATAACCCAATGACATGATGACAACAAAATGACACAGTAACACAACAACACAGTGCCACAATAACCCAATGACATGATGACGACAAAATGACACAGTAACACAACAACACAGTGACACAATAACCCAATGACATGATGACAACAAAATGACACAGTAACACAACAACACAGTGACACAATAACCCAATGACATGATGACAACAAAATGACACAGTAACACAACAACACAGTGACACAATAACCCAATGACATGATGACAACAAAATGACACAGTAACACAACAACACAGTGACACAATAACCCAATGACATGATGACAACAAAATGACACAGTAACACAACAACACAGTAACACAACAACACAGTGACACAACACAATGACACAATGACCAAACAACAGAATCACACAACAATACAATAACAGTGAAGTGGCCTAAAAGACTGAAAGTGATCGTTCTTAAAACCCCTTTGTTTCAAATGTTTGTTCCACTTGTGGCGCGGGCATCTTGTCTGACTGACACCATATACACAGCCTTCCTTGTCACCTATTCTTCCTTTTCCCGCCATCCATCCACTAATTCAAACTGATCCAGCAGCGCAATTGAAGATTGTTTTATTTACAATAATCAAAGAACAGAATACTGGGGAAACAAATTAAGCCCAAGTCTACAGACAGGTGAGGTCCACAGACAGGTGAGGTCTACAGACAGGTGAGGTCTACAGACAGGTGAGGTCCACAGACAGGTGAGGTCTACAGACAGGTGAGGTCCACAGACAGGTGAGGTCCACAGACAGGTGAGGTCCACAGACAGGTGAGGTCTACAGACAGGTGAGGTCCACAGACAGGTGAGGTCTACAGACAGGTGAGGTCCACAGACAGGTGAGGTCTACAGACAGGTGAGGTCCACAGACAGGTGAGGTTTACAGACAGGTGAGGTCCACAGACAGGTGAGGTCCACAGACAGGTGAGGTGTACAGACAGGTGAGGTCTACAGACAGGTGAGGTCCACAGACAGGTGAGGTCTACAGACAGGTGATGTCCACAGACAGGTGAGGTCTACAGACAGGTGAGGTCCACAGACAGGTGAGGTCCACAGACAGGTGAGGTTTACAGACAGGTGAGGTCCACAGACAGGTGAGGTCCACAGACAGGTGAGGTGTACAGACAGGTGAGGTCTACAGACAGGTGAGGTCCACAGACAGGTGAGGTCTACAGACAGGTGAGGTCCACAGACAGGTGAGGTCTACAGACAGGTGAGGTCCACAGACAGGTGAGGCCTACAGACAGGTGAGGTCCACAGACAGGTGAGGTCTACAGACAGGTGAGGTCCACAGACAGGTGAGGTCCACAGACAGGTGAGGTCTACAGACAGGTGAGGTCCACAGACAGGTGAGGTCCACAGACAGGTGAGGTTTACAGACAGGTGAGGTCCACAGACAGGTGAGGTCCACAGACAGGTGAGGTCTACAGACAGGTGAGGTCCACAGACAGGTGAGGTCTACAGACAGGTGAGGTCCACAGACAGGTGAGGCCTACAGACAGGTGAGGTCCACAGACAGGTGAGGTCTACAGACAGGTGAGGTCCACAGACAGGTGAGGTCCACAGACAGGTGAGGTCTACAGACAGGTGAGGTCCACAGACAGGTGAGGTCCACAGACAGGTGAGGTTTACAGACAGGTGAGGTCCACAGACAGGTGAGGTCCACAGACAGGTGAGGTCCACAGACAGGTGAGGTCCACAGACAGGTGAGGTCCACAGACAGGTGAGGTCTACAGACAGGTGAGGTCCACAGACAGGTGAGGTCTACAGACAGGTGAGGTCCAACGACAGGTGAGGTCCACAGACAGGTGAGGTCCACAGACAGGTGAGGTTTACAGACAGGTGAGGTCCACAGACAGGTGAGGTTTACAGACAGGTGAGGTCCACAGACAGGTGAGGTGTACAGACAGGTGAGGTCTACAGACAGGTGAGGTTTACAGACAGGTGAGGTCCACAGACAGGTGAGGTCCACAGACAGGTGAGGTCCACAGACAGGTGAGGTTTACAGACAGGTGAGGTCCACAGACAGGTGAGGTTTACAGACAGGTGAGGTCCACAGACAGGTGAGGTGTACAGACAGGTGAGGTCCACAGACAGGTGAGGTCTACAGACAGGTGAGGTCCACAGACAGGTGAGGTCCACAGACAGGTGAGGTCCACAGACAGGTGAGGTCTACAGACAGGTGAGGTCCACAGACAGGTGAGGTCTACAGACAGGTGAGGTCCACAGACAGGTGAGGTCCACAGACAGGTGAGGTCCACAGACAGGTGAGGTTTACAGACAGGTGAGGTCCACAGACAGGTGAGGTTTACAGACAGGTGAGGTCCACAGACAGGTGAGGTGTACAGACAGGTGAGGTCCAGGCCGGTGTGCTGGTGCCCGACTGCCAATCATGCAGCCAGCACACTGCTGCCCCTTATAGGCCTGCCTGGGAACTTCTCACCACCTGCAAAGTGTGCACACTCACACACACGCAGCAATCACTCACTAATAATCAAATAAACATAGATTCAAGTAGGGCTCCTACACACACCATGACAACACAATGACCAAACAACACAATGACACAACAACACAATGACAACACAATGAACAAACAACACAATGACACAACAATACAATAACACAACACAATGACACAATAGCACAATGACACAATGACACAACAATAATCAAATCAAATCAACTTTATTTATAAAGCACATTTAAAATGTACCACAGGGGGAGCCAAAGTGCTGTACAATGGGCAAGTTAAAAGATAATACCAGAACCCAGCAAACAACACAACACAAACAGAACATGATACAAAATAAATAAATAAAAGATAAAAACAGGTTGACAGCAGGTGTATAATGGGGTGCCATTGCAGGATGGATATCACTCAGTGTTATAAGCCAAGGAATAAAAGTATATTTTTAAGAGAGATTTAAAAAGAGGAAGAGAGGAGGCTTGTCTAACACTCAGAGGTAGGTGGTTCCAGAGCTTGGGAGCAGCAGCTTTAAAAAGAGGAAGAGAGGAGGCTTGTCTAACACTCAGAGGTAGGTGGTTCCAGAGCTTGGGAGCAGCAGCTTTAAAAAGAGGAAGAGAGGAGGCTTGTCTAACACTCAGAGGTAGGTGGTTCCAGAGCCTGGGAGCAGCAGCGGCAAAAGCTCTGTCCCCTCTAAGCTTCAGCCTTGTGTCAGGGACCCTCAGTAGCAGCTGATCACATGATCTTAGGGATCGGGTGGGGCAGTAAGGCTTAAGGAGGTCGCAGAGATATGTTGGCCCGAGGTTGTTTAGACATTTAAAAGCAAATAGAAGGAGTTTAAAATTGATTGGATAAGGGAGCCAGTGAAGGGACGCTAATATAGGGGTGATGTGCTCACGTCTGCGGGTCTGTGTTAGCAGAAGAGCAGCAGAGTTCTGCACCAGCTGCACGCCTGGCTAATGCCTACATGCAGGGCATTGCAGTAGTCTAAACCATTCCAGATAAAGGCGGGAGTGAATTTCTCCAGATCATGTCCTGACAGAAGCGGTTTCACTTTCGCTATTTGGCGTAATTGATAAAAGCTTTTTTGAACGACGCTGCTGATTTGTTTTTCGAATTTAGAATCTGAGTGGAACTTTACCCCCAGATTTGTGACACAGTCGCTGAGATACGGGGTCAGAGTGCCGAGGTCAACGTTGGGGGAGGGAGAGTGACTTGGACCGAACAACATAACTTCGGTATTGTCTTCATTTAGACTCAGGAAGTTAGCTGAAAGCCAGGCTTTGATGTCGTGCAGGCAGTCAAACAGACGTTGAACCAAGTTATTTTGTGCCATGGGAAAATAGATCTGGCAATCATCGGCATAAAAATGAAATGCAATACTGTACTTCCTAAAAATAGAACCAAGGGGGAGAAAGTAAAGCCCAAAGAGGATTGGGACAAGGATTGAGCCCTGGGGGACCCCGTGTGGTAGAGGAGCTGTGGAAGACATAAAACTGTCTATTTCTACACAAAAACTCCTGTCGACTAGGTACGACCGGAAGCAGTTGAGGGCGGCACCCTTAATACCCACACAGTTCTCAAGACAAGTGATTAAGGTGGCGTGGTCGACGATGTGGAACGCAGCAGACAGATCTAAAAGCACCAGGACGACATATTTGCCAGAATCAGTTGACAGGAGGATATCATTAAAAACTTTTAGAAGCGCTGACTCTGTGCTGTGGAGGGCTTTAAAACCGGACTGGAACAGCTCAGCGATTCCATTATCCTCTAAGAAGAGCAACAAGTGACTGTAGACAACCTTCTCTAATATTTTGGAAATGTATGGAAGATTAGAGATAGGTCTAAGGTTAGAGAGGAGAGAGGGGTCGAGGCTTGGTTTTTGAAGTAGAGGTCGTACCACTGCATGTTTAAACTCTACTGGAACTATTCCAGAAGAGAGGCTACTATTGATAATGTTAAGGACACTTGATCCAATAGTAGCAAATACCTCCTTAAACAGGCGAGGTGGGAGGGCATCTGCAGGAGAACCAGAGGGCTTCATATGACTAACTGTGGCATTTAAAAAAGAGAAGGACACCGGCTCAAACGGATGGAAAACAGAAGAGAAATGTAGAGGAACAGAAGGGTGACATGAAGGCTGGGATAAACTGGCTCTAGTTGACACGATTTTGTCCGTGAAAAAATGGAGACAATTTTCACAGAATTCCAAAGAAGCATCAAAAGCAACAGATTTGGGAGCATCAATGACAGTGTTAATTGTTTTGAACAGAACTCTGGGGTTGTTACAGTTAGAAGATATAATCTGAGATAGATATATGTTCATCTCTGCTTTTACAGTCATCTGAAAGGAAAGCAGGCTTTCAGTAAAAATGGCAAAGGACACATGCAGCCTGTCTTTTTTCCATCGTCTCTCTGCTCTCCTACATTAGCGCCCGGCTGCACGAGTGACGTCATTCAACCAGGACTGAGGCGTGGCTTTAGAGCGGCGGCACTTGAAAGGAGCGATCGTGTCCAGTGTTTGTGAACAAATAGACTTGAACCCAGAAACCAACTCTTCAGTATTTGGACATGCAGAGGCTGCAGAATTATCATCACAAAGACTTGAAAAAATGGAGGAGAACAGAGCAGGAGACGAAGAATTAAACATGCGAGAGCGTTGAGGCGCAGCACACAATTTAACCAGACACTGAGTGGGAATATCAAACAGGATCGGCATATGATCAGAAAACACAGCGTCGCAAATGTCCAAATTAAAAACCCACAAACCATAGGAGAGCACTAAATGGAGTGTATGCCCGCTTTCATGTGTAGAACCACACACAGACTGTACTAAGTTCAAAGAGTCAAGGACATTCGAGAGCACTAAATGAAGTGTATGCCCGCCTTCATGTGTAGAACCACACACAGACTGTACTAAGTTCAAAGAGTCAAGGACACAGTTAAATGAACACTTAGCGTCTAACAATCTATGTGAAACCTTTCAATCCGGTTTCAGGGCAAATCACTCCATGGAGACACCCCTCGCAAAAATGACTAATGATCTATTGCTAACGATGGATTCTGATGCGTCATCTATGTTGCTGCTCTTCCATCTTAGCGCTGCTTTCGATACCATCCATCCATCCATTTTCTACCGCTTATTCCCTTTCGGGGTCGCGGGGGGCGCTGGCGCCTATCTCAGCTACAATCGGGCGGAAGGCAGGGTACACCCTGTACAAGTCGCCACCTCATCGCAGGGCCAACACAGATAGACAACATTCACACTCACCGTCGATCATAATATTTTATTAGAACGTATCAAAACACGAATTGGTATGTCAGACTTAGCCCTGTCTTGGTTTAACTCTTATCTTACTGATAGGATGCAGTGTGTCTCCCATAACAATGTGACCTCGGACTACGTTAAGGTAACGAGGCGTGTCTTAATGAAATTAAACAATGGATGTCCGCTAACTTTTTGCAACTCAACGCCAAAAAAACGGAAATGCTGATTATCGGTCCTGCTAGACACCGAACTCTATTTAATAATACAACTTTAACATTTGACAACCAAACAATTAAACAAGGCGACTCGGTAAAGAATCTGGGTATTATCTTCGACCCAACTCTCTCCTTTGAGTCACACATTAAAAGCGTTACTAAAACGGCCTTCTTTCATCTCCGTAATATCGCTAAAATTCGCTCCATTCTGTCCACTAAAGACGCTGAGATCATTATCCATGCGTTTGTTACGTCTCGCCTCGACTACTGTAACGTATTATTTTCGGGTCTCCCCATGTCTAGCATTAAAAGATTACAGTTGGTACAAAATGCGTCTGCTAGACTTTTGACAAGAGCAAGAAAGTTTGATCATATTACTCCTGTACTGTATATACCTTTATATACATATATACATAAATATATACCTATACTGTATATACCTTTATATACATATATACATACATATATACCCATACTGTATATACCTTTATATACATATATACATACATATATACCTATACTGTATATACCTTTATATAGATATATACATACATATATACCTATACTGTATATACCTTTATATACATATATACATACATATATACCTATACTGGCTCACCTGCACTGGCTTCCTGTGCACTTAAGATGTGACTTTAAGGTTTTACTACTTACGTATAAAATACTACACGGTCTAGCTCCATCCTATCTTGCAGATTGTGTTGTACCATATGTCCCGGCAAGAAATCTGCGTTCAAAGGACTCCAGCTTATTAGTGATTCCCAAAGCCCAAAAAAAGTCTGCGGGCTATAGAGCGTTTTCCGTTCGGGCTCCAGTACTCTGGAATGCCCTCCCGGTAACAGTTGGAGATGCCACCTCAGTAGAAGCGTTTAAGTCTCACCTTAAAACTCATTTGTATACTCTAGCCTTTAAATAGACTCCCTTTTTAGACCAGTTGATCTGCCATTTCTTTTCTTTTTCTTCTATGTCCCACTCTCCCTTGTGGAGGGGGTCCGGTCCGATCCGGTGGCCATGTACTGCTTGCCTGTGTATCGGCTGGGGACATCTCTGCGCTGCTGATCCGCCTCCGCTTGGGATGGTTTCCTGCTGGCTCCGCTGTGAACGGGACTCTCGCTGCTGTGTTGGATCCGCTTTGGACTGGACTCTCGCGACTGTGTTGGATCCATTATGGATTGAACTTTCACAGTATCATGTTGGACCCGCTCCACATCCATTGCTTTGGTCCTCTCCAAGGTTCTCATAGTCATCATTGTCACCGACGTCCCACTGGGTGTGAGTTTTCCTTGCCCTTATGTGGGCCTACCGAGGATGTCGTAGTGGTTTGTGCAGCCCTTTGAGACACTAGTGATTTAGGGCTATATAAGTAAACATTGATTGATGCCCGCCTTCATGTGTAGAACCACACACAGACTGTACTAAGTTCAAAGAGTCAAGGACATAGGAGAGCACTAAATGGAGTGTATGCCCGCCTTCATGTGTAGAACCACACACATACTGTACTAAGTTCAAAGAGTTAAGGACATTCGAGAGCACTAAATGGAGTGTATGCCCGCCTTCATGTGTAGAACCACACACAGACTGTACTAAGTTCAAAGAGTCAAGGACATAGGAGAGCACTAAATGGAGTGTATGCCCGCCTTCATGTGTAGAACCACACACAGACTGTACTAAGTTCAAAGAGTCAAGGACATTCAGGAAGCTCCTGGATAAAGTTCATCTGGGCAGCAGGTGTGAATATTAAAATCACCCACAATTAGGACACCATCATATTTGGGGAGGATTTCGTCCAGAAATTGAGAAAAGTCATTGATAAAGTCTTTGTGGTACTTGGGTGGTGGATATAGGACGGCACACAGGACTTAATATATTTTAATATTATATTATATTTTAATATTATATTATTAATAACATTTTTACCCTAACCCTAAGAAAGAAAGAAAGAAAGAAAGAAAGAAAGAAAGAAAGAAAGAAAAAAATAAGAAAATAATATATTTTTCCCCTTTGGGGATTATTAAAGTATTTCTGATTCTGATATATTATTGTTTTAGTTGCTTAACAGATATTCCAAGGTTCTCATAGTCATCATTGTCACCGACGTCCCACTGGGTGTGAGTTTTTCCTTGCCCTTATGTGGGCGTACCGATGATGTCGTAGTGGTTTGTGCAGCCCTTTGAGACACTAGTGATTTAGGGCTATAAAAGTAAACATTGATTGATTGATTGATTGATTGACTTTTACTCGAGTAAATATTTGGGTGACTACTCCTTGCTTTGACTTGAGTAATACATCTCTTCTTACTTGAGTACAATGTCTGGCTACTCTGCCCACCTCTGCTCTCATCTCATCAGCGTGTTTACCCACAGTGGAAAGTTTTGCTTGTGTCCCATCTGAATTTGATTTCCCTCCTAAAGACAAGTCATGGAGTCCAACCTTCCTCTGGCAGCACACTTAATGAGGGGGGGGGGACCCACCAATCAGAACACATCCTCTGGCAGCACACTTAATGAGGCGGGGGGGGGGGGGGGGACGACCAATCAGAACACATGTCCATTGTTTTGCTTTGGACCAGGCACAGCTTTTTTTTGTCTTCATTCTTACTACATTTCCCGACAATGCAATGATGTAAGAAGAGGAAATAAGAGCCTGCTGTTGCTCCAAAGTACTTTTCTGTACTTTATTCAACTTATCCAATCTGCTGCATTAGTTTCCCCCGACATGTCCGTCACAGCATCGACAGGTTTCAACATGTCCGACTAAAATGAAAGCAAACCACAACTAAATCCTATTAATTGGTTCCAGGCACCGTTAAAAACATGAAGACAAAATGCATTTGAGAGGGAATAAAGATAGTTTCAAATGCAGAAAACTATTTGAAATATGATAAACGAAATGTCAAAATGAACATTTAACATCACATTTAACTTACTTTGAAGATGAGTAGAGAGGGTTTGGTACAAAACCCCAAAAGCAGTGAAGTTGTCACGTTGTGGAAATGCTAAATAAAAACAGAATACAAGATTTGCAAACCCTTTCAAATTATATTCAATTAAATAGACTGCAAAGACAACTATTTCATCTTCACACTGGTAAGGTTTGTTATTTTTTGGCAAATATTAGCTCGTTTGGAATGTGATGCCTGCAACATGTTTCAAAAAAGCTGGCACAGGGGCCAAAAAAAGACTGAGAAAATTATGGAATGCTCATCAGGCACTTATTTGGAAAGTTCCCAATGAACAGGCTTATTGGGAACAGGTGGGTGTCATGACTGGGTATAAAAGCATCTTCCGTAAAAATGCTCAGTGCTTCACAAACAAATGGTAAATGGTAAATGGTAAATGGTAAATGGTCAATGGTAAATAATCAATGGTAAATGGTAAATGGTCAATGGTAAATGGTCAATGGTAAATGGGTTGTACTTGTATAGCGCTTTTCTGCCCCTTTTTAAGGAGCCCAAAGCGCTTTAACACTACTTCCACATTCACACATTGACGGTGGGAGCTGCCATGCAAGGCGCTAACCACCAGGACCCATCAGGAGCAAGGGTGAAGTGTCTTGCTCAAGAACACAACGGACATGACTAGGATGGTAGAAGGTGGGGATTGAACCAGTAACCCTCAGATTGCTGGAACAGCCACTCTACCCCCTTCGCCGCGCCGTCCAAAACAAGGACGGGGCGAGGATCACCGCTTTGTCCATAAATGCTTGAGCAAATTGTTTAAGAACAACATTTCTCAAGCAGCTATTGCAAGGAAATTAAGGATTCACCATCTATGCTCCGTAATATCATCAAAAAGTTCAGAGAATGTGGAGAAATCACTAAGCAAAGCGAAAAGCAATTCATCAACAACACCCAGAAACGCTGCCGGCTGGCATTTCTGGGTGTTGTTGATAAATAATAGTGTGAGAGTTTGGTGAAAAGTGAAAAAGTGTTCTGGGGTCTGACGAGTCCACATTTCAAATTGTTGTTTGGAAACTGTGGACGTGGTGTCCTCCGGAACAAAGAGGAGAAGAACCACCCGGATTGTTTTAGGTGCAAAGTGTAAAAGCCAGCATGTGTGATGGTATGGGGTGCATTAGTGAACAAGACATGACTAACTTACACATGTGTGATGGTATGGGGGTGTATTAGTGAACAAGACATGACTAACTTACACATGTGTGATGGTATGGGGGTGTATTAGTGAACAAGACATGACTGACTTACACATGTGTGATGGTATGGGGGTGTATTAGTGAACAAGTCATGACTAACTTACACATGTGTGATGGTATGGGGGTGTATTAGTGAACAAGACATGACTAACTTACACATGTGTGATGGTATGGGGGTGTATTAGTGAACAAGACATGGGTAACTTACACATGTGTGATGGTATGGGGGTGTATTAGTGCCCAAGGCATGGGTAACTTACACATGTGTGATGGTATGGGGGTGTATTAGTGCCCAAGACATGGGTAACTTACACATGTGTGATGGTATGGGGGTGTATTAGTGCCCAAGACATGGGTAACTTACACATGTGTGATGGTATGGGGGTGTATTAGTGCCCAAGGCATGGGTAACTTACACATGTGTGATGGTATGGGGGTGTATTAGTGCCCAAGGCATGGGTAACTTACACATGTGTGATGGTATGGGGGTGTATTAGTGAACAAGACATGACTAACTTACAAATGTGTGATGGTATGGGGGTGTATTAGTGAACAAGACATGACTAACTTACACATGTGTGATGGTATGGGGGTGTATTAGTGAACAAGACATGACTAACTTACACATGTGTGATGGTATGGGGGTGTATTAGTGAACAAGACATGGGTAACTTACACATGTGTGATGGTATGGGGGTGTATTAGTGCCCAAGGCATGGGTAACTTACACATGTGTGATGGTATGGGGGTGTATTAGTGCCCAAGGCATGGGTAACTTACACATGTGTTATGTTATGGGGGTGTATTAGTGCCCAAGGCATGGGTAACTTACACATCTGTGATGGTATGGGGGTGTATTAGTGCCCAAGACATGGGTAACTTACACATGTGTGATGGTATGGGGGTGTATTAGTGCCCAAGACATGGGTAACTTACACATGTGTGATGGTATGGGGGTGTATTAGTGCCCAAGACATGGGTAACTTACACATGTGTGATGGTATGGGGGTGTATTAGTGCCCAAGGCATGGGTAACTTACACATGTGTGATGGTATGGGGGTGTATTAGTGCCCAAGGCATGGGTAACTTACACATATGTGATGGTATGGGGGTGTATTAGTGAACAAGACATGACTAACTTACACATGTGTGATGGTATGGGGGTGTATTAGTGAACAAGACATGGGTAACTTACACATGTGTGATGGTATGGGGGTGTATTAGTGCCCAAGGCATGGGTAACTTACACATGTGTGATGGTATGGGGGTGTATTAGTGCCCAAGGCATGGGTAACTTACACATGTGTTATGGTATGGGGGTGTATTAGTGCCCAAGGCATGGGTAACTTACACATCTGTGATGGTATGGGGGTGTATTAGTGCCCAAGACATGGAAAACTTACACATGTGTGATGGTATGGGGGTGTATTAGTGCCCAAGACATGGGTAACTTACACATGTGTGATGGTATGGGGGTGTATTAGTGCCCAAGGCATGGGTAACTTACACATGTGTGATGGTATGGGGGTGTATTAGTTCCCAAGGCATGGGTAACTTACACATGTGTGATGGTATGGGGGTGTATTAGTGAACAAGACATGACTAACTTACAAATGTGTGATGGTATGGGGGTGTATTAGTGAACAAGACATGACTAACTTACACATGTGTGATGGTATGGGGGTGCATTAGTGAACAAGACATGACTAACTTACACATCTGTGATCGTATGGGGGTGTATTAGTGCCCAAGGCATGGGTAACTTACACATGTGTGATGGTATGGGGGTGTATTAGTGCCCAAGACATGGGTAACTTACACATGTGTGATGGTATGGGGGTGTATTAGTGAACAAGACATGACTAACTTACACATGTGTGATGGTATGGGGGTGCATTAGTGAACAAGACATGACTAACTTACACATCTGTGATCGTATGGGGGTGTATTAGTGCCCAAGGCATGGGTAACTTACACATGTGTGATGGTATGGGGGTGTATTAGTGCCCAAGGCATGGGTAACTTACACATGTGTGATGGTATGGGGGTGTATTAGTGCCCAAGGCATGGGTAACTTACACATCTGTGATGGTATGGGGGTGTATTAGTGCCCAAGACATGGGTAACTTACACATGTGTGATGGTATGGGGGTGTATTAGTGCCCAAGGCATGGGTAACTTACACATGTGTGATGGTATGGGGGTGTATTAGTTCCCAAGGCATGGGTAACTTACACATGTGTGATGGTATGGGGGTGTATTAGTGAACAAGACATGACTAACTTACAAATGTGTGATGGTATGGGGGTGTATTAGTG
Source organism: Nerophis ophidion (assembly GCF_033978795.1). Taxonomy (NCBI): domain Eukaryota; kingdom Metazoa; phylum Chordata; class Actinopteri; order Syngnathiformes; family Syngnathidae; genus Nerophis; species Nerophis ophidion. The sequence goes on from NC_084620.1 coordinate 62,239,942, forward strand.
AACAAGACATGACTAACTTACACATGTGTGATGGTATGGGGGTGTATTAGTGAACAAGACATGACTAACTTACACATGTGTGATGGTATGGGGGTGTATTAGTGCCCAAGGCATGGGTAACTTACACATCTGTGATGGTATGGGGCTGTATTAGTGCCCAAGGCATGGGTAACTTACACATCTGTGATGGTATGGGGGTGTATTAGTGCCCAAGACATGGGTAACTTACACATGTGTGATGGTATGGGGGTGTATTAGTGAACAAGACATGGGTAACTTACACATGTGTGATGGTATGGGGGTGTATTAGTGCCCAAGGCATGGGTAACTTACACATGTGTGATGGTATGGGGGTGTATTAGTGCCCAAGGCATGGGTAACTTACACATCTGTGATGGTATGGGGGTGTATTAGTGCCCAAGACATGGGTAACTTACACATGTGTGATGGTATGGGGGTGTATTAGTGAACAAGACATGACTAACTTACACATGTGTGATGGTATGGGGGTGTATTAGTGAACAAGACATGACTAACTTACACATGTGTGATGGTATGGGGGTGTATTAGTGCCCAAGGCATGGGTAACTTACACATCTGTGATGGTATGGGGCTGTATTAGTGCCCAAGGCATGGGTAACTTACACATCTGTGATGGTATGGGGGTGTATTAGTGCCCAAGACATGGGTAACTTACACATGTGTGATGGTATGGGGGTGTATTAGTGAACAAGACATGGGTAACTTACACATGTGTGATGGTATGGGGGTGTATTAGTGCCCAAGGCATGGGTAACTTACACATGTGTGATGGTATGGGGGTGTATTAGTGCCCAAGGCATGGGTAACTTACACATCTGTGATGGTATGGGGGTGTATTAGTGCCCAAGACATGGGTAACTTACACATGTGTGATGGTATGGGGGTGTATTAGTGCCCAAGGCATGGGTAACTTACACATATGTGATGGTATGGGGGTGTATTAGTGCCCAAGACATGGGTAACTTACACATGTGTGATGGTATGGGGGTGTATTAGTGAACAAGACATGGGTAACTTACACATGTGTGATGGTATGGGGGTGTATTAGTGAACAAGACATGACTAACTTACACATGTGTGATGGTATGGGGCTGTATTAGTGCCCAAGGCATGGGTAACTTACACATGTGTGATGGTATGGGGGTGTATTAGTGCCCAAGACATGGGTAACTTACACATGTGTGATGGTATGGGGGTGTATTAGTGAACAAGACATGGGTAACTTACACATGTGTGATGGTATGGGGGTGTATTAGTGCCCAAGGCATGGGTAACTTACACATGTGTGATGGTATGGGGGTGTATTAGTGAACAAGACATGACTAACTTACAAATGTGTGATGGTATGGGGGTGTATTAGTGAACAAGACATGACTAACTTACACATGTGTGATGGTATGGGGGTGTATTAGTGAACAAGACATGACTAACTTACACATGTGTGATGGTATGGGGGTGTATTAGTGAACAAGACATGACTAACTTACACATGTGTGATGGTATGGGGGTGTATTAGTGAACAAGACATGACTAACTTACACATGTGTGATGGTATGGGGGTGCATTAGTGAACAAGACATGACTAACTTACACATCTGTGATCGTATGGGGGTGTATTAGTGCCCAAGGCATGGGTAACTTACACATGTGTGATGGTATGGGGGTGTATTAGTGCCCAAGGCATGGGTAACTTACACATGTGTGATGGTATGGGGGTGTATTAGTGCCCAAGGCATGGGTAACTTACACATCTGTGATGGTATGGGGGTGTATTAGTGCCCAAGACATGGGTAACTTACACATGTGTGATGGTATGGGGGTGTAGTAGTGCCCAAGACATGGGTAACTTACACATGTGTGATGGTATGGGGGTGTATTAATGCCCAAGGCATGGGTAACTTACACATGTGTGATGGTATGGGGGTGTATTAGTGCCCAAGGCATGGGTAACTTACACATGTGTGATGGTATGGGGGTGTATTAGTGAACAAGACATGACTAACTTACACATGTGTGATGGTATGGGGGTGTATTAGTGCCCAAGGCATGGGTAACTTACACATGTGTGATGGTATGGGGGTGTATTAGTGAACAAGACATGACTAACTTACACATGTGTGATGGTATGGGGGTGTATTAGTGCCCAAGGCATGGGTAACTTACACATGTGTGATGGTATGGGGGTGTATTAGTGAACAAGACATGACTAACTTACACATGTGTGATGGTATGGGGGTGTATTAGTGCCCAAGGCATGGGTAACTTACACATGTGTGATGGTATGGGGGTGTATTAGTGAACAAGACATGACTAACTTACACATGTGTGATGGTATGGGGGTGCATTAGTGAACAAGACATGACTAACTTACACATCTGTGATCGTATGGGGGTGTATTAGTGCCCAAGGCATGGGTAACTTACACATGTGTGATGGTATGGGGGTGTATTAGTGCCCAAGGCATGGGTAACTTACACATCTGTGATGGTATGGGGGTGTATTAGTGAACAAGACATGGGTAACTTACACATGTGTGATGGTATGGGGGTGTATTAGTGCCCAAGGCATGGGTAACTTACACATGTGTGATGGTATGGGGGTGTATTAGTGAACAAGACATGACTAACTTACAAATGTGTGATGGTATGGGGGTGTATTAGTGAACAAGACATGACTAACTTACACATGTGTGATGGTATGGGGGTGTATTAGTGAACAAGACATGACTAACTTACACATGTGTGATGGTATGGGGGTGTATTAGTGAACAAGACATGACTAACTTACACATGTGTGATGGTATGGGGGTGCATTAGTGAACAAGACATGACTAACTTACACATCTGTGATCGTATGGGGGTGTATTAGTGCCCAAGGCATGGGTAACTTACACATGTGTGATGGTATGGGGGTGTATTAGTGCCCAAGGCATGGGTAACTTACACATGTGTGATGGTATGGGGGTGTATTAGTGCCCAAGGCATGGGTAACTTACACATCTGTGATGGTATGGGGGTGTATTAGTGCCCAAGACATGGGTAACTTACACATGTGTGATGGTATGGGGGTGTATTAGTGCCCAAGACATGGGTAACTTACACATGTGTGATGGTATGGGGGTGTATTAATGCCCAAGGCATGGGTAACTTACACATGTGTGATGGTATGGGGGTGTATTAGTGCCCAAGGCATGGGTAACTTACACATGTGTGATGGTATGGGGGTGTATTAGTGAACAAGACATGACTAACTTACACATGTGTGATGGTATGGGGGTGTATTAGTGCCCAAGGCATGGGTAACTTACACATGTGTGATGGTATGGGGGTGTATTAGTGAACAAGACATGACTAACTTACACATGTGTGATGGTATGGGGGTGCATTAGTGAACAAGACATGACTAACTTACACATCTGTGATCGTATGGGGGTGTATTAGTGCCCAAGGCATGGGTAACTTACACATGTGTGATGGTATGGGGGTGTATTAGTGCCCAAGGCATGGGTAACTTACACATGTGTGATGGTATGGGGGTGTATTAGTGCCCAAGGCATGGGTAACTTACACATCTGTGATGGTATGGGGGTGTATTAGTGCCCAAGACATGGGTAACTTACACATGTGTGATGGTATGGGGGTGTATTAGTGCCCAAGACATGGGTAACTTACACATGTGTGATGGTATGGGGGTGCATTAGTGAACAAGACATGACTAACTTACACATCTGTGATCGTATGGGGGTGTATTAGTGCCCAAGGCATGGGTAACTTACACATCTGTGATGGTATGGGGGTGTATTAGTGCCCAGGACATGGGTAACTTACACATGTGTGATGGTATGGGGGTGTATTAGTGCCCAAGACATGGGTAACTTACACATGTGTGATGGTATGGGGGTGTATTAGTGCCCAATGCATGGGTAACTTACACATGTGTGATGGTATGGGGGTGTATTAGTGAACAAGACATGACTAACTTACACATGTGTGATGGTATGGGGGTGTATTAGTGCCCAAGACATGGGTAACTTACACATGTGTGATGGTATGGGGGTGTATTAGTGCCCAAGACATGGGTAACTTACACATGTGTGATGGTATGGGGGTGTATTAGTGCCCAAGGCATGGGTAACTTACACATGTGTGATGGTATGGGGGTGTATTAGTGATTGTTGTAGGGTGAAAGTGTTCTAGGCAGCATGTGTGATGGTATGGGGGTGTATTAGTGCCCAAGGCATGGGTAGCTTACACATGTGTGAAGGCACCATTAATACTGAAAGGTACATACAGCTTTTGGAGCAACAGATGTTGTCATCCAAGCAACGTTATCATGGACGCCCCTGCTTATTTCAGCAAGACAATGCCAAGCCAGGTGTTACAACAGCGTGGCTTCATAGTAAAAGAGTGTGGGTACTAGACTGGCCTGCCTGTAGTCCAAGCCGGTCTCCCATGGAAAATGTGTGCTACAAAATGAAACCTAAAATAGCACAACACTGTTGAACAACTTAAGTTGTACATCAAGCCAAAATGGAAAATAATTCAAAAATGTGTCACTTCAGTTCCCAAACCTGCACTGAGTGATGTTCAAAGGAAAGGCCATGTAACACACTGGTAAAACTGCCTTTTTTGCAATGTGTTGCTGCCATTACATTCTAACTTCATGATTATTTGCAAACAACAAAAATGAAGTTGTCAGTGTGAGGATGAAATATCTTGTCTTTGAAGTCTATTCAATGAAATATAAGTTGAAAGGCTTTTATATTCTGTTTTGATTGAGCATTTACACAAGCTGACAACTTCACTGCTGTTGTGTTTTGTACTTTTACTCCAAGTTCTTTCTTCAATTGGGTAGTGTTTCTCACCTTCTTTATCACAGCGAGGACTCTCACAACTTTCTTGCTGGATTATTTTGCAGGCGGCCTCCATAAAAGAACTGAATGAACAACATGTGGATTCTGAGTTTGGACGCCACATTCCTCCCAGCGGGAGTCAGGCGGGAAACTAAGTAGTTGAAACGCAAGACAACTGAGAGACTTTATAGGAAGTGAGGAAACCTTTTAGACAAACGTCTTCAATTTGTCATCAGGTTGAAATCAAACCAACCACCTCCGACTTTCTCACCTTCTTCCGTCAACTTGACTCCTTTTGTAAAGTATTTGTACTTTTTTAATAGTTTGAACCAACTGTCTGCTAACTATCAACTCTACCATCACACATCGCCTACTGCTCCTTTAAATATCAAATAAAATCACATTATTTGTCTTAAAGGGTAAAATAAAATCACGTACTGCTGTTTTAAGTACAAAATAAACTTGCATACTGCTCCTTTCAGTAGAAAATCCAATCAAATACATCTACTTTTAAGAGTAAAATGAAATCAATTACTTCTACTTTAAGTGTAAAATAAATTAATGTTCTACTTATTTAAATGTAAAATAAAAGCACATACTTATTTAACTTCTCAAGTGTAAAATAAAATCACATACTAGTCCTTTAAATGTAAAATAAAATCAAATACTTCATCTTTTAGAGTATAAAACAATCTTGTACTACTCCGTTAAGTGTAAATTAAAATCACATACTGCTTCTTTAAATGTAAAATAAAATAAAATACTTCATCTTTTGGGGTAAAATAAAATGGTGTCCTACTACTTTAAGTGTAAAATAATATCACACATTTCTTTATCTTCTCAAGTGTAAAAATAAAAAATCGCATATTGCTCCTTTAAATGTAAAATACAATCAAATATGGCATCTTTTAGGGTAAAATAATATTGTGTACTCCTCCTTTAAGTGTAAAGTAAAATCACATCCTGCTTCTTTAAGTATAAAAGAAATTAATGTAAGGGGCGCCACAAGATGGCAGACCCGTCAGCGATCCTGTTCTGTCTCCCTGTAATGTTTGATCCTGTTTTGTCTCCCTGTAATGTTTGATCCTGTTCTGTCTCCCTGTAATGTTTGATCCTGTTCTGTCTCCCTGTAATGTTTCATCCTGTTCTGTCTCCCTTTAATGTTTGATCCTGTTCTGTCTCCCTGTAATGTTTGATTCTGTTCTGTGTCCCTGTAATGTTTGATCCTGTTCTGTCTCCCCCTAATGTTTGATCCTGTTCTGTCTCCCTGCAATGTTGATCCTGTTCTGTCTCCCTGTAATGTTTGATCCTGTTCTGTCTCCCTGTAATGTTTTATTCTGTTCTGTCTCCCTGTAATGTTTGATCCTGTTCTGTCTCCCTGTAATGTTTGATCCTGTTCTGTCTCCCTGTAATGTTTTATTCTGTTCTGTCTCCCTGTAATGTTGATCCTGTTCTGTCTCCCTGTAATGTTTGATCCTGTTCTGTCACCCTGTAATGTTTTATTCTGTTCTGTCTCCCTGTAATGTTTGATCCTGTTCTGTCTCCCCCTAATGTTTGATCCTGTTCTGTCTCCCTGTAATGTTGATCCTGTTCTGTCTCCCTGTAATGTTTGATCCTGTTCTGTATCCCTGTAATGTTTTATTCTGTTCTGTCTCCCTGTAATGTTTGATCCTGTTCTGTCTCCCCCTAATGTTTGATCCTGTTCTGTCTCCCTGTAATGTTGATCCTGTTCTGTCTCCCTGTAATGTTTGATCCTGTTCTGTCTCCCTGTAATGTTTGATCCTGTTCTGTCTCCCTGTAATGTTTGATCCTGTTCTGTCTCCCTGTAATTTTTGATCCTGTTCTGTCTCCCCGTAATGTTTGACTGATCTTGAATGGGATTGTGCTGAAAATTGTCATTTCCCCTGGGGGATTAATAAAGTATGTCTGATTGTGATGACTTGCCTTTACTTTAACATTTATAAAAGGCTTTAATTTTTTGCGGCTCCAGACAGATCTTTTTGGTCCAATAACATTTTGGGATTGGCGACCCTAACCCGGTGTCGGCGTGCATGAAGGTGGGTTGTCAAGTTGTCAGTTAGGAGGATCTGCTCCAATTTAGTTGTTCTATGAACCTGTTCATTGCAATAATGACAATAAAACTCTATTCTATTATATTCTATTCTATTCACATCCCCTACAGAAAAGTACTTCCTGCTCCGGATGCACGATGTCCTTGATCCTCACTTTGAAGCGTGACTATTAGCATTTGGCAGAAAGAAGAGGGTTTGTGGCGGAGGAGAAACGTGGAAAGTTGTTGGTGGTCAGTAAGTTTACCTGCTGACTGTAGATGCTGGCCTTCACCACCCCGAAGATCAGCAGACATCCAATGATCTAAGAAGAAAAAGAAAAACGTTGACATTTGTACTTCATCCTCAGCAGTCAGGCTCCTCCAGAGGGGAGAGAAAGGTGTTGGCGGGCGGGGTTCAAACCTGACTTTTAGTTTTTTGATATGAACTTGGATGTAAAGTCAACTTAGCAGGTGCACAAAGGTAAGAAGAAGAGGCCGATGTACTCACAGCAAAGACCACGTTGAAGAAGATGAAGAGACATTTGAGGCAGCCGTTGATTTTCCCCATTTTGAGAGCGGGAGTCAAGTCTGCAGCTTCTTTGCCGAGTAAAACCTGCAGCGAGAATGCCAACAAGTCAAGTCTGTGTCTCGGATGGACTGCAGCTTCTTTGCCGCGGCAACCCTGCAGCGAGAATGCCAGCGCCGGCCCACAGCTCGCAGACCAGAGGAGAGGCCCCGCCCCCTTTCCACATCCCCTCCATGATGATGTTGAACTCATTACGCAAGAAGAAAAGGATTTAAGATTGGAATGAAAACCCAACTTTAATGGATTGAGAAGTCTAGTTGCTCAAGGTCACAGGTGTCAAAGTCAAGGCCCGAGGGGCCACCTCATTTTATTTGGCCCTCATAAGCCTGGAAATAATATGTACCAATAAAGTACTGTGACTTTTCTTACTTAATGTATAATTTCTTTTTATATTTTGGGGGAACAAATAAACACAGTACAGGCCAAAAGTTTGGACACACCCTCTCATTTTCATGACTATTTAATTTGTGGATATTGCAATATTTACTAAGTCAAAATAATGACATACTAAGTCAATATTTACTAACTCAAAATGATGACTAAGTCAAATGAATGACTTACTGTAAATAAGTGTTTGAAAAAGAGTTGAAAGTGGGGCCACATGCTGACTCATCACGCTTCATTTACAGGACAAAAAAAACCTAAACAAATCAAAACATATATTTTTTCTAGACTTTAGTTTAGGCCTGACCTGGGCAAATTCAGGCCCGGGGGCCACATGGGGCCCGTTAAGCTTCTCAAAGTGGCCCGCCGGACATTCCCAAATAATGGTTTTAGATGTTTGAGATGTAAAGTGTAGCTGCCATTTTGAAGTCTACTCATCTTTTATAATGTCTACTCATCTTTTATAATGTCTACTCATCTTTTATAATGTCTACTCATCTTTTATAATGTCTACTCATCTTTTATAATGTGTACTCATCTTTTATAACGTGTACTCATCTTTTATAATGACCACAAGTCTTCAACTATACTAAGTACTTCAATGGTAGAAATCTGCGCTTTTGGATGATGTACTAGTTACTATGGTCATCTAATTAGTTACTATGGTCATCTAATTAGTTACTATGGTCATCTAATTAGTTACTATGATCATCTAATTAGTTACTATGGTCATCTAATTAGTTACTATGATCATCTAATTAGTTACTATGGTCATCTAATTAGTTACTATGGCCATCTAATTAGTTACTATGGTCATCTAATTAGTTACTATGGTCATCTAATTAGTTACTATGGCCATCTAATTAGTTACTATGGTCATCTAATTAGTTACTATGGTCATCTAATTAGTCGTGGTCATCTATGTCACAGCAGCTCAGACGAGGCATCAAGCAGTGTGGGCGGGAAGCGTTTCCACAGACGCGGAAAGAGATTTTCCCAACAAAGTTGTAAAACTTAGTGATATATCAGAAATATCAGACTGGAACTGAACCCTTCACGTTCATAATTCTCTGTTTGTTGCATTTTTGTTTAGTTTCACTTGATTATAAAATATGTGGATCAAAGGGGGTGTGGCGTTCATGTTTTGTCAATATTCAGTGTTTTATCCTTCATAGAAAAATGTAAGGTGTCATAATGTTTATAGCATTCAATCAGACATTACTGTGAAGTTTTGTATTAATGTCCCTAAAGTTAGATATAGCGGCCCCCAGACAGATGTTTTTCTCTAAATATTTGCCCAGGCCTGTTGCAGATTGTCACATTGTCAGGTTCCAACATTGATGACATCGGTTAAACAGACAGGAAGCAAGGAATCATGCAGGGACAGAGTTCAATTTGGCTCAATGAGGAGAGACATGTGGGACTAAACACTCAGTTACAATCTCCCACCACGCTCTAAGGTCCAGACCTACGTGCTCCTCCATTTATTTAGGAGGTCCCTGGTTACTTCTGAAGGAAGGGGGTCATTTCAGCCATACTTGCCAACCTTGAGACCTCTGATTTCAGGAGATGGGAGGCAGAGGTTGAGGGAGGGAAGGGGAGGTTGACCTGGGGGTTCCCATATTCTGGTGGTAGTTGGGGTGTATATTGTAGCTTCCCGGAAGAGTTAGTGCTGCAAGGGATTCTGGGTAGTTGTTCTGTTGTGTTTATGTTATGTTACGGTACAGATGTTCTCCCGAGAAACGTGTTTTTCATTCTTGTTTGGTGTGGGTTCACAGTGTGGCGCATATATGTAACAGTGTTAAACTTGTTTATACGGCCACCCTAAGTGTGACCTGTATGGCTGTTGACCAAGTATGCTATGCATTCACTTGTGTGTGTGTGTGTGTGTGTGTGTGTGTGTGTGTGTGTGTGTGTGTGTGTGTGTGTGTGTGTGTGTGTGTGTGTGTGTGTGTGTGTGTGTGTGTGTGTGTGTGTGTGTGTGTGTGTGTGTGTGTGTGTGTAAAAGCTGCATATGATGACTTGCCCGACACGCTGTTTGTATGGAGGAAAAGCGGACATGAAGACAGGTTGTAGAGAACGCTGAAGGCAGTGCCCTTAAGGCACGCCCCCAATATTGTTGTCCGGGTGGAAATTGGGAGAAATTCGGGAGGATGGTTGCCCCGAGAGATTTTCAGGAGGGACACTGAAATTCGGGAGTTTCCTTGAAAAATCGGGAGGCTTGGCAAGTATGATTTCAGCAGCCCCAGTTGGACACAATATATGATTATTCAGAAATGCCAATGTGATGACACTCATGATATCGCCCTGTCTCTGCTTTGTCTGAGTCACGGTACTCGATGTTCTGGACACAAACACTGATACGAGACGACTGGCAATCTCGGATTACGAGTCGTCTCTTTGCACGGATAGAAAAGTACAACTTCAGCACAATTAATAATAACTATAGCAACAGCCTTTAAGCATAAGAGTTGTGTGATAACGTGCACATAATTATTCAAACACAAACACTGATACAAGACAACTGGTAATCTGAGATTGCAAGTCGTCCCTTTTCACAGGTAGAAAAGTACAACTTCAGCACAATTGATAACTATAGCAACGGCCTTTAAGCATAAGAGTTGTGTGATAACTTACACATAATTATTCCAACACACATCAAAATTATGAATGAACATGTGGAGTTATGTACTTAACAAAAAAAAGGTGAAATAACCGAAAACATGTTTTATATTCTAGTTCCTTCAAAACGGCCAATCTTTGCTCTGATCAATTTTTTGCACTCTCTTGGCATTCTTGCGAAGAGCTTCTAGAGGTCGTCGCCTGAAAAGGTATTCACTTTGCAGGTGTGCATGAAGCTCATGGAGAGAATGCCAAGAGTGTGCAAAGCAGTAATCAGAGCAAAGTGTGGTTATTTTGAAGAAACTGGAATATAAAACATGTTTTCAGTTATTTCACCATATTTTTGTTGAGTTAAAGTTCAAGTAGCAATGATTGTCACACACACACCAGGTGTGGTGAAATGTGTCCTCTGCATTTGACCCATCCCCTTGATCACCGCCTATGAGGTGAGGGGAGCAGTGAGCAGCAGCGGTGGCCACCCCCAGGAACAGTTTTTTGATGATTTACCCCCAATTCCAAGCCTTGATGCTGAGTGCCAAGCAAGGAGGTAATGGCTCCTATTTTTATAGTCTTTGGTATGACTCAGCCGGGGTTTGAACTCACAACCTACCCATCTCAGGGCGGACACTCTAACCACTAGGCCACTGAGTCGGTCAACTTGAGTACAAAACTCCACATGTGTTCATTCATAGTTTTGATGCTGTGGAGGGGGGCGTGGCACGGGGTGTGCCAGGACTGGGCTCTAAGACAGCGACAGGTGCGTGGATGGCCCAGGTGGGCCTTGTTATCTAATCACCTGCCGCCCTTAATTAGCAGCAGCCGGAAGGAGAGAAGTAGTTGGAGTTGGAGGTGCAAATAGCCTCTGCACATTTTATGAAAATAAAACAGTGTTATACCCTGAATTCCTGGCTCTCCTGGCAGTGTGTGGTGGTCCGAAGAACCCACTAGAGGGCAACCTCTACAGATGCCTTCAGTGACAATCTACAATGGAAATAGTCTTCAAAATAAAGAAAACGCATCGAATGAGAAGGTGTGTCCAATCTTTTGGCCTGTACTGTATGTACTCCATGTAATCGCAAATGATGTTAACTTAAATATTGTCTAATTATGCAAACATGTATTGTCAAACATTCAAATACTTTTTCTAATCTAAATGAATACTACTAATAGTGATTTCAAAGCAAGTTACCCATCAAATTGTGCAGTGTAAAAGTAGCAATAGATTTCACGGTAAAATTGGGAAATTTACTCTGGTTTTTACAGCATTTTTCTATAAGTGAAAAACAAACTGTACTTTTTTTACTGTAATAAACTGTGATGCCGTTTTGGGATTTACAGTAATACACCAAAATATCTACACTCGTTGAAAGAAACAAACTGGCAGCTCGATCAGGTGCGAAAATGTTGCTGTAATATTGCTTTTTTTTTTACTTACGGTAAAAAAATCAAATGTAAATTTTACAGTAAAATTCTGGCAACTGAGCGGCCTTTTTTAACCATAAAAACAGCAGTAGTGTTTTTCCATTTACAGTAATATGCACTACATTATTGCAACTTACCGTAGTTTTTTTTACATTTCATTTTTGAAAAAATCTACTAATAAAATGCATTTCAAAAAATGGTGTAATAATAGTAATCCCTGGGGCCAAACATAACTGCCATGTGGCCCTCAGTGAAAACCACTTTTGACACCTGAGCTGTAGGTCGCTGCAAAGTTTGTGTTGGTGTAAGTGTGAGGCGGAGGCGGAGGCGGAGGCGGAGGCAGAGGATGTGAGGGGGAAAGCTCGGGGGGGAAAATAACTAAAAAGCGACTTGTTTTTGTGCGAGGTCACGTTGTTTAACCTTCGACCCTGGGGGCATGGCCACTGTCTCCATGGTTACCGTCAGGAAACAACCTTCCAGTGGTGACGCGACAGGACAGGAACACCAGAATGTTTTTTTATGGGGTTTACGAGAGGAAAGGCTGAGTTTCCTGTGTGCGTGCGAAAGAAAAAGACCTCGTGGTAAACATGCCGTGCGGCTAGAAAGTCTCCTAAATGTTCCAGCGCCAGACTCTCCAGGCTGCAGCTCAAAAACAAAAGGTGGACAAGATAGTCGATACAAAACTTGAACGGCAGACAAAGCAGTCTGGGAAGGTTGGTTGGAAAAAACTGACATTGGTTAGAGTTAGAAGTAAGGATGCAGGGAGACTCTCTTTAGCGCCGCCCTAGTGGCTCCCTGGAGCTTTTTCAAAAATGTATGAAAATGTAAAAACAAATATTTTGTTTTAAGATTGTTTCTGTAGGAGGACAAACATGACAAAAAAAAATAGTTAGAAATCCCACTGTCGGAGCCTAAAATGCTATTTAAGTTCATTTACATTTTCTAGAAGGTGCTTTATGTTGATTCAACCAAAAGGGGACTATTTACTTTATTTCAATCAGTGCTTTTCAACCTTTTTTGAGCCGGCAACATTTCTTATCGTCAGGACGTGGGTGTTTTAGCAACTCACTGCAAGGATTGTTCTCCCAGGAAGCACACTGACTATTCCGGACAGGACTTGAAGGTAGGAACATGATTTAATCTTGACTATCCAATAGGTACAAACAAAAGGCGCACAAGGCGAAGGCACAACTTAGCGCAGGAAAAAAAAGGCTAACACTTAGAATAAACTACGGACAGGGCAAAAAGTCACAAACTGTGGCATGAACAGACAAAAACTTACTTGGCAAGGCATGAAGCAAGCAATCAAGCAATGACGCCAGGCCGACTGACAGACATAGACAGGCTTAAATACTGGTCTCTTGATTAGAGACAGGTGTGCCCCGAACACCCAAGGCAGGTGAAAATCATAAGTCGTCATGGAAACTAAAACAAACAAGGGTGCACAAAAACAGGAACTAACAGAAAAACTAACATATATTAACAAAAACATGATCCAGACCACAGACCATTACATCTTCAGCTGTGGGATGTTCAGAATAAGTGTTTGATGAGCATTCCTCAACTTTCTCAGTCTTTTTTGCCACTCGTGACAGCTTTTTTGAAACATGTTGCAGGCATCAAATTCCAAATGAGCTCATATTTGCACAAAATAACAAACTGTCTCAGTTTGAACGTTAAGTATCTTGTCTTTGAAGTCTATTTAATTATACATAGGTTGTAACTTATTTGAGAATCATTGTATTTTGTTTTATTTACCAATTACACAACAGGCCAACTTCACTGGTTTTGGGTTTTGTATGTTTGTCTGCAAACTATACTCTGCATGTCGTAATTCACCTCGCATTTTTCGTTTCGTCCTTTGGATGTTTAAGTAACTGATTTTGTGTGAGGTTTTTTAATGAGTTCTGTATTTCCGGACCCTTTGTCACCAGGTGTCATGCCTTGGATTGGATCCTTTGGATTTTGACCTGAGGGACGAGAGAGTGTCAAAATATCAGTCGCGCGGTGTTCATCACTTTAATCTTGGCGAAGGTACTATCAATTCTAAAATCAATTTTACCATGAATTGATGAAGGTGGACAACTTGACAAACTTATTGGGGTGTTACCATTTAGTGAATATGTACTGTACTGTGCAATCTACTAATAAAAGTTTCAATCAATCAATCAAAGGTGAGACTATCCAGGTGTGTCGACTGTAGTGGCAATCTTCACCTTCAAATGTTCTAATTGATTGTCACTACTTAACAGGTTTGAGGGAGTGATCTTACGCAGCAGCAAACCCTGCAATGAAGTCAGGTCCAGTCAGAAGTCCAGTTAATGCATATTTAGTCATTAACTTGCAGCGTGAATGAAACATACCATGGATTATTCCAGTGACATATGTTCTCCTGTCTTTCCTGCCTGTGGATGTCTGCTGTTGTCTGCTCTTTTTGTCTGCTGTTGTCTGCTCTTTTTGTCTGCTGTTGTCTGCTCTTTTTGTCTGCTGTTGTCTGCTCTTTTTGTCTGCTCTTGTCTGCTCTTTTTGTCTGCTCTTGTCTGCTCTTTTTGTCTGCTGTTGTCTGCTCTTTTTGTCTGCTGTTGTCTGCTCTTTTTGTCTGCTCTTGTCTGCTCTTTTTGTCTGCTGTTGTCTGCTCTTTTTGTCTGCTGTTGTCTGCTCTTTTTGTCTGCTGTTGTCTGCTCTTTTTGTCTGCTCTTGTCTGCTCTTTTTGTCTGCTGTTGTCTGCTCTTTTTGTCTGCTGTTGTCTGCTCTTTTTGTCTGCTCTTGTCTGCTCTTTTTGTCTGCTGTTGTCTGCTCTTTTTGTCTGCTGTTGTCTGCTCTTTTTGTCTGCTGTTGTCTGCTCTTGTCTGCTCTTTTTGTCTGCTGTTGTTTTTGTCTGCTGCTGTTGTCTGCTCTTTTTGTCTGCTGTTGTTTGCTGTTGTTTTTGTCTGCTGCTGTTGTCTGCTCTTTTTGTCTGCTGTTGTTGCCTGCTCTTTTTGTCTGCTGTTGTCTGCTCTTTTTGTCTGCTGTTGTCTGCTCTTTTTGTCTGCTGTTGTCTGCTGTTGTCTGCTCTTTTTGTCTGCTGTTGTTTGCTGTTGTTTTTGTCTACTGCTGTTGTCTGCTCTTTTTGTCTGCTGTTGTTGCCTGCTCTTTTTGTCTGCTGTTGTCTGCTCTTTTTGTCTGCTGTTGTCTGCTCTTTTTGTCTGCTGTTGTCTGCTCTTTTTGTCTGCTGTTGTTGTCTGCTCTTTTTGTCTGCTGTTATCTGCTCTTTTTGTCTGCTGTTGTCTGCTCTTTTTGTCTGCTGTTGTTTGCCGTTGTTTTTGTCTGCTGCTGTTGTCTGCTCTTTTTGTCTGCTGCTGTTGTCGTCTGCTGCTCCTACACCTGAGTCCTACCTAATCAGCTCACCTGTGCTCCTATATATGTCTTCAACCCTGCACTGCTCAACCAAAAAGCCCGCCACCTAGTGACAAAAGAAAGTAATGCCAACACCAAAATAAGGATACCTAAAATGGCTCCTACATCTACAAAGACCTGGACTTGAAGGTACACCGTGGAATGGAATATCTCCATCATCATCAAAATCAATGGACGGACACAGATATAGATAGACACAGTATATCTATATCTGACACAGATATAGATAGACACAGTATATCTATATCTGACACAGATATAGATAGATACAGTATCATGGATCATTTCCCCCGATGAATGGTAAGGTCATTTTAGGTTTTTGACTGTTCTCTGTTCCTTCTTTTTTGCTTTTTGTTCCCCTTTTTTGATAGTCCAGGTGCAGGTGGTTGAAGTTTTTTCAATCTTTATTTTGGAATGTGTTTCTCTTCCGTCTGTCTTCTTCTTCTCTTATGAGTTCCGCCCATTCATAGAGTCTTCTAACTTCTTACCATGAAGTGATTAACGTGGACCCCGACTTAAACAAGTTGAAAATCGTATTCATGTGTAACCAGACAGTTTGATCATATTACGCCTATGCTGTATGTACCTGTATATACATACCTGTATATACCAGGGGCGTGCAGTCAGGGGCGGCAAAGGAGGCGTGGCCTCACCTGCCATCATGGAAAGAAAAAAATGTAAAAGGAAAAAAAATAATCAAATTGTTATATATATCCAGTGATTATACTATAAAGTTATTTTCCATTTAACTTCACCAGTTTTAGATTATTTTTATTCAAAAACGCTGAATTTTCACATTTGCCATTCAAATACTGAGAAGAGACTTGTGGTGAGTCACAGCCAGCTGAGTCTCTCGTGGATTACTTGAGGACTCTGCTAACTGCTGTCTGCTGTGCAGTGAGACTGTATTGCTGTATGAATGATATTATATTGCTGTATGAATGATATTATATTGCTGTATGAATGATATTATATTACTGTATGAATGATATTATATTACTGTATGAATGATATTATATTGCTGTATGAATGATATTATATTGCTGTATGAATGATATTATATTGCTGTATGAATATTATATTGCTGTATGAATGATATTATATTGCTGTATGAATGATATTATATTACTGTATGAATGATATTATATTGCTGTATGAATGATATATTGCTGTATGAATGATATTATATTGCTGTATGAATGATATTATACATTGCCATAGTTTAGTTAGCTGAGGTATATCAATCAATCAATCAATCAATGTTTATTTATATAGCCCTAAATCACAAATGTCTCAAAGGTCTGTACAAACCATTACAACTACGACATCCTCGGAAATAACCCACATAAGGGCAAGGAAAACTCACACCCAGTGGGACACCAGTGACAATGATGACTATGAGAAACCTTGGAGAGGACCTCAGATGTGGGCAACCCCTCCCCCCCTCTAGGGGACCGAAAGCAATGGATGTGGAGCGGGTCTAACATGATACTGTGAAAGTTCAATCCATAATGGATCCAACACAGCCGTGAGAGTTCAGTTCAAAGCGGTTCCAAGACAGTAGCGAGAGTCCCGTCCACAGGAAACCATCTCAAGCGGAGGCGGATCAGCAGCGTAGAGATGTCCCCAACCCATACACAGGCGAGCGGTCCATCCTGGGTCTCGACTCTGGACATCCAGTACTTCATCCATGGTCATCGGATCGGGACATAGGAGAAAAAAGAAAAGAAGCGGCAGATCAACTGGTCTAAAAAGGAGGTCTATTTAAAGGCTAGAGTATACAAATGAGTTTTAAGGTGAGACTTAAATGCTTCTACTGAGGTAGCATCTCCAACTGTTACCGGGAGGGCATTCCGGAGTACTGGAGCCCGAACGGAAAACGCTCTATAGCCCGCAGACTTTTTTTGGGCTTTAAGAATCACTAATAAGCCGGAGTCTTTTGAAGGCAGATTTCTTGCCGGGACATATGGTACAATACAATCTGCAAGATAGGATGGAGCTAGACCGTGTAGTATTTTATACCTAAGTAGTAAAACCTTAAAGTCACATCTTAAGTGCCCAGGAAGCCAGTGCAGGTGAGCCAGTATAGGTATATATGTATGTATATATGTATATAAAGGTATATACAGTATAGGTATATATGTATGTATATATGTATATAAAGGTATATACAGTATAGGTATATATGTATGTATATATGAATATAAAGGTATATACAGTATAGGCATATATGTATGTATATATGTATATAAAGGTATATACAGAATAGGTATATATGTATGTATATATGTATATAAAGGTATATACAGTATAGGTATAGGGACGGCGTGGCGCAGTGGGAGAGTGGCCGTGCGCTAACCGAGGGTCACTGGTTCAAATCCCACCTAGAACCAACCTCGTCACGTCCGTTGTGTCCTGAGCAAGACACTTCACCCTTGCTCCTGATGGGTGCTGGTTGGCGCCTTGCATGGCAGCTCCCTCCATCTGTGTGTGAATGTGTGTGTGAATGGGTAAATGTGGAAGTAGTGTCAAAGCGCTTTGAGTACCTTGAATGTAGAAAAGCGCTATACAAGTACAACCCATTTATATGTATGTATACAAAGGTATATACAGTATAGGTATATATGTTTGTATATATGTATATAAAGGTATATACAGTATAGGTATATATGTATGTATATATGTATATAAAGGTATATACAGTATAGGTATATATGTATGTATATATGTATATAAAGGTATATACAGTACAGGAGTAATATGATCAAACTTTCTTGTTCTTGTCAAAAGTCTAGCAGCCGCATTTTGTACCAACTGTAATCTTTTAATGCTAGACATGGGGAGACCCCAAAATAATACGTTACAGTAATCGAGACAAGACGTAACAAACGCATGGATAATGATCTCAGCGTCTTTAGTGGACAAAATGGAGCGAATTTTAGTGATATTACGGAGATGAAAGAAGGCCGTTTTAGTAACCCTTTTAATGTGTGCCTCAAAGGAGAGAGTTGGATGGAAGATAATACCCAGATTCTTTACCGAGTCGCCTTGGTTAATTATTTGGTTGTCAAATGTTAAAGTTGTATTATTAAATAGAGGTCGGTGTCTAGCAGGACCGATAATCAGCATTTCCGTTTTTTGGGCGTTGAGTTGGAAAAAGTTAGCGGACATCCATTGTTTAATTTCATTAAGACACGCCTCCAGCTGACTACAGTCTGGCGTGTTGGTCAGCTGAAGAGTGCAGGGCCAAGGACCGAACCCTGGGGAACTCCACACGTTACCTTAACATAGTCCGAGGTCACATTGTTATGGGAGACACACTGCACCCTGTCAGTAAGATAAGAGTTAAACCAAGACAGGGCTGAGTTTCTGGATGAGCTTCAAGCACAACTGTGAAGTGAAATTCATTACAGGTGACTACCTCTTGAAGCTCATCAAGAGAATGCAAAGAGTGTGCAAAGCCGTAATCAGAGCAAAGGGTGGCTATTTTGAAGAAACTACAATATAAAACATGTTTTCAGTTAAGTACATAACTCCACGTGTGTTCATTTGTAGTTTTCATGCCTTCAGTGACAATCTACAATGTAAATAGTCATGAAAATAAAGAAAACACATTGAATAAGAAGGTGTGTCCAAACTTTTGGCCTGTACTATATATATATATATATATATATATATATATATATATATATATATATATATCAAGGTTCAAGTTTATTTGTCACATGTAGACTACACCACAGTGAAATGCTTTATACATATATATATATATATATATATATATATATATATATATATATATATATATATATATATATATATATATATATATATATATATATATTGGATTTTCCCCATTGGTGACGTCAGCAGATTATCCATATACAGTAGAGGTTTACCCAAAGTCCTTTGCATGTGTCCGCATTGCCATTTCTCTTTCCTCTTGTTGTGTGTCTTGTACATACTGTTAAAAAATATCGTCTAGTTCAAACTTATACCCCGCTGTTCTGTTCAAATCATTACAATATCGTTCTGCGATTTGACTCCCTCGAATGGCCTCAACGCTGCAACAACAGGAGCGGGCTGTTCCGTAAACATCCCCCGAGGACTATCAAAGATGGACACTTTTGACCTCTTGCCCTCCTCAACGACGCCCGGGAGTCAAAATTTGCTTGAATGAATGAATGAATGAAATAAGTTGATTTCGGGCATATAATCAATCATCAAGCATTAACCATTTTGTGTGACCAGTTTAACAGTAGAGATTATACATATGTAATAATCATACACGTTTACACATAAAAAGAAAAGAAAAGAAAAGAAAAGAAAAAGAATGACCGAAAAAGGAATAGGCTGAAGCCAAGGCTTACATTTGCCTATCCTATACCTTCACTGAAAATAACATTACCTGGAACATCAACGTTAAAAAAAGTAAACGAAAAAAAATCTATAGGATAAAAGTAATTGTTGCTAAAGCTTAACAAAGAACTACAAGTCTTCAGCTCATCACAGACCTTGTTCCAAAATGTAACTCCTAAAACTGTAATACATTTATATTTTCTATTTGTTCTTGCTTTACCTATTTCAAAAAATCAACATCCCCGTAAATGATAGTTTTCTCCTCTTAATTGAAATAACCTAAGAATACAAGCTTGAAGGCTGTTGTTCTTTACTCCAAACATCATTTCCATTGTTTTTAAAAACGCGATATCTGAAAATTTTTAACACATTTGAACTTATTAATAATGGCTTGGTATGTTCATAGTAGCACGCCCTGTGTGTTATTCTAATGACCCTTTTTTGAAGTTTATTTATTGGGTCTACGTTTGCTCTATAAACATTTCCCGCTTGCATTGCATGCAGAACAGCCCCAGGTCTATGGACACCACACCACTACACCCAAAGACAATGAGCATATACACAACACACACCCCACCCCCACCCAACGCCTTCACCATCGCTTGATTCCCCTTCGGGGTGATGGACGGCTCAGTAGCGCTTTATAGTAGCAGGCCGGCCTCCATGGCCCCAATTCCGGGTGCATGAAAACTGTTTTTTTGTACATGTAACCCGGTTCAATTTATTTGACTCCATTGCTGTCTTTGTTTTTTCGAGGTCCAGATACTGTACAGTACAAGGTCTCTTGTAGAGATAAATGACCCACAGCGCCAACAGTATACACCAGTGGTTCTCAAACCTTTTTTCAGTGATGTACCCCGTCAACATGTTTTTAATTCAAGTACCCCCTAATCAGAGCAAAGCATTTTTGCTTGAAAAAAAGAGATAAAGAAATACAGCACTATGTAATCACTTTCTGATTTATTAAATTGTATAACAGTGCAAAATATTGCTCATTTGTAGTGGTCTTTCTTCAACTATTTGGAAAAAAAGATAAAAATAATTAAAAACTTGTTGAAAAATAAACAAGTGATTGAATGATAAATGCAGATTTCTCCACATAGAAGTAATTATCAACTTTGGGGATTGTAATAGAGATCCATCTGGATTCATCAACTTACTTCTAAACATTTCTTCACAAGAAAATAAATCTTTAACATCAATATTTATGGAACATGTCCACAAAAAATCTAGCTGTCAACACTGAATATTGCATTGTTGTATTTATTTTCACACTTTATGAACTTACATTCATATTTTGTTGAAGTATTATTCAATAAATATATTTATAAAGGATTTTTGAATTGTTGCTATTTTTAGAAAATTTTTAAAAACTCTCCCGTACCCCTTGGCATACCTTCAAGTACCCCCAGGGGTACGCGTGCCCCCATTTGAGAACCACTGATAATCACGACAGCCCAATTTTTGTCCCAGTCCAGCCCGGTGCAAGGATTGGTCTCTTTAAATGTAGCGCTCATTGCACTCCTTGCTACATAGACAACATTGTTGAGTTTGCTTCCCTGCATTATGTCCTTAGGATGAAGCAGCCTTTGTGCATGTGTGGGTTGCAACAGCGTGGCCTCTAATGAGCTGTTTAGCCACAAGTCACCTAATAATAACAAGAAGTCGTAACAGAACCTAGCACTTATCTTAACTTTCCCAGCAGTCAACATTCATACACTCAAAAAAAGCGAAATAAAATTCAAAAATAATTCCAACAATGGTGACTTTCTTCCATCTTTACTTCTTGGATATTTCTGAGTCATTTCAAATTAAGAAAAAAACTGCTGTATCAATAAAAGTAAAATTACTGTATCATTTCTATATGGCGCACTTAAAATCCTTTCATTTTCTCAAAAATCGACAATGCACAGCATGATTCTGGTTGTGCTTACCGGCCTCGAAGCTATTTTATTTATTACATGGTGTAATGATAAGTGTGACCAGTAGATGGCAGTCACACATAAGAGATACGTGTAGACCGCAAGATGACGCCAGTAAACAACACCAAAACTTTAAATGTTCCATTGAGAATATATAACATCACGCACGGCGCTCAAAAATCCGTCAAAATGTTTTTAGTACGACTTTGGTAAGCGATGAGGCTGCACCGCTTGAAGGACTGTCGGTGAATTAAACATACGAATATTATTAGGGTTTTGTTTCGCAATGTTATGCAAAACCAACTTTTCGTATCTGCTGATGTGTATTTGGGATCTGCATTAGTCCTGAAAATTTGTGCGCGTCTGCCATTGTAGTCCGTGCTGACATTGTAGACTTCTTTTTCTCTACCTTCTTGTTGTGGGACATTCACCTCCCACTGTTGCCATTTCTAATATAAAGTAGTGTAAAGTTATTTCTTATATCTGTCAGTAAAGTCGCCATGAAAGCACTAAAACATACCGGTGTAGCGAGTTTACATTATTCACCCAAGGAACTTTAGTTGTTAGAGAGTTCCAGTCGGACGGTTTTCCACGTTTTTCCGGCGTTGTTGTTGCACTAGTGATGTGTAAAACATCAACCATGCAACATTTTGAGCAAAGAACCAGCATCACATGTTATGTAGACCACAAGGAAGTGTTTTACATTTGGAATAAAATCCATTTTCTACCGCTTATCCGAGGTCCGGTTGCGGGGGCTGCAGCCAAAGCAGAGAAGCCCAGACTTCCCTCTCCCCAGCCACATGGTCCAGCTCCTCCCAGAGGATCCCGAGGTGTTCCCAGGCCAGCCGGGAGACATAGTCTTCCCAACGTGTCCTGGGTCTTCCCTGTGGCCTCCTGCCGGTCGGACGTGCCCTAAACACCTACCTAGGGAGGCGTTCGGGTGGCATCCTGACCAGATGCCCGAACCACCTCATCTGGTTCCTCCCCCTGTGGAGGAGCAGGGGCTTTACTTTGAGTCCCTCCCGGATGGCAGAGCTTCTCACCCTATCTCTAAGGGAGAGACCCGGGGGAGGAAACTCATTTGGGCCGCTTGTACCCGTGATCTTATCCTTTCGGTCATGACCCAAAGCTCATGACCATAGGTGAGGATGGGAACGTAGATCGACCGCTAAATTGAGAGCTTTGCCTTCCGGCTCAGCTCCTTCTTCACCACAACGGATCGATACAGCGTCCGCATTACTGAAGACGCCGCACCAATCCGCCTGTCGATCTCACCATCCACTCTTCCCTCACTTGTGAACAAGACTCCCAGGTACTTGAACTCCTCCACTTGGGGCAGAGTCTCCTCCCCAACTTGGAGAGGGCACTCCACCCTTTCCTAGGCGAGAACCACGGACTTGGCCTTGGAGGTGCTGATTCTCATCCCAGTCACTTCACACTCGGCTGCGAACCGATATATCGATATATTTTAGACTGACCATACAACGTCTTTGCCCCGGACATGTCCTCTTTTACTGGGCTGTCCGGGTGGGGTTTCTTAAATGCCTCAAATGTCTGGCGTTTTGAGCCAGCGTTGCGTGTATTTTCAAAGTATGTCCAGGATTGAGAAAGGGTTAAAAATGGAACAAGTTGTGAAGGTGTGCGCACGTTGCAGCATTTGTGAGGGCAGAGCAGAGCGAGATAGTGGATTGATTGGTAATCAAGGCATACTTGGTCAACAGCTGATTATTGTTTATAAGGTCACACTGAGGGTAGCCGTACAAACAACTTTAACACTGTTCCAAATATGCGCCACACTCTGAACCCACACCAAACAAAAATGACAAACACGTGGGGAGAACATCCGCACCGTAACACAACATAAACACAACAAATACCCAGAATCCCTAGCAGCACTAACTCTTCCGGGACGCTACAATATATACCTCAACCCTGATTACATCACATCAACTATTCCACATTAAAAAATATTTTTGGTGGAAGATTTTGCATATTTTGTGTGTTTGCCATAAAAAAAACTGTTTTGTTTGACAAAAAAGGGCGGAAAACAAACAAAAAAACTTTTTAAAAAAAAACCAAACATTTTGAAACGAGGGATAGATGTGAAGTTGATGTAGACTCCAGAGATTTAAGCCTTAAATATAAAATGTATGTATGCCCTGGCACAGCATTATCATTTCATGACCCGAGCAAAACACTTTGTACACTTTTATACTGAAATAAATACACCTACAACTTATTAAATACAACATAGAAAAAACTACCAGCAGCGGTAAAGTTTAGATTCATGAAGGAAAGAAGAAAGTGAATAAATGTTTGTAAGTGAATACATTTACATATGTATACAAAATTGTCTTCTTTTATTTCTTTTAATGAATTAAGTAAAGTTTATGACAACCTTTTAAAAAAAACATAGAATGTGAGATAATGCATACATTTATCACTTGTTTTCAAAACGCTTACAAAAAAGTGGGCCCCCTTTTTTATGAGTGGGTGGGGTCCCTGGGACCAATACCGCTGTCAACAGAGGAGAAAAAAGGCTTTATTTAAATCAATACATTACTAATAAAGCAAGTTCAAGTATCATTGGCAAATGTCCACCTAGTCCCGACCTTGGCACGCATAAATCAGTCCTCTTTTGGGGATTTCACAATATAGTCAGCAGACATTATTTAGTCTTATTTATACCTGCATCGTCCTTTCCATCCTTGTAACTGAGATACTGTGTGGAAGTATTTCCCTTGTGGATCATTCAAGTTTGTCTAAGTCTCAGGAAGCTGGACAAATAAGATGGCAAAAACTGACCACTTTTATGTGGTATTGGACAGAAAGGACTTATTTTCTCCTCCATTTGAAAATGCCGACATTATCAGCACTATTGTCTGATTCCAACCAAAGCAAGTCATCAGAATCAGGTAATACAGCAACTTGTTTTCTTGTCCTCGCGAATCTGTGGTAAACCTTCTTGTGTTATCATTAAACACTTTTAACTTGTTAACTAAAGCCTATTTCATAAATTAATATAAATGAGTTAGCTCCCCTTGACTTGGTGGATTGAAAAGTTGCTGGCCTGCAGAGAAAGTGTGGTCAGCCCTGTTCCAAAGGACCTTAGTTTAGTTGAGTCTTTATTTGAAGGGACAGTGCACAGAAACATGAAGCTCAAAGACCGATATGTTCTGTACCAGATTATAGCTAAATAGCTCATTTCCATCTGCAGTCCCTGGCTTTTTCAATTAAAGGGATACAAAAATCATGCAATAAAATGACAATAAAATCATGGCATGTCACGTAATCAAATTAGGAAAAGTCATAAAATGCCCTTTCATGGCCACATACTTAATATACAAAACAAGCACACCTCATTTACATCACACAAAGACACGTCCTCATTCGTAAAAACAACCGTGATTTTAACAGACACACCTCACAACTTACCAGTCATGGATAAATATAATTGACATTAAGTTGATCTGTCTAACCCAGTGGCCACCTTAGTGACTGTGTGAGCAGCTTTCATTGCTCCAAAGCCACTTTTGAACTTCAGTCCAGCTTCTCAGGCAAAACATATAGTTGATGTAGATGCTCAGATTTACTTTACAAAAGAAAAGTGTAGGATACTTTTTAACTTCAATTGTAAATGAAGAGTCATCTGTTAAACTTTTCAGGTTTGTGAGCTGGTTCCACTCCTTTATGGCTTTATATGAAAAGGCTGATTGTGCAAGAGATGTTTTACATCTGGGGACGCTACACTGCCCCCTGGTGGAGACTCCTGTGTTTCTAGGTGTCACAGCAGATGTCAACTGGACAAAGTGCTTAGGTGGCGCTGGTCCAGTGTTATTCAGGATTCGATGGGCCATTCGTCCATCCATCCATTTTCTGCCGCTTATTCGCGTTCGGGGTCGCTGGCGCCTATCTCAGCTACAATCGGGCGGAAGGCGGGGTACACCCTGGACAAGTCGCCACCTCATCGCAGGGCCAACACAGATAGACAGACAACATTCACACTCACATTCACACACTAGGGCCAATTTAGTGTTGCCAATCAACCTATCCCCAGGTGCATGTCTTTGGAAGTGGGAGGAAGCCGGAGTACCCGGAGGGAACCCACGCATTCACGGGGAGAACATGCTAACTCCACACAGAAAGATCCCGAGCCTGGATTTGAACCCAGGACTGCAGGACCTTCGTATTGTGAGGCAGACGCACTAACCCCTCTCCCACCGTGAAGCCCCATTCGTATTGATGCTAATCTTTGATTAGCAGCTAAGTTTAACAATCTATATTTTTGGAGAACTAAATAGTGATGGTGAGGTTTTCGGTCAAGGATTTTGAGCGATTGTTTGTGCAAAGTTTCCAATGGCCTCAGAACCATTTTGTTTGCCTGAGACCAACATGTTTTACAATTAAAAAAAAACAAGGCCTAAACATTGCATTAAAATAAGTTTGAGCTGCCTCCAGTGTTAATTCTTGATACATTTGAACGTTTTTATGTTGTATTTAAGACTCTGGCACATATGCTTGATATGTTTTTTAAAGCCAAGTGTTGGCTCTAAAATGACAACCAGGTAACGATATTCTCTAACATTTTCTATTATCTCCTTATTAACCATTATATTTGGAAAGGATGACATTTATATTTGTTGACAAAATACACTGTTGCCGTTTTCTTAAAGTAAGACCAGAGTCATGAAGCCACCTTGCTACCTTGGCCATGGCTGCTGGGAGTTTTCTGGCAACACTTTCACAGTCATCTGGCGCCGCCGTGTGGACACAACGAGAAGTCGCAAAAGGAATTTAAAAAAAATAAAAAAAAAGGTACACCCACCGGTAGTCAACATCTTTATTTAAATATCAAATAATCACAATTTGTGCATGAGGTCAGAGGTCGGCCATCCGTGGCAGACACACTGCTTTGGCTTTCATAAAAGTCATCGGTCCTTCCACCTGTACCAAAGAGGAAAAAAACGCTGTGGAATGACGTCGGCGCCGTGATCACGTGACGTCTTTGGTCTCCTTGCGGCCTCAGAAACAGTCAGCTGATGGCGTCACACGTTGTAGGCGTAGTCCGCCACGTAGTCCTTCAGCCTGTTTGGTAGGGGCAGGTCCCGGACCCGCCTGGCGTGTCTGTTGATGGTGACGCGACACAGGTGCTGTAGCGGCGTAACGGTGGCGTAGGCGGGCCGGGTGAGGAGCAGCGGCACCGTGCTGTTGGACGACGTGGAGGGCGGAGTCTTCTGGCTGACCATGGACATGCGGACATAGTGGTCCACCAGGTGGACCACGCTGTCAAACTGCTTGAGTTTGGGCCTGACCAGGAGCACCGAGTCCAGCTTGAACTTGCCCTGGTCGTACTCGATGCGGAGGTTGGTGGGCCCCGCCCACGTCATGGTGGAGATGGTGAACAGGTAGTTGCTTTGAGAGCTGTCCCGCACCAGGAAGGTTCCCACCGCAGCGTCCCGCAGGATCTCTTTGACCTCGTTGGCGCTCAGGCTTCCCCAGTACCAGCCTGGAAACCACAAGAACGGAACACTGACCGACCCAGAGCCTTTCGCAGTGAAGCGGGCGATCCCACACGGCAAAATGCTGTACGAGTTGCTAGTGTTGGCTTACATTTTGGAGTTCTAAGGGCATTATTTGAACCCATTTTCTGGGGTTTCAAAATTAAGAACCACTTTCCGGTTGTTTTTCAACGCATTTTTGATTACACGTTTTATTACGGAATATTAACATTTACAATCACCCAACATTGAGTTAGCATAACTCAACTTTTGGGTCAAATAATTCAACCCAAAAGTTTGGTTGGAAAATTACAATGTCTCAACTTTTGGGTTAAATAATTCAACCCAAAAGTTTGGTTAGGAATAACCCAACATTAAGTTATTATAACTCAACTGTTTGGTTAGTCAAGCCAGTAGTTTGGTTGGTAATAACTCAACATTGAATTACAATGTCTCAACTTTTGGGTTAAATAATTCAACCCAAAAGTTTGGTTAGGAATAACCCAACATTAAGTTATTATAACTCGACTATTGGGTTAGTCAAGCCAATAGTTTGGTTGTGAATAACCCAACATTAAGTTATAATAGACTACTGGGTTAGTCAAGCCAATAGTTTGGTTGGGCATAACCCAACATTAAGTTATAACTCGACTATTGGGTTAGTCAAGCCAATAGTTTGGTTGGGCATAACCCAACATTAAGTTATAATAACTCGACTATTGGGTTAGTCAAGCCAATAGTTTGGTTGTGAATAACCCAACATTAAGTTATAATAACTCGACTATTGGGTTAGTCAAGCCAATAGTTTGGTTGTGAATAACCCAACATTAAGTTATAATAACTCGACTATTGGGTTAGTCAAGCCAATAGTTTGGTTGTGAATAACCCAACATTAAGTTATAATAACTCGACTATTGGGTTAGTCAAGCCAATAGTTTGGTTGGGCATAACCCAACATTAAGTTATAACTTGACTATTGGGTTAGTCAAGCCAATAGTTTGGTTGTGAATAACCCAACATTAAGTTATAATAACTCGACTATTGGGTTAGTCAAGCCAATAGTTCGGTTGGGCATAACCCAACATTAAGTTATAACTTGACTATTGGGTTAGTCAAGCCAATAGTTTGGTTGTGAATAACCCAACATTAAGTTATAATAACTCGACTATTGGGTTAGTCAAGCCAATAGTTTGGTTGGGCATAACCCAACATTAAGTTATAATAACTCGACTATTGGGTTAGTCAAGCCAATAGTTTGGTTGGGCATAACCCAATATTAAGTTATAATAACTTGACTATTGGGTTAGTCAAGCCAATAGTTTGGTTGTGAATAACCCAATATTAAGTTATAATAACTTGACTATTGGGTTAGTCAAGCCAATAGTTTGGTTGTGAATAACCCAACATTAAGTTATAATAACTCGACTATTGGGTTAGTCAAGCCAATAGTTTGGTTGGGCATAACCCAACATTAAGTTATAATAACTCGACTATTGGGTTAGTCAAGCCAATAGTTTGGTTGGGCATAACCCAACATTAAGTTATAATTTGACTATTGGGTTAGTCAAGCCAATAGTTTGGTTGTGAATAACCCAATATTAAGGTATAATAACTCGACTATTGGGTTAGTCAAGCCAATAGTTTGGTTGGGCATAACCCAACATTAAGTTATAACTTGACTATTGGGTTAGTCAAGCCAATAGTTTGGTTGTGAATAACCCAACATTAAGTTATAATAACTCGACTATTGGGTTAGTCAAGCCAATAGTTCGGTTGGGCATAACCCAACATTAAGTTATAACTTGACTATTGGGTTAGTCAAGCCAATAGTTTGGTTGTGAATAACCCAATATTAAGTTATAATAACTCGACTATTGGGTTAGTCAAGCCAATAGTTCGGTTGGGCATAACCCAACATTAAGTTATAACTTGACTATTGGGTTAGTCAAGCCAATAGTTTGGTTGTGAATAACCCAACATTAAGTTATAATAACTCGACTATTGGGTTAGTCAAGCCAATAGTTTGGTTGGGCATAACCCAACATTAAGTTATAATTTGACTATTGGGTTAGTCAAGCCAATAGTTTGGTTGTGAATAACCCAATATTAAGTTATAATAACTCGACTATTGGGTTAGTCAAGCCAATAGTTTGGTTGGGCATAACCCAACATTAAGTTATAATAACTCGACTATTGGGTTAGTCAAGCCAATAGTTTGGTTGGGCATAACCCAACATTAAGTTATAATTTGACTATTGGGTTAGTCAAGCCAATAGTTCGGTTGGGCATAACCCAACATTAAGTTATAACTTGACTATTGGGTTAGTCAAGCCAATAGTTTGGTTGTGAATAACCCAACATTAAGTTATAATAACTCGACTATTGGGTTAGTCAAGCCAATAGTTTGGTTGGGCATAACCCAACATTAAGTTACAAATCAACTTTTTGGTTAAATAAATCAACCCATAAATTGGATTGAAAAAATGAACCCAACATGTTGAGTTAAAATAACTCAAATAAGGGGTTCGTCCTTTTCTAGACCAGCAGTTGTGTTAAAATTGGGTTGTTTTTTCTCCAACCCAACATTTTTTTTAGTGTGTACAGGAGGACTCGAACCTGCGCTTTTCAGCTCCTTCATGGCCAAAGAGAGGCGTCTCTCGTCACAATCCAGTCCTCCTCCAGGCAGCAGCTGCCCCTCCCGGGTTGGTTTGGACGGCGTCGGGGGACTCTGAGGGCTGGCAGCTCATTGAACGCCTCCAACCTTCTGCGGCCTGGACATGGACAACCAACCAGGATCGGGATGAAAACCAGGAGGATGTTTCTAGAGAGAAAAACAACTATTGCTCCTATCCATCCATCTTCTACAGCTTGTCCCTCTCAAAAATAAATTCAAACTCCTTATTAGACAAAAAAAAACACCATAATCAACATTCTTACTATTGCTCCTATACATCCATCCACTTTCTACCATCTGTCCCTTTTGGGGTGTCAGGGGTTGCTGGAACCTATCCCCCAAAAAATTGAAACTCCTTATTAGACAAAGAAAAACCCCCACAATCAACATTCTTACTATTGCTATCCATCCTTTTTCTAGCGCTTGTCTTTTTCAGGGTCGCCGGAGCCCATCTCAAAAATATATTCAAACTCCATATCAGACAAAGAAAAAACATAACATTCTTACTATTGCTCCAATCCATCAATCAATTCGCGACTGATTGTCCCTATCCTGAAAATTAATTCAAACTTCTTATTAGACAAAGAAAAAACACCATAATCAACATTCTTACTATTGCCCCCCATCCATCCATTTTCTACCGCTTGTCCCTATCTTTAAAATAAATTCAAACTCCTTATTAGACAAAGAAAAACAGCATAATCAACATTCTTACTATTGCTCCCATCTGTCCATTTTCTACCGCTTGTCTCCATCTAAAAAATAAATTGAAACTCATTAGACTAAGAAAAAACAAAACAGCATAATCATTCTTACTATTGCTCCTATCCATCCATTTTCTACCGCTTGTCCCTATCTCAAAATTAAATTCAAACTCCTTATTAGACAAAGAAAAAACACCATAATCGACATTCTTACTATTGCTCCCTTACATCCATTTTCTACCGCTTGTCCCCACCTCAATAAATTCAGATAAGGTCTGAAAGCCACGCGATTGACAGAAAAAGTTGAATGACAGATGAAGAATCCAAAAGAACCGCGGCTAGCGCAACAAGCTGGCAGCTACACGCACCTTTTCATTAAAATAAAAAAAAAAGGTTGACCATTTAAAAGCTGCACACTTTGTCTGTCGTCGGCCTTCAGCACCGCCTCGTCCAGCTTTTACTGCCAGGTCCCAATAACTTGGCCGGAGGTCCAGTGCGCGGACATCCACTCCCGCGGTGTCTTATATTCCTTTTATTTGCACATCATTGCTGTTTATTGCGGCTTTGTGCCGGCAACTGGGCTGTGGGGGCCAAGTGTGGCGAGCACAACCCACGCCAGCAGCACCACAGCAGGACCAGAACCCACGCCAGCAGCACAACAGCAGAACCACAACCCACGCCAGCAGCACCACAGCAGGACCAGAACCCACGCCAGCAGAAACAGAACCCACACCAGCAGCACCACAGCAGGAGCACAACCCAGGCCAGCAGCACAACAGCAGTACCGTGTTTCCAGGAACTTTCCAGGAACATGGTCACGTGGTTCGAGAGGGACGCGCGCGCACATAAGTGAGCTAGGACAGAAAACCATAGATCAAATTAAAAACAACTAGTACGGGTTTCATTATTAGTCATTCCATTAATTCCACGTTTGAATACATGAGATAAACACTATTTACTTGAGTCAAATGTACAACAGAAGTTGACCACCAGGCGGTAGCACAGCAGCAGAACGCTCTGCCCGGAAGTAGTAGAAGAAGAAAAAAACCCGGAACCAAATAGGCGGGCGAGCGGGTACTTTGATGCTTTAAAACTTTGTCCTTCTCCTGTTGGTAAGAATCTAATAATTACTTTCTAGAGTTTGATTTTTTGACTAACCTAACGCTAGATCAATGCCACCTTCATTCCCACCACTTTTTTTTTTTTTACATTGATGGAATATTGTTAACCTTTCAAAATAACATTTTAGTTACAATCGTTTTCAATGCGTGTAAAGTCCGATCTTATGAAGTTACATCGTATTAAAAAAAGGAACGTAAAGTTTATTTTAGTCCTTATATCCATTTTCCTACCGGTTGTCCCTTTCGGGGTCCATCCGCTTACTACCGCATGTCCCTTTTGGAGTCGCTGGAACCTCTCAGCTGCATTGGGGCGGAAGGCGGGGTACACCTAGGATAAGTCACCACCTCACAAAGCTAACACAAAGACAACATTCACACTAGGGCCAATCTAGTGTTGCCAGGGCTCCATCCACCCATTTTCTACCGCTTGTCCCTTTTGGGGTTGCTGGAGCCTCTCAGCTGCATTCAGTCAGAAGGCAGAATACACCCTGGACAATTCGCCACCTCATCGCAGGGTCAAAACAGAGACAACATTCACACACTAGGGACCATTTAATCTTTCCAATCAACCTATCCCCATGTGCATGTCTTTGGAGGTGGGAGGGCCTATCCCCAGGTGCATGTCTTTGGAGGTGGGAGGGGCCTATCCCCAGGTGCATGTCTTTGGAGGTGGGAGGGGCCTATCCCCAGGTGCATGTCTTTGGAGGTGGGAGGGGCCTATCCCCAGGTGCATGTCTTTGGAGGTGAGAGGGGCCTATCCCCAGATGCATGTCTTTGGAGGCGGGAGGAAGCCGGAGTACCCGGAGGGAACCCACACAGTCACGGGGAGAACATGCAAACTCCAGGGTCGCTGAAGCTTGTCTCATGTTTCTCCAATTTACTGTTGCAGCGTCACCTGGTGGCCGTGCTGCCCACCCATGGAGCCCACTGAGAGCAGGTACGCTCACCTGATGAAGCCCATCCGGGAGCTCACAGACAACTGGGACGTGGACGTGGCGTCCGAGTTAAACGACTACTTGGAGGAGGTGACTTTTTTTGCGGTCTGAAAAAGGCGCGGTGCACCGAATGAGTCGGTTTTCACGGGAGTTGTGTTGCAGTTGGACGAGATGTGCATCACGTTTGATGGGAAGACCCGGCTGAACTTTGCGGAGGCGGCACTGCTCATCCAAGGCTCAGCCTCCATCTACAGCAAAAAGGTCAGCGCAGTAGTGCGAATCTTCTGGAAGGCGTCAAGATAAAACATGTCTTTCTAGGTGGAGCTGCTGTACAGTCTGGTTTACCAAACCTTGGAGTACATCAGCGACAGGAACAAGAAGTGAGCGGCGCCAGTCCCGACGCTCACCTTTGACCTTTTCCTTTAACTTGTTCTCGCCTGACAGACGACGCAAGCAAGCCGAAGCGTGCGGGGAAGCAGACTCCGGGGCCGAAGCGTTTGAAGACGAGGTGAGAAACAAAGTGGACGCTTTAGTTTTTGCTCTGGCCGTCATCCACTTGGGACCATTGCAAAATTGACGTGCGTTGCAAAGTCACTATGGACAGGGATTTTAAAATTAAACAAACATGTAAATGGCGTTTTAAAATAGTATTTTTATCACCTTCAAAGTAACCCTTTTTTTTTTTTTATCTTTTAACCATTTTGAACAAGTCGTGCATGTTTTTATTTCAAGTGGCCTGGACTACTGTAACGTACTTAATGCTGGCGTGGGGACGGCGCAGTGGGAGAGTGGCTGTGCGCAACCCGAGGGTCCCTGGTTCAAATCCCACCTAGTACCAACTTCGTCACGTCCGTTGTGTCCTGAGCAAGACACTTCACCCTTGCTCCTGATGGGTGCTGGTTGGCGCCTTGCATGGCAGCTCCCTCCATCAGTGTGTGAATGTGTGTGTGAATGGGTAAATGTGGAAGTAGTGTCAAAGCGCTTTGAGTACCTTGAAGGTAGAAAAGCGCTATACAAGTACAACCCATTTATCATTTATTTATGAGCCAAAAAGCTGTCTCCCGGTTGGTTAGTCCAGAAGGTGGCAGCACGACTTAACAGGGGCCAGGAAACACCAGCATATAACCCTAACTCCTGAGACTTTGCACTGGTTCCCTGTTCATTTTAATTGATTTAAAAGTGTTGCTGTTTGAGTTTTAAGCTTTGCATGGACAGGTGCCTCATTACAGCGCAAAACCTCATCCAAATGTACACTCCTGCGCACGGTCTGAGGTCTGATAGCCAGCTCCAGCTCCTGGTGTCCAAGACCAGACTTAAAACTGTGGTCAGCCCTCAGCTCTTAAACACTCTGCGCCGCCATGTCCGAACTGCTCCCACAGTGGTGTGTTTTAAGTCTCGTCTTTTATTCTCTGGCTTTTAACAGTGAGTTGTGTGGTCCTCTGTTTTTAAAATATGTATTTCTATTGTTTAGTTTTACATCATATTTACTTTTATATAAATGTATTTTGTTTTTGTTCAGTCATTGGTGGAGCCAGGAATAATTTAATCTTGTTTGCTTTTGTGCAGCACTTTGGAAAGTAATAAGAGTTGTGTGGTCCTCTTTTTAAAATGTGTATTTCTATTATTTTACCCTTTAAAATAGTTTTTAATCATATTTTATATACATTTAGTTGGTGTTCGGTCATTGGTGGAGCCAAGAATAGTATTTGAATCTTGTTTAATATTTTTGTGCAGCTTTTTGAAAACTACGTGAGTTGTGTAGTACCGTTTTTAAATATGTATTTAAATTGTTTTAATTAGTTTTACCCTTTTAAAATAGTTTTTAATCATATCTACTTGTATATAGATGTATTTTGTTCAGTCATTGGTGGAGCCAAGAATAGTATTTGAATCTTAATTTTGTGCTGCACTTTGGAAAGTAACACGTGGCGTGAGTTGTGTGGTGCACTGTTCTTAAATATGTATTTCTATTGTTTTCTAGTGTAGGAGCCTAAATGTTTAAGTCAATTTACATTTTATGGAAGGTGCTTTGTTTATTCAGCCAAAATGGGACTATTTACAGGACTGTCTCAGAAAATTAGAATATTGTGATAAAGTCCTTTATTTTCTGTAATGCCACTTAAAACATGAAAATGTCATACATTCTGGATTCATTACACATCAACTGAAATATTGCAAGCCTTTTATTATTGCTGATTATGGCATACATCTTAAGAAAACTAAAAAAAATTGAATATTTCCTCGGACCAAGTAAAAAAAAAAAAAAAGATTTATAACAGCAAAACAAAATCAAACATTTGAAAATGTCAATTAACGCACTCAATACTTGGTTGGGAATCCTTTTGCACGGATTACTGCATCAATGCGGCGTGGCATGGAGGCAATCAGTCTGTGGCGTTGCTGAGGTGTTACGGATGCCCAGGATGCTTCAATAGCGGCCCTTAGCTCATTTGCATTATTGGGTCCCGTGTCTTTCAGCTTCTTCACAATACCCCACAAATTCTCTATGAGGTTTAGGTCAGGAGAGTTGGCAGGCCAATGGAGGACAGTAATGTCATGGTCAGTACACCACCAGTTACTGCTGGTTTTGGCACTGTGGGCAGGTGCCAGATCATGCTGGAAAATTAAATCATCTTCATAGAGCTTTACAACAGATGGAAGCATGTACACAGCTACATTGACTCTGGACTTTATGAAACACAGTGGACCAAAACCAGCAGCTGACATGGCTCCCCAAACCATTGCTGACTGAGGGAACTTCGGTTGTCTAGAGTGCAGGAGTGGCTTGACCATGGGAATACGGCTATTGAAGCTGTATCTGTTGAAAAGCTCTATGGAAATGATTATATTTTCCAGCATGATCTGGCATCTGCCCACAGTGCCAAAACCAGCAGTAACTGGTGTACTGACCATGGCATTACTGTCCTCCATTGGCCTGCCAACTCCCCTGACCTGAACCTCATAGAGAATTTGTGGGTATTGTGAAGAAGAAGCTGAAAGACACCAGACCCAATAATGCAAATGAGCTAAAGGCCACTATTGAAGCATCCTGGGCATCCATAACACCTCAGCAATGCCACAGGCTGATTGCCTCCTTTGCCACGCCGCATTGATGCAGTAATCCGTGCTAAAGGATTCCCAATCAAGTACTGAGTGCATTAATTGACATTTTCAAAATGTGTGATTTTGTTTTGCTGTTATTTTTTTTTTTTTTACTTGGTGTGAGGAAATATTAAATTTTTTTGAGATAGGATGAGTTTTCTTAAGCTGTATGCCATAATCAGCAATATTAAAACAACAAAAGGCTTGCAATGTTTCAGTTTATGTGTAATGAATCCAGAATGTATGACATTTTCATGTTTTTAGTTGCATTACAGAAAAGGACTATCACAATATTCTAATTTTCTGAGACAGTCCTGTACTTAATTTGCATGCTTACAATAAAAAAAGTACATTTGTAATTACATTCATCTAAATAATTTGACGTAACTTTAATTGCATAAATAGCGTAAGGATCTGTGTGGTAGGATGGTTTTGGCCACAAGGTATTATGGGTAATGGCAGTCAGGTATGGGGTAATCGAGCCACACAATTTTTTTGACGTCTACTTTTTGTAACTCTTTCTTACTGTAACAAACCGGCTTTATTTTGCCATTAATTTGTTCCCACATAGTTTTACATTTTTGAAGGATTAAGTTGACAAGTAAACTATACAAAAGAAGGAGTGTCTGGAATTTTGTTTGTTGCCGCAGCAAGCGGGAGCAGGAGATAGTAGAGCAGCATCAAGCTAAGGCTTCATTAGCAATCTACAATTATTTTTATCCTTTAAAATAGTTTTTAAATCATTTACTTTTATATAAATGTTTTTGTTCAGTCATTGGTGCCAAGACCGCTAAGAATAGTATTTGAATCTTGTTTAATATTTTTCTGCAGCACTGTGGAAACTTTTGTTTAAATGTGCTCTATAGATAGTGGATTTAATTGCTTCTGACATGTGCAGTTCTCGCCTCTGGACATCGACATGACGAACTACGTGGACAAGGACGACTGCGGCACGGTGAGACCTCACAAGCAACACCAGTGACCTTGGTGCCGCTCACACAGACTTCATTTTCTTCTTGTCAGCTGGTGAAAGTGACACCTCTTCCTCCGGAGTCCCTGATTGCTCTTGATAGTTCCCACAAGCACAAGCTGCCCCTCATCAGGTGGGTGTGGTCTTCCTCCCATGCAACACCGCATGTGACCTGCAGGTGTCAGCCGTCGTCTTTTTGTGAGTCAGCGTGAAAGGTGACGTCCTGTGCAGCCAGAAGGACTTCTGGATAAATCGGTTCTTCCCTGGACTGCAGGACATGATCCTCCTCACCCAGTGCCCTATGTCCAGCAGGCCTCTCTCAGACCAGGACCTACAGCCTCCTGGTACACGCACACTTCTCGCTTTCTAGCACGGCTTCTTCCATAAGGTCGTTTTTCTTTTTTTTGCAGTGTCAGGCGGCGCCGATATGACGGACGCAGCAGAGGAGAGCTTCCTTCCCGCGAATGATGTGATGGAGCAGGAAGCAGAGGAGCATGTGGAAAGGCAGCAGGTTTGCGAGGAGATATTCCAAGTGTGTGAGTTTTAAAAAAAAAGGTCCACGGTGTGAATTTTGTGATGTTCAGGCGCCGAGCGAAGGCCGCGTGCTTCGACAACGGCAGCAGGTCGTCGACGAGGAGGCAGAACTTCCTGCTGTACGCTGAGCCAACACTTGCCGGTGCATCAGTTTGAAGAAGACGGTCCGTGCTCATTTGTTTGCTCATCGTTGCAGGTCACCGTGTGGATGCTTCACGACCCGTACGCCGAGCTCCATAAAGTGGGCGAGAAAACCTTCAAGCTTGGTAGGCTTGGTCCTGTGATGTGATTTCTACTTAGGGTTCCACAAATAATCCGATTTTAATCACGATTTTGGCCGCGACGCAACAGCTCATCGGCTCAGTAGGTCCATAGTTGCAGTAGTTACCTCTCTGATTTAGGCGGTGTTACTAGAAAGTTTTCCCCGCGTTAGCTCTAATGTTGCCAATACTTTGTCAAAATGCAGGTTACAGCATACACTGCAAAAACTGAAATATCTCAAATAAGGGTGATATTTCTCTATTTTCATTCAGATAATATAATTATTCTCCCTAAGCAGATTTTACGTCTGTGTTTTACTTGTATTAAGGGTTTTGGTCTTAAATGATCTCAGTAAGATATTACAGCTTGTTGAGATTTTATGACCTATATTGAGTAAAACATGCTAGAAACTAGAATATCAACTGATGCAAAGCCGAGTCAAACACTCATAAGTATAAAACTACTTTTTTTAAAGTAATTTCTTTCTTCAAGCATGAAAAAATATATATTGTCAAGATAATGGCACTAGCATTCACTTAATTTAAGAATATTTTTCAACATATTCAGCAAAAAGGGCCCTGTGATGAGGTGGCGACTTGTCCAGGGTGTAGCCCGCCTGCCGCCCAATTATAATTGAGATAGGCTCCAGCGCCCCCCTGCAACCCCGAAGGGAATAAGCGGTAGAAAATGGATTAACAAAAAGTCTAATTTTTTTGCTACCAAGAAAGGTGCACTTATTAGTGAGAATATAATTATATATTTTAAAAAAAAGGTATGTTTGGGTTCAATGAGTTTAGCTAATTTTACTTTATTTGGAAAGTCTTGACAGGCCGAAATTTCTTGTTCTATTGGCAGATCATTTTGCTTAGTTCAAATGAAATACCCCTCATTTTTATATTTTCTTCTTCTTGTTGTTTTTAAACACTGACTTTTTGCAGTGTTGAGTATTCAGGCGTCAAAACAGAAATCTGCATTTTCAAACAGTTAAAACAATCAATGATTATTTATATAGCCCTAAATCACAAGTGTCTCAAAGGGCCGCACAATCCACAACGACATCC
The DNA here is from genome assembly GCF_033978795.1 of Nerophis ophidion. Lineage (NCBI taxonomy): Eukaryota > Metazoa > Chordata > Actinopteri > Syngnathiformes > Syngnathidae > Nerophis > Nerophis ophidion. The sequence continues at coordinate 62,278,437 of NC_084620.1, forward strand.
TCGGTAGAGCCCACATAGCGAGAGTCCCTCACTACATCCATCCATTTTCTACTGCTTGTGCCTTTTGGGGTCGCTGGAGCCCCTCAGTTGCATCACTTCAGCATTTTTTTAAATGAAATGTCAAAAAAATATGATCTAAACCAGGGGTCCCCAAGCTACAGCCAAAATCCTGCCCGCGTGAAGTCCCAAGTTAAAAAAAAAAAAAATTTTGCCTAAACGCAGCACTGAATTGCAGAACAGGGGGCGCCAAAACCAGCTCGCCAGTTAGCATAGTCATAGCTAGTTTACCTGTCGCCTGCGTTGTAGAGCTCGGTTGGTAGAGCGGCCATGCCAGCAATTTGAGGGCTGCAGGTTCGATCCCCGCTCCCGCCATCCTAGTCACTGCCGTTGTGTCCTTGGGCAAGACACTTTACCCACCTGCTCCCAGTGCCACCCACATTGGTTTAAATGTAACTTAGATATTGGGTTTCACTATGTAAAGCGCTTTGAGTCACTAGAGAAAAAGCACTATATAAATATAATTCACTTCACAAAGTTGACTGCTTTCTACTTTGCTGCTACTCTTTTTTGGATGATTGCAATTTGAACACAGTTCTGAGGCGGGCTTCACGGTGGCAGAGGGGTTAGTGCGTCTGCCTCACAATACGAAGTTCCTGCAGTCCTGGGTTCAAATCCAGGCTCGGGATCTTTCTGTGTGGAGTTTGCATGTTCTCCCCGTGAATGCGTGGGTTCCCTCCGGGTACTCCGGCTTCCTCCCACCTCCAAAGACATGCACCTGGGGATAGGTTGATTGGCAACACTAAATTGGCCCTAGTGTGTGAATGTGAGTGTGAATGTTGTCTGTCTATCTGTGTTGGCCCTGCGATGAGGTGGCGACTTGTCAAGGGTGTACCCTGCCTTCCGCCCGATTGTAGCTGAGATAGGCGCCAGCGCCCCCCGCGACCCCGAAAGGGAATAAGCGGTAGAAAATGGATGGATGGATAGTTCTGAGGCTGGCAGTTGTAGAATATTAGTAGACTGCGATAAGGAGATCACAACACCAGAAGTATATGACCCGCTTATCGAGAGAATGCCAAGAGTGTGCAAAACAGTAATCAGTGAAGTGAATTATTTATATAGTGCTTTTTCCTCTAGTGACTTATAGCGCTTTTACATAGTGGAACCCAATATTTAAGTTACATTTAGACCAGTGTGGGTGGCACTGAGAGCAGGTGGGTAAAGTGTCTTGCCCAAGGAAAACGGCAGAGACTAGGATGGCTGAAGTCAGGATCGAACCTGCAACCCTCAAGTTGCTGGCACGGCCGCTCAACAACCGAGCTATACCGCCCCTTTGCGCCAATCAGAGGAAAGGGTGGCTATTTAAGAAACTAGAATATCAAACATGTTTTTGGTTACTTTTATTATAAGTTTGAACTACACGCCAATTTTTATTTTATTTTTATTTTTTTAACAGTATGTACGAGCCACACAAGGATAGAGAAGTGACACCTCAATCAATGCATTTTATTTATTCTCGTGACTATTTACATTATAGAATGTCACTGAAGCAATCAAATTATGAACACGTGGAGTTATGTTCTTAAAAGTGAAATAACTGAAAACATGTTTTATATTCTAGTTTCTTCAAAAGAGCCACCCTTTGCTCCGATTACTTTTTTTCGCACACTCTTGGCATTCTCTCGAGCTTCAAGAGGTCACCTGAGAGGATTTTCACTTCACAGGTGTGCTTGAAGCTCATCCAGAGAATGCCAATAGTGTCCAAAGCAGTAATCAGAGCAAAGGGTGGCTATTTTGAAGAAACTAGAATACAAAACTTGTTATCAGTTAAGTACATAACTCCACATGTGTTCATTGGTAGTTTTGATGCCTTCAGTGACAATCCACAATGTAAATAGTCATGAAAATAGAGACTCTTTGAATGAGAAGGCGTGTCCAAACTTTTGACCTGTTCTGTACTTAAATTCCAATGTCGATAGAAATAACTGATGAATATTTTCTCCATAATCATGCAGCTTTTTCCCTACTTGCTCCTCAGGAAAGTGCTACGCCGTTCCCAACGGTCTGGAGGACGGCGGGAAGAGGAAACGAAAGCGTGTGGCTCCCCTGCAGGACTTCTGCGTTTGGTTCAAACAAAGCTGTAAGACTTCCGGAAGCGTGCGTGTGTGTGTGTGTGTGTGTGTGTGTGTGTGTGCGCGTGTGTGTGCGTGTGCGCACCCATCATTCCCTAAAAGCTTCGCACTCTCACAGACGATCCCGCCGATCCCAAGTTGAAGAAGGGGCCGACGTTCACTGGTAAGTGTCACACTTTTTCTTTTCTAGCATGTCAGTCACAAATTAATGATCAAACATCTCTTCTCTCGTTTTAGACCTAAACCACATTTACCTCAGCAGCCTTAAAACAAAGCTTACCTGTCACAGGAGACTCAACAGGAAACAAGTCAGTGCGCGCTCTGCCTTCGCCTTAAATCCTTTCCTGACGTCACCCAGTGGGGTTAATTAGTCTCAACTGTCACAGGCTGGGGTTGATTAGTGTGTGATGTCAGGGGGGCGGGGCTAATGCATGTGTGATGTCACAGGGCGTGTTCGTGTCTGACGAAGAGCTGACAAGTAAGCTCCTGCAGCGAGAGGAGGCGGAGCCCGTGGAGGGCATTGTCGGTGTGTGAGTGTTTCATTTAAAAAGTCTAGTGTGCGAGTGTGTGTCTAAAATGTATCAAGTGGCTTTGAAGGAGCAGAAGACTCTTGTGAATATGATCATCTCCCCGCCGAGTTTGAGGCAGATGAAGACGGCGTGCCAGGTGCGCTCTACACGTCCCCGTCTTTAGTTTCCTCTCTGTACTTGACATCAGAGTTTGTCTGCAGGAGCACACACGGACCAGCTGACCTACGAAGACCTCGTCAAGTTGCGCGTGGTAGGCGATGACATCACTCGTCAGGAGGGCGTTGGCTCAGCGTGTCAACCAGGACGTCTTGTGTGTGTGTGGCGGCGTTTAGGACCAGCTGGTGCTGTACTGTCAAGGAGGCTACACTCAGGAGACGACGTTGTCTCGACGGATCAAAGACTGGGAGGACAAGATCCACCCTGAGCTTGCTCGGCAGGTAGTAGGACGGGTGGGCAGGAAGTAGCTCTCACGCACCTGACGACATCTTTCCTTGTAGGAGCAGCGCCCGCCATTTGACATCCATGAATACGGCGACAGAATCGTGGCGGCGCTGCAGACCGTGGGCGGGCGCCGCACCTTCTCGTCCGTGGTGTCCGGTCTGGACAACGTAGAAGCCTGCAAGTTCCTGCTGGCATCGCTACAGCTGGTAAAGATCCTTTGACTTCCTTCATTTTACTTTATTCTGAGCATTCTTCTCAACTTTTCTTGATTTTTTTTTTAATCACTTATATTTCCATCAACCACTAATATTGGTTGATGGAGCATGTTCGGCAGCGCGTGCACACTGAGTGCTTACAAGCAAACACAGTGTGTAGACAAAAGGGAGAACGAACACATTTTGGCTTAACAAGTAACAATAAAGGTTAAGTTATAACACTGAAACACCCTCAGGAAGAGGTGCTTTAAGACATAGCTAGTTTATCTGCAGTCTGCTACTTCTAAACCATTAATCCTCATCTCCATGGCGATAACTAAAGTAAG
>NC_084620.1:62287077-62317077 GCF_033978795.1 Nerophis ophidion
CAGTTTTTGGTGACAAAATTGTGGTAATAAGTCAGCTTTTACCGGAGACACCAGTGGAGCTACCGTCCTGCTGCAGCGCGTGACTTCCCTCAGAGACTCTGGCGTCAACACACCCGTGGCCACACCCCTCCGACTTTCAGGTACTGTACAATCTCACTAAAACAATAGGGAGATAAGGGATTTTCCAGAATTATCCCAGTTAATGTGTCTAATAACATCTGAATCGCTCCCACTGCAATCGCCTTTTTTTTCTTCTTCTTCTTCTAGTCCTTCATTTTAAATTTCCTCATCCACGAATATTTCATCCTCGCTCAAATTAATGGGGAAATTGTCGCTTTCTCTGTCCGAATAGCTCTAGCTGCTGCTGGCTATGATTGTAAACAATGTGAGGAGCCCGACAACCCGTGACGTCACGCGCACATCGTCTGCAACTTCCGGTAGAGGCAAGGCTTTTTTATTAGCAACCAAAAGTTGCGAACTTTATCGTCGATGTTCTCTACTAAATCCTTTCAGCAAAAATATGGCAATATCGCGAAATGATCAAGTATGACACATACAATGGACCTGCTATCCCCGTTTAAATAAGAAAATCTCATTTTAGTAAGCCTTTAACCTTCCTGTTATGTTACAGCGTAATGCTAGGCTAGCCGTTGACCTGTTAAAGTCAAAAATTAAAGTCCCACCGATATTCACACACACTCGGTGTGGTGAAACTATCCTCTGCATTTGACCCATTCCCATGTTCAAACCCCTGGGAGATGAGGGGAGAAGTGAGCAGCAGTTGTGACCACGCCCGAGAATCATTTGATGCTGAGTGCCAAGCAGGGAGGCAATGGGTCCCATTTTTATAGACTTTGGTATGACTCGGCCGGTGTTTGAACCCACGACCTTCCAGTCTCAGGGCGTACACTCTATCCACAAGGCCACTGAGCAGGTCTGTTATTTTATGGTTGTATGTTACAGTATGATGCTAGGCTAGCTGTTAACCTAGTTGTTGGCATATTACAGATTATTGGTCCTGCTAGACACCAGCAACTATTTATTAATACCAACTTAACATTTGACAACCAAACAATTACCCAAGGCGACTCGGTAAAGAATCTATCTTCGACCCAACTCTTTCGTTTAAGTCACACATCAAGAGTGTGACTAAAACGGCCTTCTTTCATCTCCGTAATATCACTCAAATGTGTTCCATTTTGTCCACTAGCGACGCTGAGATCATTATTCACACGTTTGTTACGTCTCGTCTCGATTACTGCAACATATTATTTTCGGGTCTCCCCATGTCTAGCATTAATAGATTACAGTTGGTACAAAATGCGGCTGCTAGACTTTTGACAAGAACAAGAAAGATTGATCATATTACGCCTGTACTGGCTCACCTGCACTGGCTTCCTGTGCACTTAAGATGTGACTTTAAGGTTTTACTACTTACGTATAAAATACTACACGGTCTAGCTCCATCCTATCTTGCTGATTGTATTGTACCATATGTCCCGGCAAGAAATCTGCGTTCAAAGAACTCCGGCTTATTAGTGATTCCCAGAGCCCCAAAAAAGTCTGCGGGCTATAGAGCGTTTTCTATTCGGGCTCCAGTACTCTGGAATGTTCTCCCGGTAAGTTAGAGATGATACTTCAGTAGAAACATTTAGGTCCCATCTTAAAACTCAGTTGTATACTCTAGCCTTTAAATAGACATCCCTTTTAGACCAGTTGATCTGCCGTTTCTTTTTTCTGCTCTCCCCCCCCCTCCCTCGTGGGGGGGGGGGGCAAAGGTTCAGTGGCCTTGGATGAAGTGCTGGCTGTCAAGAGTCGGGACCCAGGGTGGACCGGTAGCCTGTGCATCGGTTGGGGACATCTATGCGCTGCTGACCTGTCTCCACTCAGGATGGTCCCCTGCTGGCCCCACTATGGACTGGTTTCTCACTATTATGTTAGATCCACTATGGACTGGACTTTCACAATATTATGCTAGATCCACTTGACGTCCATTGCACTGGTCGCCCCAGAAGGAGGTAGGGGGTGTCCTGTCCAAGGTTTCTCATTGTCATCCCACTGGGTTGAGTTTTTCCTACCTTCAGTGGCCTAGTGGTTAGAGTGTCCGCCCTGAGATTGGTAGGTTGGGAGTTCAAACCCCGGCCGAGTCATACCAAAGACTATAAAAATGGGACCCATTACCTCTCTGCTTGGCACTCAGCATCAAGGGTTGGAATTGGGGGTTAAATCACCACAAATGATTCCCGGGCGCGGCACCGCTGCTGCCCACTGCTCCCCTCACCTCCCAGGGGGTGGACAAGGAGATGGGTCAAATGCAGAGGACAAATTTCGCCACACTTAGTGTGTGTGTGTGTGACTATCATTGGTACTTTAACTTTTCCTTGCCCTGATGTGGGATCTGAACCAAGGATGTTCGTTGTGGCTTGTGCAGCCCTTTGAGACACTTGTGATTTAGGGCTATATAAATAAACATTGATTGATTGATTGATACAGCATGATTCCAGGCTAGATGTTTAGCTTCCTGTTAGAATAATGCAAGGGAACTTTGTTGTTATTGCATTTTAAAAGTAGAAGGGCTAGGGGTGTTACTGCATGACCCTGCCAAAGCCAATGCAGATGGAGCCGAATTGTAGATAAGATTGTTTTGGTTAGGGCGATCAAACACATATTAAGTTAAAGTACCAATGATTGTCACACACACACTAGGTGTGGTGAAATTTGTCCTCTGCATTTGACCCATCCCTTTGATCACCCCCTGGGAAGTGAGGGGAGCAGTGGGCAGCAGCGGGGCCGTGCCCGGGAATCAATTAAGGTGATTTAACCCCCCAATTTCAACCTTTGATGCGGAGTGCCAAGCAGGGAGGTAATGGGTCCCATTTTTTTATAGTCTTTGGTATGACTCGGCCGGGGTTTGAACTCACAACCTACCGATCTCAGGGCAGACACTCTAACCACTAGGCCACTGAGTAGGTTATTGTTTGTGTGCTCTAGTTGTCCATTCTGGCACTCAAATGTATCATAATTTTGCCTTGCAGAGGGGAAAGCTTCTCTGAGAGATTATCCATGTTGAAATTCAGTTCAGAACTTGCCAAAGTCTGACTTCCCACAGCTCTGCCCATTCTTCAATTATTTGTGGCAGCTTAAAGGTACCTTTAACGGCTCCCGGCTGTTTGCTTAGCCTCATTTTAGAATATTATTAATAATAATAATGAATGCAATAATTTGCTTTTTGTAGGTGGCTAGCAATGCAGCTAATGGTAGCAATGCATTCTGTCTCTAAATCCCTGTACAAATCCCAACAATACTTCATTTACATTCCGCAACCTGTATAATAAACAAACTGTAGCGACATTGTTATTGTAAGTGCAAATACAGAGGAACTCTTTTTTCCAGCGTGTTAACACATCATAAATGTATTAGCCGTAAACTATCTACTGCGTCAGGAGCTGAATGGCTTTTGAGTTTGTAATGCACAACACTACGATACGACACCAATCTGCAACATTAATCTGCTTCACATTGTTGCTCGGATTAAATAAAATGAGAAAACATTTCTTCTACATATAAAAAGTGCAACATCAAACAGGTAGAAAGGTTTTGTTAAGAAACCAATTCTAAGCCTTATCTTATTCAGTTTTTATTTTATATATGTTGACCACATTAACCCTGGCAATGGACACTGTGTGTATAAGTATGTTATTGTTCGCATTCATGACTGCCTGGTGTTGCACTCATCAGCCTAGTGGTGGCTCACATCCATCACACACAGAGCTATTTTCTATTTTGGGGCAGAATTATTATAGTGTTCACAATTTTAAAAGGATAAAGCCATTGTTTTCAAATTTGGTAAATAAATAACCAGAAAATGTATAATTTGTTGTTTTCTTACTGTACCGAAAATGAACCGTCCTGTGACCTCTAAACCGAGGTACGTACCAAATCGAGATTTTTGTGTACCGTTACACACTTAAGTATTAGGCGATGATATATTCATGTGGAGCTGTCGAACGTCACCTCTATAGCGTTATTTACTTGGACATTAAGACACCTGCATAGTTGGGTAAAATCCATGTTATTAGAACATTTAAAACAGGTTCTACAGGTCATTCACAACTCAATGGGGATAAACGTCAGAGCAACAAAAGCAGCATAGAGAATTTTTGTTTTGTTTTCAGGAACGTAAAAATACCGAAAACATACAGGGAGGCGCTAGTGTAGTAAATAGAGTCGTCATTTAAAAAAAAATTGTCAACACTGTGTTGAAATCAGTCACTCTCCGTTTATATATGAAAAGCAGCAAGTATGGTTAAAGTGTGATGCTAAGCTGGCTGTTTACCTTCCATTCTGTCCTTGTCCTTTTGGAGGCGCTGCAGCTGTTTGAGCAGCTTTCGTTTCTTTTTTCCAGACAAAGTGATGTTGGCTCTTGGACTAGTACTGAACAACAAGTCAAACTGTAAAACACTTGTTTAAAAACATTTGATCTTTCTGAGCGAATAAGTGACTGACTTCCTCTTCCTAAGGTGATGGATGGTGATGAGGCCTTCGTCTACCACGGCACCAACGATTTGATGTTTCTTCTTCTTCTCTCGCCCCAGAACTCGTCGCCGCTTGAAAAGTTTCTTGCCCAGTTCCTACAAGAAGACAGTGAAAGCTCATGTGAATGTATACAAATATAATGAACATTGTTTGTAGATCCTGTAATAAAATCTTGAGCGTATATACGACTTTCAAACTACAAATGAAGTAATTCCTCCATTTAAAATCATTACATGGCTGTTTTGGAATACTTCACCTGCCGTGAAAATATAGACAGCCACAGTGGAGAAAGAATATTGCCTAATGTACCAAACGTGCTGCCTGCAGACAGCAGCTATAGAAAGGCAACACATCGAACAAGAAATTGCATCTACAGAAGCACCAGCCATTACTAATTCCGAGGTAAGTTAAAGTTCTCTTGACAAACTAAACTAATTACCCTTTTCATTTAGCATTATTGACACAAATACTAACTTGTTAATGAGGAAGATATAGCATGCTAAGGGGGTTAACACAATGTGAAGAATAGAAGCAGATGCATAACGCTTTATGTTTTACTATAAGACTAAAATAAAGGCAGCAAATTCCAACAAAACACACCTCCAAACATTCTTGCAAACAAGTTGTGAACAATTGTCCAATACATGTTGCAATTCAGATCCTTTATTTTATTTGAAAATCTTAAAAATAAAATGTTTTTTATCATTTATTTAAGTTCTGATCTGAGCCACTTATCTTCTTGTCGGTTGTGTTGCAGGTTTAATAACAGCAGACTGCATCCGGAACCGTACTCTTATCATTTATTCAGAAACAATTCAGTTATCTATTTATTTTTTATTATGTAAAACAGTGTTTTAAATCTGCAAATGATGTGTTGTTGTTGAGTGGCGGTGCTGTCTAGACCTCTTCCATATCAGTAGGTGGCAGCCGGTAGATAATTGCTTTGTATTAGACAATCTCCCTGCGATGAGGTAGCGACTTGTCCAGGGTGTACCCGCCTTCCGCCCGATTGTAGCCGAGATAGACGCCAGTGCCCCCCGCGAGCCCATAAAAGGGGAAAAGCGGTAAAAAATGGAAAAGTAGACAATCTCCTACGGCACACCAGACTGTATCTCACGGCACACTAGTGCCGCGGCACAGTGGTTGAAAAACACTGCAGTAATGTATTTATTTATAACTGCACCTTATTGCTTTTTTTATCCTGCACTACCATGAGTTAATGAAATTCCGTTCTTATATGTATTGTAAAGTTCAAATTTGAACGACAACAAAAAGGAAGTCTAAGTCTCTCTCTTAGTTAGCATTCTAGCTAGCTGGTGTAACGACTCTTTCGTGTTTACAAGCTTTAAAACGATACAATGGAATGGAAAGATAAAACGCTCACCTTCTTTTATCGACAGCTAAATATGCAGATATTGTTTTGATAAGAGAGGAATTCTTACTGTTTTGGGTCTGTTTATCTTCCCTCCCGGTGGAGACATGATGGTCCTCACGTGTACTGCTTCTTCTGCGGTCCAATTGGGAACATTACGCCAAGGATGGCGGCTCTCTGCTGCCACCAGCAGGTCGTTGTTGCAAGTTAACCTAGCTGCGGCCTTCTCCATTGTTGGCATCGCAACGAGCAGCCTGATGATCTCTTTGTTGTTTTATAGCAGGGGTCACCAACCTTTTTGAAACCAAGAGCTACTTCTTAGGTCCTGATTAATGCAAAGGGCTACCAGTTTGATACACACTTAAATAAATTGGCCAGAAATAGCCAATTTGCTCAATTTACCTTTCATAAATAAATCAATATATAAATAAAAAATGGGTATTTCTGTCCGTCATTTCGTCGTACATTTTTTTTCCTTTCACGAGAATAAATGATGAAAAAAACACTTAATTGAACGGTTTAAAAGAGAAAACAGGAAAAAAATGAAAATTTAATTTTGAAACGTACTTTATCTTCAATTTCGACACTTTAAAATTAAAAATTCAACCAAAAAAAAGAAGAAAAAAACAAGCTAACTCGAATCTTTTTTTTTAATTAAAAAAAGGATTTTATGGAACATCATTAGTAATTTTTCCTGATTAAGATTAATTTTAGAATTTTGATGACATGTTTTAAATAGGTTAAAATCCAATCTGCACTTTGTTAGAATATATAACAAACTGGACCAAGCTATATTTCTAACAAAGACAAATCGTTATTTCTTCTATATTTCCCAGAACAAGATTTTTTAAAAGAAATTCAAAAGACTTTGAAGTAAGATATAAAATTGATTCTATATATTTTCCAGATTTGCCAGAATACTTTTTTTGAATTTTAATCATAATATGTTTGAAAAAATAATTCGCAAATATTCTTCGTCGAAAAAACAGACGCTAAAAAGAAGAATTAAATCAAAATGTATTTATTATTCTTTACAATTAAAAAAAAATTACTTGAACATTGATTTAAATTGTCAGGAAAGAAGAGGAAGGAATTTAAAAGGCAAAAAGGTATATGTGTTTAAAAATCCTAAAATCATTTTTAAGGTCGTATTTTTTCAATAAAATTGTCTTTCTGAAAGTCATAAGAAGCAAAGTAAAACAATAAATGAATTTATTTAAATCAGTCAAGACCAAGTCTTTAAAATATTTTTGGGGATTTTCAAATTCTATTTGAGTTATGTCTCTCTTAGAACTAAAAATGTCAAGCAAAGCGAGACCAGCTTGCTAGTAAATAAATACAATTTAAAAAATAGAAGCAGCTCACTGGTAAGTGCTGCTATCTGAGCTATTTTTAGAACAGGCCAGCGGGCGACTCATCTGGTCCTTACTGTGACTTCTACAATATTAATTGAACAAATTGCAAAAGATTCAGCAACACAGATGTTAAAGCAGACAACATTTAGCAGTGTGTGTGCGCAGCGCTCATACTTCCTAAAAACCCGTGACGTCTTGCGTACACGTCATCATTACACGACGTTTCGAAGACGAAACTCCCGGGAAATTTAAAATTGTAATTTAGGAAACTAAAAAGGCCGTATTGGCATGTGTTGCAATGTTAATATTTCATCATTGATATATAAACTATCAGACTGCGTGGTCGGTAGTAGTGGCTTTCAGTAGGACTTTAAATACGCAGGCTTTTCACCTTGGTGCTGTTATATCTGCCATCACCACTAGAGGGCGTGTGACTTCTAGAAAATGTTTTTTTTTATTTATTTTTTTGTCCTGTCCAGCTACTCAGGCAAACCATATAGTTGATGTAGATGCCCACATCGGCTGTTCAGATTTACTTCACAAAAGAGAAGTGTAGGATACTTCTCTTGTTGCTTTATTTGCATTTGACTTTATTAAATGTATTTATATTATCATTTGGTGCAGCCGGGCCGGAGCAGGAGGGGATGGAAAGAGAAAAAAAGGAAGACTTCCAGAAAATAAACTTTCTTGATTTTCCTTGTTCTTTGTTTTGGTCGAAGGTTTTTGATCGCCAAGACAAACTTGTTACGTTGTGATATTGGTCTCGCACTGTGGTTGGAACTTGTGAGGAGTGCTGACATGTTGACTGCGAAGCTTTAGGGACTGGAAAGTCGCCGGCTTTTTCCACGCTGCATGTGCGGAAAAATGAACTTCTCCGCTCAATCTGCACTTTGGAAACAACACGTTTAAATTTCTCACACGGTTTTTGTTTACGTTTCTTGTACATGTTTTAACCTCATTTTCAAATGGGCATTTTATTACAACATAACACACCGGAAGTCATGAAATGGGCATTTTATTGCAAAAAAACCCCACCGGAAGTCATGAGATAGGCATTTAATTACAAAATAGCACACCGGAAGTCATGAAATGGGCATTTTATTACAATGTAACACACTCCAATGTGTTACTTTGTAATAAATTTGCAAGGTCATGAAATGGGCATTTTAATACAAAGTAACACACCGGAAGTCATGAAATGGGCATTTTATTACAATGTAACACACTCCAATGTGTTACTTTGTAATAAATTTGCAAGGTCATGAAATGGGCATTTTAATACTAAGTAACACACCGGAAGTCATGAAATGGGCATTTTATTACAAAAAAAAAACCACCGGAAGTCATGAGATAGGCATTCAATTACAAAATAACACACCGGAAGTCATGAAATTGGCATTTTATTACATTGTAACACACTCCAATGTGTTACTTTGTAATAAATTTGCAAGGTCATGAAATGGGCATTTTAATACAAAGTAACACACCGGAAGTCATGAAATGGGCATTTTAATACAAAAAAACCCCACCGGAAGTCATGAGATACGCATTTAATTACAAAATAACACACCGGAAGTCATGAAATGGGCATTTTATTACAATGTAACACACTCCAATGTGTTACTTTGTAATAAATTTGCAAGGTCATGAAATGGGCATTTTAATACTAAGTAACACACCGGAAGTCATGAAATGGGCATTTTATTACAAAAAAACCCCACCGGAAGTCATGAGATACGCATTTAATTACAAAATAACACACCGGAAGTCATGAAATGGGCATTTTATTACAATGTAACACACTCCAATGTGTTACTTTGTAATAAATTTGCAAAGTCATGAAATGGGCATTTTAATACAAAGTAACACACCGGAAGTCATGAAATGGGCATTTTAATACAAAAAAACCCCACCGGAAGTCATGAGATACGCATTTAATTACAAAATAACACACCGGAAGTCATGAAATGGGCATTTTATTACAATGTAACACACTCCAATGTGTTACTTTGTAATAAATTTGCAAGGTCATGAAATGGGCATTTTAATACAAAGTAACACACTCCAATGTGTTACTTTGTAATAAATTTGCAAGGTCATGAAATGGGCATTTTATTACAACATAACACACCGGAAGTCATGAAATGGGCATTTTATTACAAAAAAAACCCACCGGAAGTCATGAGATAGGCATTTAATGACAAAATAACACACCGGAAGTCATGAAATGGGCATTTTATTACAATGTAACACACTCCAATGTGTTACTTTGTAGTAAATTTGCAAGGTCATGAAATGGGCATTTTAATACAAAGTAACACACCGGAAGTCATGAAATGGGCATTTTATTGCAAAATAACACACCGGAAGTCATGAGATAGGCATTTAATTACAAAATTGTCAGGCTTGGGCTGTGGATCTTTGTGCTTCCTCGATGCAAGGATGATGTGGGACGAGTCAGGCATGAATGTAAGTACATGGTTGTTTATTTAATAAACAAATAAACAACAAAAAGCGCTCATAATGGAGGAAGAAACTTGGCTAAACAGTACAAACGTGAAACCAAAACACCTGCTCGATGGCATGAAATGATGGACATAAACTAAAGGACTTTGCACAAAAACAATTGGCTATGAATGATAATAAACTATAAACAAAACTAGCACAAAGGCAGAAAATACAAAAACTTACACGACATGGAACTATGGACAAGGACATGAAGGAGGTGCATCATGGGTCGGGTGCGTGCGCATGTGTGAACTAATACGTTGGCATGGAAACAAACAAAACCAGGAAGTGCACAACGTCACTGAATGTCCAAAATCAAAAACATAACATGACAAAACAAAACATGATCCATAGGTGTGACAAAAATAACACACCGGAAGTCATGAAATGGGCATTTTATTACAATGTAACACACTCCAGTTTGTTACATTGTAATAAAATGGCAAGGTCATGAAATGGGCATTTCATTACAAAATAACACACCGGAAGTAATAAAATGGGCATTTTATTGCGAAAAAGCACACCGGAAGTAATAAAATGGGCATAGCTTGGTTGGTAGAGTGGCCGTGCCAGCAACTTGAGAGTTGCGGGTTTGATTCCCGCTTCAGCCATCCTAGTCACTGCCGTTGTGTCCTTGGGCAAGACACTTTACCCACCTGCTCCCAGTGCCACCCACACTGGTTTGAATGTAACTTAGATATTGAGTTTCACTATGTCAGTGTTTTTCAACCACTGTGCCGCAGCACACTAGTGTGAGATACAGTCTGGTGTGCCGTGGGAGATTATGTATTTTCACCTATTTGGGTTAAAATATTTTTTGAAAACCAGTAACTATAGTCTGCAAATGATGTGTTGTTGTTGAGTGTCGCGCTGTTGAGAGCTCGGCAGTGACCGTGTAATACTCTTCCATATCAGTAGGTGGCAGCCGGTAGCTAATTGCTTTGTAGATGTCGGGAACAGCGGGAGGCAGCGTGCAGGTAAAAATGTGTTTAATGCTTAAACTAAAAATAAACAAAATGCGAGTGCCCCTTAAGAAAAGGCATTGAAGCTTAGGGAAGGCTACGCAGAACGAAACTAAAACTGAACTGGCTACAAAGTAAACAAAATTTGAATGCTGGACGACAGCAAAGACTTACTGTGGAGCAAAGGCGGCGTACACAATGTACATCCGAACATGACATGACAATCAACAATGTCCCCACAAATAAGGATAAATACGACTTTTGATTGATTGATACTTTTATTAGTAGATTGCACAGTTCAGTACATATTCCGTACAATTGACCACTAAATGGTAACACCCCAATAAGTTTTTCAACTTATTTAAGTCAGGGTCCACGTTAATCAATTCATGACTGAAATATTCTTGATTGCTAAAACTAAGTAGATGCGGGAAATATCGCTCAAAGGAAGACATTTAACTGCTCCAGGAAATTACCAAAAAAACAGAAAAAGCCAGCAAAATAGGAGCCGAGACAAGAACTAAAACACTACACACAGGAAAACTCAAAATAAATCAGGGTGTGATGTGACAGGTGGTGACAGTACACCTACTTTGAGACAAGACCTATTTTGCTTGGTTATGGTTTAAAGTCTTATCCAACAATTGCGACAACGACGTTTTACTGTCAACTGAGATTTGTTAGTTAATGATTTCTGCTGGTGGTGTGCCTCTGGATTTTTTCAACGCAAAAAATGTGACTTGGCTCAAAAAAGGTTGAAAAACACTGACCTATGTAAAACGCTTTGAGTCACTAGAGCAGGGGTCACCAACGCGGTGCCCGTAAGGACCAGATTAGTCACCCGCTGGCTTGTTCTAAAAATAGCTCAAATAGCAGCACTTACCAGTAAGCTGCCGCTATTTTTTACATTTTATTTATTTACTAGAAAGCTGGTCTCGCTTTGCTCGACATGTTTAATTCTAAGAGAGACAAAACTCAAATTGAATTTGAAAATCCCCCAAAAACTTTTAAAGACCTGGTCTTCACTTGTTTAAATACATTCATTTATTGTTTTACTTTGCTTCTTATAACTTTCCGAAAGACCATTTTAGAGAAAAAATACAACCTTAAAAATGTTTTTAGGATTTTTAAACACCTTTTTACCATTTAGATTCCTTCCTCTTATTTCCTGACGATTTAAATCAATGTTCAAGTACATTTATTTGTTTTATTGTAAAGAATAGAAAATACATTTAAATTTAATTCTTCGTTTTAGTTTCTGTTTTTTCGATGAAGCATATTTGTGAAATATTTCTTCGAACTTATGATTAAAATTTAAAAAAATATATTCTGGCAAATCTAGAAAATCTGTAGAATCAAATTTAAATCTTATTTCAAAGTCTTTTGAATTTCTTCAAAAAAATGTGTTCTGGAAAATCTAAAAGATAAATGATTTGTCTTTGTTAGAAATATAGCTTGGTCCAATTTTGTTATATATTCTAACCTATTTAAAACATGTCATCAAAATTCTAAAATTAATTTTAATCAGGAAAAATTACTAAAGATGATCCATAAATTATTTTTTTTTTAATTTAAAAAAAAAGATTCGAATTAGCTAGTTTTTCTTTTTATTTTTGGGGCGTTGAATTTTGAATTTTAAAAAGTCGAAATTGAAGATAAAATATATTTCCAAAATTAAATTTTTACTTTTTTCGTGTTTTCTCCTCTTTCAAACCGTTCAATTAAGTGTTTTTTTCATCATTTATTCTATACAGAAAACCTTCCGTAAAAGGAAAAAAAATGTACGGCCGAATGACAGACAGAAATCCCCATTTTTTATTATATATGTAGATTTATTTATTAAAGGTAAATTTAGCAAATTTGCTATTTCCGGGAATTTATGTAAGTGTGTATCAAACTGGTAGCCCTTCGAATTAATCAGTAACCCAAGAAGTACCTCTTGGTTTCAAAAAGGTTGGTGACCCCTGTACTAGAGAAAAGCGCTATATAAATATAATTCACTTTTCCTTGCCCTTATGTGGGCCTACCGAGGATGTCGTAGTGGTTTGTGCAGCCCTTTGAGACACTAGTGATTTAGGGCTATATAAGTAAACATTGATTGATTGATTGACTTCACTTCATGTCAGTAACAAAAAACCAAACAAAACAAAAACACATCAGGTGGCGCCAGTGCTGCGTTCTTTGCAATGGAAGTGTCACACAGCGCCCCCCAGTGGGTTGGGAGTGATAAATGATAATAAATGGGTTGTACTTGTATAGCGCTTTTCTACCTTCAAGGTACTCAAAGCGCTTTGACACTTCTTCCACATTTACCCATTCACACACACATTCACACACTGATGGAGGGAGCTGCCATGCAAGGCACCAACCTGCACCCATCAGGAGCAAGGGTGAAGTGTCTTGCTCAGGACACAACGGACGTGACGAGGTTGGTTCTAGGTGGGATTTGAACCAGTGACCCTCGGGTTGCGCACGGCCACTCTCCCACTGCGCCACGCCGTAATAAGACAAAGACATGATTGACAAGACAGGAGACATGATTGACAAGTGGAGACAGTATTGTGTCAAATGTTTAATGTGTTTTCAGTGCAGGTGTGAAAACCAAAAGAAGGTGTCCACGTGACCTTTGGACGTCACCAAACGATGTGGGCGGAGCAAGAAGGTGAAGTAATATCTGTGTAAAGTGCATGACGGTATAAAAATATACATTTATCAAATAAATACAGAGCAAATAAATTATAGGAGTTGTATTGTACTACACTATTTACACACAATAAATATCTGGTCTTTCCAAACAGATGTTTAGGAGTCCATTGGTATACCTGAAGAACAAATATGAACGTTAGGAGAACCTTCACCAGAACATCATCATCATCATCATCATCATCAAGGGTCGCGTGCTCACCTTGGTCAGAGACCGCGTTCAAAGCTGCAGGAGGATAGACCGCCACGCCAGGTGGAGACCACTTCCTGCTTCGTCCTCAGGCCAAGTTAACGAGCGCGCCCTCCGCTTCCTCTTCTCTCCTTCCCGCCTCTTCCCTAACCTTCCTTTCTTCTTCCTCTTGCCAGGCGCCTTGAGGCCGCCATCTTTGTACGTCTCCTGCGGCAGGTTGGCGCCCAACTCTTCCTCCGGGCCCAAACCCGCGGGCAGGTTCTTGCTACCCCCGGGGGGTTTGGAGTGCGGCGTGCCGCCGGGGGCGCTGGGATCCGACCCCGGGAGCCCGACTCCGCCGAAAGGGGGCCTGGGTGGGAGGTCTCGTATCGCGGCCGTGTGGACCTCGTCCAAAAGTTCCTGCAGCCACATGCGACGCTTGAAGTCCTGCAGCGTGCGGCCTTTGTCGTGCATGAGCTGAGCGTGCGTCACCGAGCGCCGCCTGAGACAAGAAACACACAACACAACGTTACTCACACGACAACAAGCGCGGTGGGACCAACAACTTCACAAGTTCTACTTGACGCTCTCAAGGCCTGTCTTACTTAGTGTACTTGTTGACTTACACTTTAGTGCAGTGGTTCTCAAACCAAGCACCACATACCGTGCGCCATAATGACCAACATTGTAATACAGTAGCGTAGTAGGCCTAAGTATTCATGAGAAAAAAAACAAGGCAGAAGTTTTATTTAACAAGTAAATTAAATATGTTTTGCCACTGTAACATTACACACAGTTTGAACAGTCACACTGTGTTTTAATTAAGTGATTATTTGGCGTACCACCAGAGACTGTGTACACCGATTGTGCAAGTTCTCCCACTTAAAATGATGACAGAGGTCTGTAATTTTCATCATAGGTACACTTCAACTGTGAGAGATGGAATGTGGAAAAAAATCCAGGAATTCACATTGTAGGAATTTTAAAGAATTTATTTGTAAATTATGGTGGAAAATAAGTATTTGGTCAACCATTCAAAGCTCTCACTGATGGAAGGAGGTTTTGGCTCAAAATATCACGATACATGGCCCCATTCATTCTTTCCTTAACACGGATCAATCGTCCTGTCCCCTTAGCAGAAAAATAGCCCCAAAGCATGATGTTTCCACCCCCATGCTTCACAGTAGGTATGGTGTTCTTGGGATGCAACTCAGTATTCTTCTTCCTCCAAACACGACGAGTTGAGTTTATACCAAAAAGTTCTATTTTGGTTTCATCTGACCACATGACATTCTCCCAATCCTCTGCTGTATCATCCATGTATCCATATTGGTATAAACTCAACTCGTCGTGTTTGGAGGAAGAAGAATACTGAGTTGCATCCCAAGAACACCATACCTACTGTGAAGCATGGGGGTGGAAACATCATGCTTTGGGGCTGTTTTTCTGCTAAGGGGACAGGACGATTGATCCGTGTTAAGGAAAGAATGAATGGGGCCATGTATCGTGAGATTTTGAGCCAAAACCTCCTTCCATCAGTGAGAGCTTTGAATGGTTGACCAAATACTTATTTTCCACCATAATTTACAAATAAATTCTTTAAAATTCCTACAACGTGAATTCCTGGATTTTTTTTTCACATTCTGTCTCTCACAGTTGAAGTGTACCTATGATGAAAATTACAGACCTCTGTCATCATTTTAAGTGGGTGAACTTCCACAGTTGGTGGCTGACTAAATACTTTTTTGCCCCACTGTATTTGTGCAATCAGACTTAGTATTTAAGTACATGATTGTATTACACTTGCATACTTAGTCTTTTGAGTTCATGGGTGTATTACACTTGCATACTTAGGCTGAGTGTATAACACTTGCATACTTAAACTTAGTCTTTTGAGTGGAAAAGTGCATTAGACTTCCGTACTTACAATTGGTCATTTGAGTGCATCAGTGTATTACAGTGAGACTGAGTGTATTGTACTTGCATGCTTACACTTAGTCTTTTGAGTGCATAAGTGGATTACACTTGCATACTTACATTTAGTCTTTTGAGTGCATAAGTGCATTTGACTTCCATATTTACTTACAATTGGTCTTTTGAGTGCATAAGTATATTGCAGTTGCGTACTAAGTGTATCACTATTGCATACTTAGACTTAGTCTTTTGAGTGTATTAGTGTAGTACACTTGCATACCAACACTAAAGTCTTTTTTTAGTGCAAACGTGTATCAGACCTCCCTACTCACTTACGTATAATTGGTGTTTTGAGTGCATAAATGTTGTACACTTGCTTTCTTACACTTACTCTTTTGAATGCTTCCATTTATTACACTTTCTTTTAAGTGCATAAGTGTATTACACTTGCATACTTACATTTAGTCTTTTGAGTGCCTAAGTGCATTGAACTTCCGTATTTACCTACAATTGGTATTTTGAGTGCATAAGTATATTGCAGTTGCGCACTCAAACTAATTGTATCACTCTTGCATACTTACACTTAGTCTTTTGAGTGTATAAGTGTAGTACACTTGCATACCAACACTAAAGTCTTTTTTTAGTGCAAACGTATATTAGACCTCCATACTTACTTACACTTACTATTTTGAGTGCTTATGTTTATTACACTTGCATAATTGCACACTCTTTTGAGTGCATAAGTGTATTAAACTTGCATACTTACATTTAGTCTTTTGAGTGCCTAAGTGCATTAGGCTTCCGTATTTACTGAAAATTAGTATTTTGAGTGCATAAGTATATTGCAGTTGCGCACTCGGACTAAGTGTACTTACACTTAGTCTTTTGAGTGTATAAGTGTAGTACACTTGCATACCAACACTGAATTCTTTTTTTTAGTGCAAACGTGCATTAGACCTCCATACTTACTTACAATTGGGGTTTTGAGTGCATAAATGTAGTGCACTTGCGTAGTTACACTTACTCTTTTGAGCGCATACGTTTATTACACTTGCATAATTGCACATTCTTTTGAGTATATAAATGTTTTACACTTGCATACTTAGTTTTTTGAGTGCCTAAGTGAATTAGACTTCCGTATTTACTTACAATTGGTCTTTTGAGTTGCAATGGAAAATTGCATTGCGTGCTCAGACTTAGTGTATCACTCTTGCGTACTTACACTTAGTCTTTTGAGTGTGTAGGTGTAGTACACTTGCATACTGACACTTAAGTCTTTTTTAGTGCATAAGTGCATTAGACCTCCATACGTACTTACAATTGGTCTTTTGAATGTAAAAATGACTTGCGTACTTACACTTTCTCTTTTGAGCACACACAGTTATTACACTTGCATATTTACACTTTCTTTTGAGTGTATAAATGTTTTACACTTGCATACTTAGTTTTTGAGTGCCAACTTGCATAAAACTTCTCTAGTTAGACTTAGTCTTTGGAGTGCATACGTGTATTATTACCCTTGCATCTTTTGATTACAAAAGTGCACTACACTTGTGTACTTATACAAAGTATTTTAAGTACATGTGTTCACACTCACAAGTATGTTAAAATGCAGTACACTGTCAGCAAACATTTTAAATGATGAGTGTGTAGTGATGGACCCGTATAGCACCCTCAATAGTCGCAAACTTATATCTTAGTAACTTAAGACGAAGGACTAACTGTTGTGGTGGAAAATTACCATTAAAAGGAGAGAAGGAGAATAATAAAAAGAAGAAGAAAGTAAGTGTTTAATGACAGTACTAAAATGTCAATACTCATAGCTACTAAGTACTTATTGAAGTACACTCCCATGTGCTGTAGTGTAACTTTTTTTAACAGGGCCCAGAATTCCATTTGAGACACAGACATTGATGAGGTCAGATCATTAGGAACCCCGGCGTGCATTCAGAAGGAGAAGAGCTGACTCATCAGAGGAGGATCTTTGATTGGGAGCAGATGGGCGGCGGCGGAGGCGGCGGTCCGAGCTGTTATCTTTCCCGCTTGGCTTTTAGCCGCGGCAGAACTTTGTAGCGGTATCGAGTTACTCAGAGCAAAGCCCTACACAAACACGCAGGCCGAGGGCGGGAAGCCTGGGAACCAAACACGGGAGCGGTCTGAGCACACAAACATTGTCGGCCGATGAAAGCGCGGACGTTCTCTGTGATGAACATCCTCCTCGCATATTCAAACTTCCTGTCCGGAACCGCCTCAGCGCAGCGCTTTGGAACCCGAGCCTGTGAAGGAAGGCGTCCGTCCATACCTTGATGCATCTGACCTTTAACCTCAACTCAACCACCAACGCCCTGACTGTCACCTGGAAACTCCTCACACACACACACACACACACACACACACACACACACAGTCACCTGGACACTCCTCAGGCGGTCCCACTGCTTCCTTCAAACACACACACACACACACACCTGGACACTCCTCAGGCGGTCCCACTGCTTCCTTCACACACACACACACACACACACACACACACACACACACACACACACACACACACACACACACACACACACACACACACACACACACACACACACACACACACACACAGTCACCTGGACACTCCTCAGGTGGTCCCACTGCTTCCTTCAAACACACACAAACACACACACACACACACACACACACACACACCCACAGAGTCACCTGGACACTCCTCAGGCGGTCCAACTGCTTCTCACACACACACACACACACACACACACACACACACACACACCCGGACACTCCTCAGGCGGTCCCACTGCTTCCTTCACACACACACACACACACACACACACACACACACACACACACGCACACACGCACACACGCACACACGCACACACGCACACACGCACACACAGTCACCTGGACACTCCAAAGGCGGTTCAACTGCTTCTCACACACACACACACACACACACACAGTGTGTGGTTAAGTTGAGGTTAAAGGTCAAATGCATCAGTGTCCGCCCTGAGATCGGGAGGTCGTGAGTTCAAATCCCGGCCGAGTCATACCCATTACCTCCCTGCTTGCCACTCAGCATCAAGGGTTGGAATTGGGGGTTAAATCACCATAAATTATTCCTGGGCGCGGAACCGCTGCTGCTCACTGCTCCCCTCACCTCTCAGGGGGTGATGTGTCAAATGCAAAGAATAATTTCGCCACATCTCGTACGTGGGTGACGATCATTGGTACTTTAACACACACACACACAAGAAAATTCAATTTTGAAGAAGGAGAACTTACATTCTGCTGCTGAGGCCATCCACGGGTCGGCCATCGTGCGGCACCGGCGAGCAGAGCAGGACGAGAGCCAGGAAGAACCTGTGGAGAACTCCGCTGGAGCACAACATCTCGTTTTCTGCGGAGGAGCAGACACAATGATGAGACGCTTCACCAGGTTAGGAGGAACATCTTGCCGCGTCTTCACGAGTAACTTACATTCCCTTTAAAACGAAAAAAAGAACTTTCCGGAAGAAATGTCAGAAGATCCACGTTCCTCCCGTCATCGAGCGCTCACCTCCAGATGTTGGGACTGCTCTGAGGTGCTTCTAGTTCTGTGTGAGTCCTTCCAGCGAGGAGAGCAAGGATATCTTCTCTGAGGGGCGGGGCCTCAGGGTGAGGGGGCAGGACAAGGAGGCAGGAAGGTACACAGTGGCCTTACGGGACTTTTTGTCCGCCTCGCTGGCTTGTGACCGTTGTTCGATGTACACACATGTCGGTGTGACTCACAGTGACTCGCCTTCTCCAACATTCCATCTTCTTCCCAGGTGGTCCTTCTCATCTTCTTCCCTTTTCCTGCAAACACAGCGATCATTCCTTCACACTGAACATAAAAGCATGTGTTCACAAGAAACATCAATTATTAAAGGCCTACTGAAATGAGATTTTCTTATTCAAACGGGGATAGCAGGTCCATTCTATGTGTCATACTTGATCATTTCGCGATATTGCCATATTTTTGCTGAAAGGATTTAGTAGAGAACATCCACGATAAAGTTCGCAACTTTTGGTCGATAATGAAAAAGCCTTGCCTTTCCCGGAAGAATGTGCGCGTGACTACACCGGTGTGAGGGCTCCTCACATCCTCACATTGTTTATAATCATGGCCACCAGCAGAGAGAGCAATTCGGACCGAGAAAGCGACGATTCCCCCATCAAATTGAGCGAGGATGAAAGATTTGTGGATGAGGAAAGTGAGAGTGAAGGACTAGAAAAAAATAAAATAAATAAAATAAAATAAAAAGCGACGGCTCTGGTGTGAAGCGTTTCAGATGTAATTAGACACATTTACCAGGATCATTCTGGAAGATCCCTTATCTGCTTATTGTTTTAATAGTGTTTTAGTGAGATTGTTAAGACATACCTCAAAGTCGGATGGCTGCGGTGAACACGCCAGTGTCTCAGAGAGAAGCCAAGCTCACAGCTGCCTTTTTTGACAGCTACTGCAGGAGGACGCATAATCCGCTGATGTCTCCGGTAAGAGCTGACTTAATATCACAATTTCCCCATCCAAGAACATGCTGGTTGACGTAGAGAAACAACAAACAAAGAAACACCGGCTGTGTCTCGGTGCTAAAGACACCTGCAATCCATCGCTTTCCACCAACAGCATTCTTCTTTATAGTCTCCATTATTAATCGAACAAGTTGCAAAAGATTCAGCAACACAGATGTCCAAAATACTGTGTAATTATGCGATGAAAAAAGACGACTTTTAGCCGTAAGTGGTGCTGAGCTAATATGTCCGCTCCAACCAATAACGTTACAAAAACACGTCATTCCGCGACGTTTTCAACTAGAAACTCCGCTGGAAGTTTAAAATTGTAATTTAGTAAACTAAAAAGGCCGTATTGGCATGTGTTGCAATGTTAATATTTCATCATTGATATATAAACTATCAGACTGTGTGGTCGGTAGTAGTGGGTTTCAGTAGGCCTTTAACTTCTCATCTGCCAAGAGAGCGTAGGTGTTGATGCTAATTGCGTTGATGAAGACGTGAGCGCTGATGCTAATGTTTAACAACGAGAGGATGAGTCATCAATCGACGGCGCTAACGAGATAAGGCGTATCCGATGATTATTCCGCGCTTGTGCGCGTGCACACAGGAAGTGTTTGTTCCGCTTCCTGTTGCACACGCTTGACTTGACGGCGGCGTTGTCAGAGACGGAGCGCCAGCTTCGTTGAAGGCGCCACCTTCAGGCAAATTGATTGATTCCATTATGAAGCACATCCAACATGGTCGTTGTCAGAATAATTGTATCTAAGTCAGGGGTGTCAAACTCAAATACAGAGTGGGCCAAAATTTCAAACTGAACAAAGCCGCGGGCCAAGGTTGAACAAATTAACCTTTTAATAGGGACCCAAACAAGTTTTGCATTGAATATTAATCAAGCAAGTCTTATATAACATTATAGTCACATGCAAAATCGAGTTTCAAGCATCCATCCATCCATTTCCTACCGCTTTTTCCCTTTCGGAGTCGCGGGGGGCGCTGGCGCCTATCTCAGCTACAATCGGGCGGAAGGCAGGGTACACCCTGGACAAGTCGCCACCTCATCGCAGGGCCAACACAGATAGACAGACAACATTCACACACTAGGGCCAATTTAGTGTTGCCAATCAACCTATCCCCAGGTGCATGTCTTTGGAAGTGGGAGGAAGCCGGAGTACCCGGAGGGAACCCACGCATTCACGGGGAGAACATGCAAACTCCACACAGAAAGATCCCAAGCCTGGATTTGAACCCAGGACTGCAGAACCTTCGTATTGTGAGGCAGACGCACTAACCCCTCTGCCACCGTGAAGCCCGAGTTTCAAACAATAATAGTAATTAAAAATATCAATGGCATATCAAATAAAATTTAAATACAAATTTAATGCCTCTTTTCTATTTGCAGCCTTCTGAGGTAAATATCAAAATATATTGTAGTGTCCCGAAAGAGTTAGTGCTGCAAGGGGTTCTGGGTATTTGTTCTGTTGTGTTGATGTTATGTTACAGTGCAGATGTTCTCCCGAAATGTGTTTGTCAATCTTGTTTGGTGTGAGTTCACAGTGTGGCGCATATTTGTAACAGTGTTAAAGTTGTTTATACAGCCACCCTCAGTGTGACCTGTATGGCCGTTGACCAAGTATGCCTTGCATTCACTTATGTGTGTGTAATAGTCGCATATATTATGCGAGTGGGCCGGCACGCTGTTTGTATGGAGGAAATGCGGACGTGACGACAGGTTGTAGAGAATGCTAAAGGCAGTGCCTTTAAGGCACGCCCTCAATATTGTTGTCCGGGTGAAAATCGGGAGATTGCTTGCTTGCCCCGGGAGATTTTCAGGAGGGGCACTGAACTTCGGGAGGTTTGGGAAGTGTGAAAAAATTGCGGTGTTACAGCTAGGGGCGCCAAAAAGGGGGGGTAAAGGAGACGTATTATAGGGGCCCATGATGGAGGGGTGCCCAGAGAGGCCCCTAATGATGATGAAATTATGTGTTGGGGGCCCTGTAAAGATTCTTTTCATGGGGCCCAAAATCCCTAGCGGCGCCCCTGGTTACAGCGACACCGCGGCTGTGTAATAACGGCGGGCCAGCTGTAATGTTAATTTGATATTGCCTCAAGGGCCAAATTTGGCCCGCGGGCCAGAGTTGGACACCCAGGATCTAAGTAATCACAAAACTGGGCTTCACGGTGGAAGAGGTGCGTCTGCCTCACAATACGAAGGTCCTGCAGTCCTGGGTTCAATCCCAGGCTCGGGATCTTTCTGTGTGGAGTTTGCATGTTCTCCCCGTGAATGCGTGGGTTCCCTCCGGGTACTCCGGCTTCCTCCCACTTCCAAAGACATGCACCTGGGGATAGGTTGATTGGCAACACTAAATTGGCCCTAGTGTGTGAATGTGAGTGTGAATGTTGTCTGTCTATCTGTGTTGGCCCTGTGATGAGGTGGCGACTTGTCCAGGGTGTACCCCGCCTTCCGCCCTATTGTAGCTGAGATAGGCGACAGCGCCCCCCGCGACCCCAAAAGGGAATAAGCGGTAGAAAACGGATGGATGGATAATCACAAAACTTTGTGCTTCAATGAGTTCCCGGCTAGCAGACAAAAACTGTCTTTGATCCTACCAATCAAAAGGCTTGTAAAACTCCACGATGAGGACCGACAAGACGCTGACGGTTTCTTTGATGTATTGTAATCCATAGGAAGATTTTGTCTTGACCCGAGATCTACAAAGCGGCTCCCCTCCAGGCACCTTTTCTTTGAACTGTTTTGTGACCAAAGACAGCGGCTGTTTACGACCCCCTTCCTCTAGAAACAGCTGGTGCCATGTAGTCAGGGAAAGTCCAAATAAAAGAGGAGGTGTACAATCTTTCTTCAGAGCCTGGTGGAAAACTGTACAAGGGTACAGGTGTACGCGCTGTCCTCAGTGAGCCAAATTTAATTCCGTCTCTGTTTGATTCCTTGCGTCTTTGTCTCTTTAATAGATGTCATCAGTGTTACGTCCACTTCCTGTTTGCCAGAAAGTGTGCACTGTTTGATCGACTTTTCTGGCTCTTCTTGTTATGTTTTTATTCCCCTGCCTTCTCTTTTTGCTGTGATTTGTTTCCTTAGCTCGTTAGCCTCCAGCAAGGGGCGGACACTAAGGCACACCTGCAACCTATTTCTATTTAAGCTCGTCACCCACATCGGGCCTTGTCGGTTCATTTTTATCCTGCACCTCCTATGTGCTTTGCCTCGTCAGTCCTGGTATGTGGATTTTCCTTATTCCTGTATTTCCTAACGTTGTTGTGTTTGTTTTCTAGCCTCCTTGAGGCAGTAGAGGCTTTACCCTGTGCCTAGTGCGCCCTGGCTTTTCCACTGCCGACCACTGGAACCTGCTTCATTTAGTATTCATGGTGTGCGTTTTCTGCCCCATCGCTTTTCGTTACACCTTTTGGATTCATTACATTTATTCCTTTTTGTTATTCAAACTTGCCTCCCGTCTCTGCATCCCGGGGTCATCCCCTTGACCAGTTCCTTACACTTCTACCACAACCAAAAATGTGTTTGTTTGGCTAGTATGTGGCAGTGCTAGCAAAACACTTGCCCGTTGGAAGTGACCCACGCACACACCTTAGTTTACTGCCAGAACGTTCCACACAATCCTTTGTGGGTCGGGATGGCGTGGAAAGTCTCTTGTGACGCCGCCGGCGAGGAGCGTGTCCCATTAGAGCAGTGTTTTTCAACCACTGTGCCGCGGCACACTAGATACAGTCTGGTGTGCCGTGGGAGATTGTCTAATTTCCCCTATTTGGGTAAAAAATATTTTTTGCAAACCAGTAATTATAGTCTGCAAATGATGTGTTGTTGTTAAGTGTCGGTGCTGTCTAGAGCTCTTCCATGTCAGTAGGTGGCAGCCGGTAGCTAATTGCTTTGTAGATGTTGGAAACAGCGGGAGGCAGCATGCAGGTAAAAAGGTTTCTAATGCTTAAACCAAAAATAAACAAAAGGTGGGTGCCCCTAAGAAAAGGCATTGAAGCTTAGGGAAGGCTATGCAGAACCAAACTAAAACTGAACAGGCTACAAAAGTAAACAAATACAGAATGCTGGACAACAGCAAAGACTTACTGTGGAGCAAAGACGGCGTCCACAATGTACAACCGAACATGACATGACAACAATGTCCCCACAAAGAAGGATGAAAATGACTGAAATATTCTTGATTACTAAAACAAAGTAGATGTGGGAAATATCGCTTAAAAGGAAGACATGAAATTGCTACAGTGAAATACAAACAAAAAAAGAGAAAAAGCCACCAAAATAAGAGTGCAAGACAAGAAGTAAAACACTACACACAGGAAAACAGCAAAAAGGGAAAATAAGTCATGATGTGATGTGACAGGTGGTGACAGTACACCTACTTTGAGACAAGAGCTATAGTGATGCATGCTTGCTTATGCTTTAAGGTTCATATCCAACAATTGTGACAACCACATTTTACTGTTAAGTGAGTTTCAATTTTAAATATTTTCTGTTGGTGGTGTGCCTCCGCATTTTTTCAAAGCAAAAAATGTGCCTCGGCTCAAACAAGTTTAAACACTGCATTAGAGGGTCGTGTAAAAAAAACAGCGGGGCCCGCCTGGCGGTTCTGGCAAAGACCCGGCGTCGTGGTTTGGGGCGAGAAGAGTGGAGTAAAGTTAGACGCCAGCTTCTATTAATACATTTTATGGTGTGATGTCATCACTGCGTGACGCTGACACTTCCTGTGTGGGCGGTGCTGAACAGACCAGCGTCATGTGACCTTAACAAATGCATTAATTATCGTCCTAACAATGCCCCGCCCACAGTTTATTAAACAGGTATTTTGACTAAAAGGGGCACTTGGCTGCCCACCCTACAGCGCCTCCACCTGCATCAAACCGCCATTTTGACGGACGCCATTCAAAGAAAGTGTGACCCGAGCGAGACGCCATTAGACTGCTGGCGTGACCTTTGAACTTTCCAGGCGGTCGACGGAGATGTCTGCTCGCTAACGTCTTCCAGAGCTATGGAAAGTTCTCAAGGCCGCCGAGCGTCTTGGCTGCGAGTGCTGACAGCATGCTTGTGTGTGTACTGCTCTCCCTACACACACACACACACACACACACACACACACACACACACACACACACACACACACACACACACACACACACTGGTGCCAATGAGTCTAAAGTGTCTCATATTGCTTATCTTAAAAGTTAACCACAAGGCGTCCATCTTACGTGACGTCTGCTCCAATCACAACGCGGCGTCTTCATCGTCTTTTTTTTTTTTCTTCTTTTTTTTTTATCTCAGTCTTTCCAAACAAAGTAAAATTCTTGCTTTTGGCGAGAATTCCTTTGTGAAGAACTGAATAAACATTTACCTTTCAACGTTTACCTGCGGCGAACGTCAACAAAGACGTTTATCGCCGTCACATTCCAGCCGGGCCGCAGGAATTAGGTCACTACTCGAGAGTAGCACAGATGTGCTAGGATGGCGCAAATAAACAGTGTTAGCATTGTTAGCATCAAGATGGAACACGCATGAAAACGCCTTGTGGTCACAAGACCAACGAATCACAGAGTGGGCGGGGCCTCGTCTCGTTTCATAACAACACAACACTGTAATTAAACTTTAAAGGCCTACTGAAACCCACTACTACCGACCACGCAGTCTGATAGTTTATAAATCAATGATAAAATATTGACATTGCAACACATTCCAATATGGCCGGTTTTGTTTTCTAAATTGCAATTTTAAATTTCCCGCGGAGTTTCCTGTTGAAAACGTCGCGGAATTATGACGCGTGCTTGTGACGTTATTGGTTGGAGCGGACATTTTATCCCAGCACCACTCACGGCTAAAAGTAGTCTGCTTTAATCGCATAATTACACAGTATTTTGGACATCTGTGTAGCTGAATCTTTTGCAATTTATCCAATTAATAATGGAGACGTCAAAGAAGAATGCTGTTGGTGGAAAGCGGTGGATTGCAGCTGCCTTTAGCAACCAAAACACAGCCGGTGTTTCTTTGTTTGTTGTGAAGCTTTAATATGGAACAGAGCGGTCAAGCGAACATGTTTCTCTACCTCCGGCAGGTTTCGGTGAGAAAATTGTGGTAATAAGTCGGCTCTTACCGGAGACATGAGCGGACCTTACGTCGTCCTGTAGCAGCGACTTTCTTGGCTCCTCCATGACTTCCATCAGAGACACTGGCGGTCACCACATCCCTCCGACTTTCAAGTATGACTTTATAATCTCACTAAAACACTAGTAACACTATAAGAAGATTTATCAGAATTATCCTGGTAAATGTGTCCAATAACATCTGAATCACTCACACTGCCGTAGCCTTTTTTATTTATTTTTTCTTGTGCTTCACTCTAACTTTCCTCATCCCCGAATCTTTCATCCTCGCTCAAATTAATGGGGAAATCGTCGCATTCCCGGTCCGAATTGCTCTTGCTGCTGGTGGCTATTATTGTAAACAATGTGAGGATGTGAGGAACCCTACAACCTGTGACGTCACGTGCACATCGTCTGCTACTTTCAGTACAGGCAAGGCTTTTTTTATTAGCGATCAAAAGTTGCGAACTTTATCGTCGATGTTCTCTACTAAATCCTTTCAGCAAAAATATGGCAATATCGCAAAATGACGACATAGAATGCACCTGCTATCCCCGTTTAAATAAGAAAATCTCATTTCAGTAGGCCTTTAAAACTAGCATTGGCATTAGCACGGATTGGCTGGGAAAAAGCCTCGCCCATGTGGCGCGGCCTCTCTTAAGTTGTCGCTACACTGGCCTCATTCATGTGTACAAATGTTTGAATGCGTTGGACGTGAAGACGTGTGGTCGTGAAGACAAGTTGGACGTGAAGAAGCGTTCAGGTCGGTTCAGTTTCAGTTAATTTGGAACATGCATACGATACAATGTAATGCATCACATGTTTCCAGTTGTTTCATAAAATCTTTCCGTGGATTACAATACTTTAAAGAAACAGAACACCTTCATGTTGCTTCCCATTCTACACAGTGGAGTTTTACAAGCCTTCTTCTTGGTAGGATCAAAGACAGCTTTTGTCTTCTGGCCGGGAACTCATGGCAACACAAAGTTTTGTGATAACTTAGATACAATTATTCTGACGCATACGATACAATGTCATGCATCCCTTGTTTCCAGTTGTTTCATAACAGCACGCCTGAAAAGGAGTAGGAAGAAACAGAGCTTATCTTATCCTACCCTTTTTCATATCACAGCAATTTTATCCCATTTCCTTGTTCTCTGTTTGTAACAGTGAATGAATAAATAATATATAATAAATGAATAATATACCATAGTAAGTGAACAACAATTTAAAATACATAAATAATCATAATCTCAAAAAAAAAAAAAGGTTTGAGATCTTCATCATAATTGTTCTTCTTTTAGTTTAGATAGTGTGGAGAGGCGGAGCCAACCGGCCGACGGCAGGGCAGGGCATGCTCTGGCCCTGCCCAATATGGCGGAGGTAGTGGCGGATAGGTGCTGCAATCGAATTCAGGTGCGTGGCTCACACACCGAGAAATGATTAACATGTCTCCTGACAATGTATAAAAGAGGAGAAGGAGGAGAGAACAAGGAGAAGAAGTTGGAGAGTCCGCGGCACATGCAGCGCAAGAGCGACAGGGAGAAGACGGCGACGACGAAAGCGACCGAAAAGCGAGCAGCAGAGGAGGAGCTGAAAATTTGAAAATAAACAAGATTCAAACCTGCTCGAGCGAGATGTCCTTCCTGGGTGGTCAGTGGAACCCGCACGACAAGAGTCTGTCACACATAGTAATGAGTCATATATTGGAATATGGTATCCATTATTTAAATTTGTTTTAACTATTAGATTAACCTAAAATATGACTTATTTTATCTTTGTGGAAAATATTGGACACATTGTGTTGTCAAGCTTATGAGATGCCATACAAGCGCACTGTCACACTATTGTTCATTTATTAAATGTATTTATAAATGGCTGTGATGATAATGTCAATGAGGGATTTCTAATCACTGCTATGATTGAAATTGTATTCATGTTAAAGTCTTTGTTGATATTATTCATTTTTGTTTGAGTACTTTAGGATTGTTTTGTGTCATGTTTGTGTGTCATCTCAATTGCTCTGTTGATTGCTATTCTTAATGTTGCTGGTTTTGGAATTGGAATTGTATTATGGTATTGTGCATTATTTTGTTATATTGATTTAAAAAAAGCTTTTCTTTGTACTTTGTACACTTGTAATCTTTTAAACTGAATCATATTGGTGCTTTGTTTGTTTTTTTTCGTTAATCCATTCCATACTTTAATTTCACATACAGATATGCTAAAGGTTTCAAATGTTGTACGTGCGTGCAAATGTTTTAAATTAGATTCCCCTCTAAGGTTGTATTTATCCTCTTTTGTTGAGAAGAATTGTTGTACATTCATGGGTAGCAGGTTATAGTTTGCTTTGTACATCATTTTAGCGGTTTGTAAATGCACCAAATCCTTGAATTTCAGTATTTTTGATTCAATAAATAAAGGGTTTTTATGTTCTCTATATCCATCATAATGTATTATTCTCAAATATCTTTTTTGTAACAGCATTACTGAATGAAGCGCATATATACACTGGGCTTTTATTTGTTAGGGTTCAAGAGGTCAATGTTGAAGTAATTTTTTGACTGATTCCAGTAAAAGTTTTCTCAAGCGTATTGATGTTTGACTTAGGGTGATTTATACATACACAACTGATCACTACATGTTTCCTTTTTTCATGACATATTTCAATGTTTACACACTCTGAGATATTATCAATAGCTAGTGACATTTTTTTTTTTTTTTACCACTTTGCAGTTTTGGTTCTTCATCACTTTCAGAACTACGGTATTGTTGGTTCTGTTGATATCATTTAGTCCATATTCTTTCAGGTCCAAATCCATTCCTTTTTAGCATCCATCCATGTTTCGGAGATAGCGATAACCTTGAAGGATTTGTTGAATTGTTCAAAATTCTTTTCACATTGTTGTAGCGTACAAACGTCTGCTGTTTAAATGAATAATGAACAGTTTGTTGTCTATTTTAATGTTTCCGTTATATTGTTTGTCCGTATAATAAAAACAATTATTCCTTGTGTGGAACAAAAACAATTGTATCTGGATCAATAGCCTTTTCTAATTCCGGACTATTGTTATCTATGCTGCTAAAGGTTTTCAGTTCCATACTTTTCTGTTCACAAATAATTTGTGTTGCTCTATGAATGTTTATAAGTGTAGATGAATGTGCACCTGAGTAATGATCTTCTTGTTCGGTAATCCCTTGGAAAGTTGTAATTTTGTAGTAGAATGTCAATGTTGGACGTGAAGACATGTGGAAGTTAAGACGCATGTGTCAGGTTCAGACACTGATGACATCTATTGAACAAGACAAGAAGCAAATAATTAAACAGAGACAGAATTAAATTCGGCTCAGATGAGGAGAAACGTGTACACCTGTACTCTTGTACAGTGTCATTAAACTCTCCCAAAAGATTGCACGCCTCCTTCTTTTATTTGGACCTTCCCTGACCACATGGTAACAGCTGCTTCCAAAGGGACGGGGTCCTAAACAGCCATCGCCTTAGATTACAAAACAATTCAAAAGGTTGGTTCAAAAAAGAGGTCGTAAAAGAGTTAAAAAAAGAGGTTGGTAAAAGAGCTCAAAAAGAGGTTCTTAGAAGAGTTTAAAAAAAACGGTCGTAAAATAGTTCAAAAAGAGGTTCGTAAAACAGTTCAAAAAAGCGGTGCCTGGAGGGCGGTCAGGCCCTGCTTTCTCCCCGCTTTATAGTTCTTGGGTCAGACAATATCATTCTTACATGAAAGAAACAGACACACATTCATGTTGCTTCCCCCCCACCGCACAGTGGAGTTTTACAAGCCTTCTTCTTGGTAGGTTCTGTCACGACCA
>NC_084620.1:62322077-62527077 GCF_033978795.1 Nerophis ophidion
AACATCTGGAAAACACATGTGGACTGAAGTCCACTAAACACCTGACATACCTTTTACTCAACTACCTCACTCATCATCTTCATCATTCTCATCTTTTACATCAGGGGTCACCAACCTTTTTGAAACAAAGAGCTAAAAAAAAAAATATATATATATATATATATACTGTATATAAAATGGGTATTTCCGTCTGTCATGCCATCGTACATTTTTTTCCTTTTACGGAAGGTTTTTTGTAGAGAATAAATGATGAAAAAACACTTAATTGAACGGTTTAAAAGAGGAAAAAACAGGAAAAAAATCTAAATTAAATTTTGAAACATAGTTTATCTTCAATTTCGACACTTTAAAATTAAAAAATTCAACGGAAAAAAAGAAGAGAAAAACTAGCTAATTCGAATCTTTTTGAAAAAAAAAAAAAAAAAAAGAATTTATGGAACATCATTAGTAATTTTTCCTGTTTCAAATTAATTTTAGAATTTTGATGACATGTTTTAAATAGGTTAAAATCCAATCGGCACTTTGTTAGAATATATAACAAATTGGACCAAGCTATATTTCTAGCAGAGACAAATCTTTATTTCTTCTAGATTTTCCAGAACAGAAATTTTAAAAGAAATTCAAAAGACTTTGAAAGATTTAAATTTGATTCTAAAGATTTTCTATATTTGCCAGAATAATTGTTTTTAAATTTTAATCATATGTTCGAAAAAATATTTCACAAATATTCTTCGTTGAAAAAACAGAAGCTAAAAGGTATATGTGTTTAAAAATCCTAAAATAATTTGTAAGGTTGTATTTTTTCTCTAAAATTGTCTTTCTGGAAGTTATAAGAAGCAAAGTAAAAAAAATAAATGAATTTATTCAAACAAGTGAAGACCAAGTCTTTAAAATATTTGCTTGGATTTTCAAATTCTATTTGAGTTTTGTCTCTCTTAGAATTAAAAATGTCAAGCAAAGTGAGACCAGCTTGCTAGTAAATAAATAAAATGTAAAAAATAGAGGCAGCTCACTGGTAAGTGCTGCTATTTGAGCTATTTTTAGAACAGGCCAGCGGGCGACTCATCTGGTCCTTACGGGCTACCTGGTGCCCGCGGGCACCGCGTTGGTGACCCCTGATCTACGTCATCCGCATCACCCTCCTCATCTTCATCATTTCCACAATATTTCTCATGTAAATCAACTTCATAGTTTTCCTCATCTTCATTATTTACATGGTGTGCCATAAAAAATCAAAAAATTTTTTTTACAAAAAATCTGTCCTGTCCTGCCACTTAAGTAAATGTTTGGGTAGAATTTCATCAAACAAGAACAGTTTTCTTTTACTTAACATGGAAATTGATCAAAACTGTTTATATAATGAAGGAATGTAGTTGATCATAGAACTGGTACCCAATGTTATTAAAAAAGTATGTATTTTGAATCGAGAATCGAAATGTTATCCCCAAAAATCAGGGGAGCTGGAGCCTATCTCAGCTACAATCGGGCGGAAGGCAGGGTACACCCTGGACAAGTTGCCACCTCATCATATGGCCAACACAGAGACAGACAACATTCACACTCAAACACTAGGGCTAATTTAGTGTTGCCAATCAACTTATCCCCAGGTACATGTCTTTGGAGGTGGGAGGAAGCCGGAGTACCCGGAGAGAACCCACGCAGTCTCGGTGAGAACATGCAAACTCCACGCATATACTGAATAAAAATATAAATGCAACACTTTTGTTTTGGCTCCCATTCCTCATGCGTTGAACTCAACGATCTAAAATGTTTACTACACAAAAGACGTATTCCGCAACATGGGGCCGTGCATTGTCATGCTGCAAAATGAGGTGATGGCATGGTATCTCTGTGCATTCAAAATGCCATCAATAAAATCCACTTGCGTTCGTTGTCCATAACATACGCCTGCCCATAACATAATCCCACCCCCACCGTGGGCCACTCGATTAACAACGTTGACATCTGCAAACCACTCTCCCACACACGCTGTCTGCCATCTGTCCTGGATAGTCAAAACCGGGATTCATCCATCAAAGGAACACCTCTCCAACATGCCAGATCCCATCAATTATGAGCATTTTCCCACTCTAGTCAGTTACGACGACAAACAGCAGTCATGTCGAGACCCCGATGAGGATGACAATCATGCAGATTAGATCCTGAGATGGTTTCTCACAGTGTGTGCAGAAATTATTTAGTTATGCAAACCAATTGTTGCAGCAGCTATCCGGGTGGCTGGTCTCAAACGACCAAGGAGGTGCACCTGCTGGATGTTCTCGGCTGGTGTGGTTACACGTGGTCTTCGGTTGTGAGGCCGGTTGAATGTACTGCCAAATTCTCTGAAACACCCTTGGAGACAGCTTGTGGTAGAGAAATGAACATTCAATTCACGGGCAACAGCTCTGGTGGACATTCCTGCAGTCAGCATGCCAAACGCAAGCTCCCTCAAAACTTGCGACATCTGTGGCATTGGGCTGTGATAAAACTGCATATTTTCAGAGTGGCCTTCTTGCACACATGTGCAATAATAATGCTGTTTAATCAGAATCTTGATATGCCACACCTGTGAGGTGGCAAAGACGAAATGCTCACTAACACAGATTTAGCCAGATTTGTGAACAATATTTTAGAGAAATAGGTATATTGTGTATATAGTAAAAGTTTAACATTTTTCCACTTATGAAAAATGGGAGCACAATCAAAAGTGTTGCCTTTATATTTTTGTTCAGTGTACTCAACCCTCATCTTAAAAATCACCCTCATGATCTTCATATTTTACATCACCTTAATCATCCTCATATTCTTTAACATAATTTACATCATCTTCATCATTCTCATTTTTATCATCCGCATCATTTTCATAATTTACATCATTCACAATCAACATCTCCTTTCTCTTTTACAAACCCCGTTTCCATATGAGTTGGGAAATTGTGTTAGATGTAAATATAAACGGAATACAATGATTTGCAAATCATTTTCAACCCATATTCAGTTGGATATGCTACAAAGACAACATATTTGATGTTCAAACTGATAAACATTTTTTGTTGTTACAAATAATTAACTTTAGAATTTGATGCCAGCAACACGTGACAAAGAAGTTGGGAAAGGTGGCAATAAATATTGATAAAGTTGAGGAATGCTCATCAAACACTTACATGGAACATCCCACAGGTGCGCAGGCTAATTGGGAACAAGTGTGTGCCATGATTGGGTATAAAAGCAGCTTCCATGAAATGCTAAGTAATTCACAAACAAGGAAGGGGTGAGGGTCACCAATTTGTAAGCAAATTGTCGAACAGTTTTAGAACAACATTTCTCAACGAGCTTTTGCAAGGATTTTAGGGATTTTACCATTTACGGTCCGTAAAATCATCAAAAAGTTCAGAGAATCTGGAAAAATCACTGCACGTAAGCGATGTTACAAACTTCTGATCCCTCAGGCGGTACTGCATTAAAAACCGACATCAGTGTGTAAATGAAATCACCACATGGGCTCAGGAACACTTCATAAAACCACTGTCAGTAACTATAGTTGGTCGCTACATCTCTAAGTGCAAGTTAAAACTTTACTATGCAAAGCTAAACACATTTATCAACAATATCCTGAAACGCCGCCGGCTTGGGTGGGTCCGATCTCACCTAAGATGGACTGATGCAAAGTGGAAAGGTGTTCTGTGGTCTGACAAGTCCACATTTCAAATTATATTTGGAAACAGAGGACATGGTGTCCTCCAGAACAAAGAGGTTATAACCATTCGGATAGTTATAGGCGCAAAGTTCAAAAGCCAGCATCTGTGATGATATGGGGGTGTATTAGTGCCCAAGGCATGGGTAACTTACACATCTGTGAAGGCACCATTAAAACTGAAAGGTCTATACAGGTTTTGGCGCAACATACATTGTCATCCAAGCAACGTGATCATGGACACCCCTGCTTATTTCAGCAAGACAAGTGTTACAACAACGTGGCATCATAAAAAAACAGTGCGAGTATTTTCCTGGCCAGCCTGTAGTCCAGACCTGTCTCCCATTGAAAATGTGTGGTGCATTATGAAGCGTAAAATACGACAGCGGACTGTTGAACGACTGAAGCTCTACATAAAACAAGAATGGGAAAGAATTCCACTTTCAAAGCTTCAACAATTAGTTTCCTCAGTTCCCAAACGTTTGAGCGTTGTTAAAAGAAAAAGTGATGTAACACAGTGGTGAACATGCCCTTTCCCAACTACTTTGGCACGTGTTGCAGCCATGAAATTCTAAGTTAATTACTATTTGCAAAAGAAAAAATAAAGTTTATGAGTTTGAACATCAAATATGTTGTCTTTGTAGTGCATTCAACTGAATATGGCTTGAAAAGGATTTGCAAATCATTGTATTACGTTTATATTTTCATCTAACAATTTCCCAACTCATATGGAAACGGGGTTTGTACATCCTCTTTATCATCAAACTCATCTTCATCCTCCTTCTCAATTACATCATCTTCATCGTCATCATTTTCATTATCTTCACAGTTTACATCACCTACCATATAATCCAGGTCATCCTCATCATCATTTACATCATCCTTTTAATCATCTACCTCTTTTACCCCATCATTGACTGTTTATCATATTTATCATCTCATCATCATTATCTCCAATATCTTCATCACACACATTGAGCAGGGGCTGGAAACCACAGAAGAAGTCATGTTTTGTTGCAGTACAGTTAAGGTCAAAAGGAAGAAGACTGTTCCTCATCACAGTCTTCCTCCACAGACCAACAGAAGAAGAAGAATGTTCCGTCTTCTTTATTTGAAGAAGGGAGGTCAGCTGGGTCACTACCACAATGCCACCCAGAAGACACGCACACACACACATATAGCTGCCACTTTCTCGAGTCCCCCAGAACGTGTGTGTCATGGCGTTGGACATGAGAGAAAGGACGGGGAGATGCGCGTCCGTGACGACCTGAAGGTGAGTTGTGGTCTTTGGCACGGCGGCAGGAAGTGAAAGGCGTGGGCGCAGCGTGTTGTCCTAAGGATAAGCAGAGGACTAACAACACCGCCGCCCCCTTTGAATTTTTCGCCACGCCGCTCACCAGCTAGCACGTTAGCCTAGCTTAGCGGTGTGATGTAAACAGTGATAGCTACCCAGCTGCAAACACTCCCGCTGGGAGGAAAGAATGCAAGGTGGTGCACGTCCATGTTGGGCCGAAACGGCCTTCTGAGCTCAGTCTAAATAAACCAAGCAAACTTTCACACCTATTCACTTGCTGATTCCCAAGAATGTTCTTTTCCATCTTCTCATATTCCCAAAGCGTCCTCGTCACATCTGCTTCAAAGATGAAGACACGCCCATCTTGTGTCCGCACAAGCATCAAAACACACGTCTTTATTAGAATGTGCAGTTAGCCTCAAGCTATGTAAAAAGAGCAATAATAACTAAGGATGTCCGATATTCCAATATTGTCTAACTCTTAATTGCAGATACCGATATCAACCCATACTGATATACAAACCCCGTTTCCATATGAGTTGGGAAATTATGTTAGATGTAAATATAAACAGAATACAATGATTTGCAAATCATTTTCAACCCATATTCAGTTGAATATGCTACAAAGACAACATATTTGATGTTTAAACTGATAAACATTTTTGTGTGTGCAAATAATCATTAACTTTAGAATTTGATGCCAGCAAAACGTGACAAAGAAGTTGGTAAAGGTGGCAATAAATACTGATAAAGTTGAGAAATTCTCGTCAAAAACTTATTTGGAACATCCACCAGGTGTGCAGGCTAATTGGGAACAGTTGGGTGCCATGATTGGGTATAAAAGCAGCTTCCATGAAAGGCTAAGTAATTCACAAACAAGGATGGGGCGAGGGTCACCACTTTGTAAGCAAATTGTCGAAAAGTTTTAGAACAACATTCCTCAACGAACTATTACAAAGAATTTAGGGATTTTACCATCTACGGTCCGTAAAATCATCAAAAGGGTCAGAGAATCTGGAGAAATGAATGCACGTAAGCGATGATATTACGGACCTTTGATCCCTCAGGAGGTACTGTATCAAAAACAGACATCAGTGTGTAAAGGATATCACCACATGGGCTCAGGAACACTTCATAAAACCACTGTCAGTAACTACAGTTGGTTGCTACATCTGTAAGTGCAAGTTAAAACTCTGCTATGCAAAGCAAAACCCATTTATCAACAACACCCAGGAAAGCCGCTGGCTTCTCTGGGGCCGAGCTCATCTAAGATGGACTGATGCAAAGTGGAAAAGTGTTCTGTGGTCCAAATTTCAAATTATATTTGGAAACTGTGGACGTGGTGTCCTCCGGAACAAAGAGGAAAATAACCATCCGGATTGTTATAGGCGCAAAGTTCAAAAGCCAGCATGTGTGATGGTATGGGGGTGTATTAGTGCCCAAGGCATGGGTAACTTACACATCTGTGAAGGCACCATTAATGCTGAATGGTACATACAGGTTTTGGAACAACATATGTTGTCATCCAAGCAACGTTATCATGGACGCCCCTGCTTATTTCAGCAAGACAATGCCAAGCCACGTGTTACAACAGCGTGGTTTCGAAGTAAAAGAGTGCGGGTACTTTCCTGGCCCGCCTGCAGTCCAGACCTGTCTCCCATTGAAAATGTGTGGCGCATTATGAAGTGTAAAATACGACAGCGGAGACCCCGGACTGTTGAACGACTGAAGCTCTACATAAAACAAGAATGAGAAAGAATTCCACTTTCAAAGCTTCAACAATTAGTTTCCTCAGTTCCCAAATATTTGTTGAGTGTTTTTAAAAGAAAAGGTAATGTAACACAGTGGTGAACATGCCCTTTCCCAACTACTTTGGCACGTGTTACAGCCATGAAATTCTAAGTTAATTATCATTTGCAAAAAAAAAAATAAAGTTTATGAGTTTGAACATCAAATATCTTGTCTTTGTAGTGCATTCAACTGAATATGGGTTGAAAAGGATTTGCAAATCATTGTATTCCGTTTATGTTTACATCTAACACAATTTCCCATCTCATATGGAAACGGGATTTGTAAAAAGATCAATAACTAGAGATATCCGATGATGGCTTTTCCACTGATATCCGATATTCCGATATTGTCCGACTCTTAATTGCAGACACCGATATCAACAGATACCGATACATACAGTCGTGCAATTAACAAATTATCATGCATAATATTGTGGTGATACCCCGCTGGATGCATTAAACAATGTAACAAGATTTTCCAAAATAAATCAACTCAAGTCATGGAAGAAAATGCCAACATGGCACTGCCATATTTATTATTGAAGTCACAAAGTACATTATTTTTTCCAACATGCCTCAAAACTCCAGCTTGGAATTTGGGACATGCTCTCTCTGAGAGAACATGAGGAGTTTGAGGTGGGCGGGATTTTGGTGGCGGGCGCCGTATATTGTAGTGTCCCGGAAGAGTTAGTGCTGCAAGGGGTTCTGGGTATTTGTTCTGTTGTGTTTATGTTGTGCGGATGTTCACCCGAAATGGGTTTGTCATTCTTGTCTGGTGTGGGTTCACACTGTGGCGCATATTTGGGCCATAATCACCCTGAACGGACTGCCCCATTGACCCTCATAACTGCCTTCTCTTCGGTGCAATAACCCATTCCACCAACCACCCAGTTTTTTTTCATGTATATATTATTTTCACCCACTGTATAGAGTGTACATTTGTACAGAGTGTATAGGGTGTAGATTTGCACAGAGTGTACAGTGTACAGAGAGTATAGAGCAGGGGTA
The DNA here is from genome assembly GCF_033978795.1 of Nerophis ophidion. Classification (NCBI taxonomy): domain Eukaryota; kingdom Metazoa; phylum Chordata; class Actinopteri; order Syngnathiformes; family Syngnathidae; genus Nerophis; species Nerophis ophidion. The sequence continues at coordinate 62,329,864 of NC_084620.1, forward strand.
GGGAACCTATGGCTCTAGAGCCAGATGTGGCTCTTTTGATGACTGCATCTGGCTCTCGGATAAATCTTAGCTGACATTGCGTAACAAGATAAGTAATGAATAATTCCACTTGTAATCAGTGTTAAAAATAACGCTCAAAATATAAAAAATTGTCATGCATTTTGAATCCATCCATCCGTTTACCGCACCTGTTCAAGAAGTTGCGTTAATGGTAAGAATTTATGTATTTATTATTGGTTAGTGTGGGGCTTGCCCTCTTGGGGGTTCTTCAGACCACCAAGCACCGACATGAGAGCCTGTTTCAAGGTTACAATATTGTTTTATTTATTAAATAAGTCTCTCAGTTGCTTACTAGCAATTGTCTTTTCCTCTTTCGTTCTCGCTCGCGCTCTAGCTCCAGCCCCAACCCTGTCTCTCCTCCTGGCTGCTGCTTATAACAGAGCGACAGATGATTAGATAACAAGGCAAAGCTGGGCCATCTACGCATCTGTCGCTGATTTCGAGGCTGATCCTGGCAACACCCCGCTTCGCTGCAGGCCCGCAGGCCACGACCCCTCCACAGTTAGCTTAAGAATAACAATGTTATTACAAAGAATAAGAGACCTATTATACCCTATAAATGTTGGTCTTACTTAAAAATGCACACATTTAGTTGTTCAGTGTTGAAAAAAAAATGTATATGGCTCTTACGGAAATACATTTTTAAATATTTGGATTCTTGGCTCTCTCGGCCAAAAAGTTTCCCGACCCCTGGTATAGAGCGTGGGTGTCAAACTCTGGCCCGCGGGCCAAATTTGGCCCGCCGTGTAATTTCACTTGGCCCTTGAGGCAGTATCAAATTAACATTAGAGCTGGCCCGCTGCTGTAACACCGCATTCACCGCTAATTATCTTACTTGCCAACCCTCCCGATTTTCCCAGGAGACTTCCGAAGTTCAGTGTCCCTCCCGAATTTCAACAATATTGGGGGTGGGCCTTAAAGGCACCGCCTTTGGCGTTCTCTACAACCTGTCGCCACATCCGCTTTTCCTCCATACAAACAGCGTGCCAGCCCAGTCACATAATATATGCGGCTTATACACACACACACACGAGTGAATGCAATGCATACTTGGTCAACAGCCATACAGGTCACACTGAGGGTGGCCGTATAAACAACTTCAACACTGTTACAAATATGCGCCACACTGTGAACCCACACCAAACAAGAATGACACATTTTGGGAGAATACCCGCACCGTAACACAACATAAACACAACAGAAAAAATACCCACAATCCCTTGCAGCACTAACTCTTCCGGGACGCTACAATATACACCCCCCCTCCGCCTCAACCCCGCCGCCGAAAAGAGGCATTCCATTTTTTATAAATTTTATTTGATATGCCATTGATATTTTTTAATTATTATTATTATTTGAAACTCGATTTTGCATGTGACTATAAATGTATATACCGTAAGCCTTGCTTGTTCAAGATTCAATCCAAAACTTGTTTGGGTATTTGAGTTTGACACCCCTGGTATAGAGTGTACACTGTTCTCTTCCACACCTTTCTTTGCACTTCTATATTTTTTATATTTTTGAATATTTACACATTGTTTTCTTGCATGCACACATCGCACTGTATGGAATGGTCTCAATCTCATTATCAATCAATCAATGTTTACTTATATAGCCCTAAATCACTAGTGTCTCAAAGGGCTGCACAAACCACTACGACATCCTCGGTAGGCCCACATAAGGGCAAGGAAAACTCACACCCAGTGGGACATCGGTGACAATGATGACTATGAGAACCTTGGAGAGGAGGAAAGCAATGGATGTCGAGCGGGTCTAACATGATACTGTGAAAGTTCAATCCATAATGGATCCAACACAGTCGCGAGAGTCCAGTCCAAAGCGGATCCAACACAGCAGCGAGAGTCCCGTTCACAGCGGAGCCAGCAGGAAACCATCCCAAGCGGAGGCGGATAAGCAGCGCAGAGATGTCCCCAGCCGATATACAGGCAAGCAGTACATGGCCACCGGATCGGACCGGACCCCCTCCACAAGGGAGAGTGGGACATAGGAGAAAAAGAAAAGAAACGGCAGATCAACTGGTCTAAAAAGGGGGTCTATTTAAAGGCTAGAGTATACAAATGAGTTTTAAGGTGAGACTTAAATGCTTCCACTGAGGTAGCATCTCGAACTGAGGGCATTCCAGAGTACTGGAGCCTGAACAGAAAACGCTCTATAGCCCGCAGACTTTTTTTGGGCTTTGGGAATCACTAATAAGCCGGAGTCCTTTGAACGCAGATTTCTTGCCGGGACATATGGTACAATACAATCGGCAAGATAGGATGGAGCTAGACCGTGTAGTATTTTATACGTAAGTAGTAAAACCTTATTACCCTGCGTAATGACAATAAAGCTGATTCTGATATTTGTAACAGTGTTAAAGTTGTTTATATGGCCACCCTCAATGTGACCTGTATGGCTGTTGACCAAGTATGCGTTGCATTCACTTATATGTGTGTCAAGCCGTAGATATTATGTGACTGGGCCGGCACGCAAAGGCAGTCCCTTTAAGGTTTATTGGCGCTCTGTACTTCTCCCTGCGTCCGTGTACACAGCGGCGTTCTAAAAAAAGGACATAGATTTTACGTCTTTTAAAACCAATACCGAAAATTTCCCATATTACATTTTAAAGCATTTATTGGCCGATAATATTGGCAGGCCAATAATACTGGACATCTTCAATATTAACATATCGTAACTTCTAATCAATCAATAAAGAGATAGTCAGCCTCCAACAACAGACTAAGGTGAGATAACTCGTACTTTTTATTTCCCACCATGCCTAGCGGCATCCTCGCTGCCTGATCACCAAGCAGCGTCGCTAATGAAATGAGCTAAAAATAAGCAGACAGGCCGTAAATGTCATGTGACTCATGCAAAGATCGTTTCGCTCCTCATCTTCATCAGCGAGCAATGCCCGGGGCGCCGCCGCCGATGCCCCCGTGGCGAGGCGTGGTTCCGCCAGCCAACACGTCCACACAATTAGTCGCCGGACAACGCGCGTGTCCTTTTCAACATGGAGGACCCCAGCGACGACCACGCAACTTGTGTCGTCAACCTTCACCACCGCTGTGCCTAAAGTCAAAATGGCACCGAAAAAAAAGTCACTGATGTGTAAAACGTATCACGGTCGATAACGTTCAGCTCGTTAAAACAATTAATGGACACGCTTAGTGTGGCATTAGCATGTTTGCACATATGACTCACTTCCATATTTATGTAACAGTGGTCTTCCTGGACACGCTGGGCTCAAACTGGCAACCACAAATCCCCACTGACTGAGGGGTTGGTCCAGCACTGCCAGTCTGTGAGCTAAAAGACATGAGCTGTTGCTTCATTGTCCTCTATGACAGTGGTTCTCAAATGGGGGTACGAGTACTCCTGGGGGTACTTGAAGGCATGCCAAGGGGTACGTGAGATTTTTTGAAAATATTCTAAAAACAGCAACAATTCAACAATTCTTTATAAATATATTTATTGAATAATACTTCAAGAAAATATGAATGCAAGTTCATAAACTATGAAAAGAAATGCAACAATGCAATATTCAGTGTTGACAGCTGGATTTTTGTGGACATGTTCCATAAATATTGATGTTAAAGATTTCTTTTTTTGTGAAGAAATGTTTAGAATTAAGTTCATGAATCCAGATGGATCTCTATTACAATCCCCAAAGAGGGCACTTTAAGTTGATTACTTCTATGTGTAAACATCCATCCATCCATCCATTTCCTACCGCTTATTCCCTTTCGGGGTCGCGGGGGGCGCTGGCGCCTATCTCAGCTACAATCGGGCGGAAGGCAGGGTACACCCTGGACAAGTTGCCACCTAATCGCAGGGCCAACACAGATAGACAGACAACATTCACACTCACATTCACACACTAGGGCCAATTTAGTGTTGCCAATCAACCTATCCCCAGGTGCATGTCTTTGGAAGTGGGAGGAAGCCGGAGTACCCGGAGGGAACCCACGCAGTCACGGGGAGAACATGCAAACTCCACACAGAAAGATCCCGAGCCTGGATTTGAACCCAGGACTGCAGGAACTTCGTATTGTGAGGCAGACGCACTAACCCCTCTGCAACATATATATTTTTTTAAATTGAATCACTTGTTTATTTTTCAACAAGTTTTCAGTTATTTTTAACAGTTCAAGAAAGACCACTACAAATGAGCAATATTTTGCACTGTTATACAATTTAATAAATAAACTGATGACATAGTGCTTTATTTTACTTCTTTATCTCTTTTTTTCAACAAAAATGCTTTGCTCTGATTAGGGGGTACTTGAATTAAAAAAATGTTCACAGGGGGTACATCACTGAAAAAAAGTTGAGAACCACTGCTCTATGGTGTTTACACAACATACAGTGTTTCACATACATTTAATTAGCTATTCAGGGTGAATATCGCAACATTTTAAAACATTTGATTAAAAAAAAATGTGGCCACAAATTTACTTGTGGCGTGCCGCCAAATATTTTTTTTGTTATTGTATTTTATGTTTTTTTCATATTGTGATAATCACCACCAATATTTATTCCCACCGCGTTTGGTGACTATATGTCTGTAAATAGCAATGCATTAGCATTTGTGAAACATTTGTTCAAGTTTAAAACAATTCCGATGCTAATTTTTGTTAGCCTGTCAATTACTTTTCCATTGTATTTTAGCATTGGGCTAGCGGCAAAGGAGCTGGTATAGTTGTATTGCTTTTTCAGTTGATATTGTAATATTTATCACCATTTATTATTCCCACTACGTTTAGCGACAATATGGCTGTAAATAGCAGTGCATTAGCATTTGTTAAACATTTGTTCAAGTTTAAAACTATTACAATGCTAATTTGTGTTAGCCTGTCAATGGGCTTGTCCATTGTATGTTACCATTAAGCTAGCGGCAAAGGAGCTGGTATAGTTGTATTGCTTTTTCAGTTTATATTGTGATAATTATCACCATTTATTATTCCCACCACTTTTGGTGACTAAAAGACTGTAAATATCAATGCATTGGCATTTGTGAAACATTTGTTCAAGTTTAAAACAATTCCGATGCTAATTTTTGTTAGCCTGTCAATTACTTTTCCATTGTATTTTAGCATTAAGCTAGCGGCAAAGGAGCTGGTATAGTTGTATTGCTTTTTCAGTGTATATTGTGATAATTATCACCAATATTTATTCCCAATACGTTTGGTGACTATATGTCTGTAAATAGCAACGCATTAGCATTCGTTAAACATTTGTTCAAGTTTAAAACAATTCCAATGCTAATTTTTGTTAGCCTGTCAATTACTTTTCTATTGTATTTTAACATTAAGCTAGCGGCAAAGGAGCTGGTATACTTGTATTGATTTTTCAGTTGATATTGTGATAATTATCACCATTTATTATTCCCACTACGTTTAATGACTATATGGCTGTAAATAGCAGTGCATTAGCATTTGTTAAACACGTGTTCAAGTTTAAAACAATTACGATGCTAATTTGTGTTAGCCTGTCAATGGGCTTGTCGATTGCACGTTAGCATTAAGTTAGCGGCAAAGGAGCTGGTATAGTTGTATTGCATTTTCAGTTGATATTGTGATTTTTATCACCATTTATTATTCCCACCACTTTTGTTGACTAAAAGACTGTAAATAGCAATGCATTAGCATTTTTTTAAACATTTGTTCGTTTAAAAAAAATTCCGATGCTAATTTAATTTAGCCTGTCAATGGGCTTGTCCATTGTATGTTAGCATTAAGCTAACAGCAATGAAGCTCGGATAGTTGTATTTGTATTTTAGTTTATATTGTGATAATTATCACCATTTATTATTCCCACTATGTTTATTGACTATATGGCATTAAATAGCAATGCATTAGCATTTGTTGAATACGAAAATAATATCGGTCAGCCTGTCAATAGGCCTGTCCATTGTACGTTAGCATTAAGCTAGCGGCACAGGAGCTGATATAGTTGTATTGATTTTTCAGATAATGTCAAACTGTATCCTCTTTGCAGAGATTATCAATAAGAAACCTCAATTTGGACATTTTTTCATCTCCATTCTAAAGGTTTTTGATTGAGTGAAACTTTTATTAGTAGATTGCACAGTACTGTCACATTTTGTTGAAGACGAAACCCAAGATGCAGAGACGGTGGCAGGCATTGAATAAGAAAACATGATTTAATTTAAATACTAAAACAAGAACAAACAAAAGGGTACTAACAAAAAGTGCGTACGAGGCGGATAACAAACTAGGCTATGAACAAAACACTTACTGTTCGGAGTGAACAAAAGTAGACGCAACTATAACAATAATTCAGCACTGACTGGAGGACAAAGCAGGTAAAAATAGGATCAGGCTGATTGACACCAGGTGTGGCCAGGTGGCAATCAGCCGCAGCTTGGGGGAAACAGCGCTCAGGGAGAAAGACAAGAAAGACAAAACGAGCGCTGACAGGAAACAAACACGAAAAACAAAAACATGGCCACACTGTCCAGGACAAGCCTGACAAGTACAGTACATATTCCGTACAATTGACCACTAAATGGTAACACCCGAAAAAGTTTTTCAACTTGTTTAAGTCGGGGTCCACGTTAATCAATTTATTGTAAAAGTTGTTTACATATCTGCCAACTATATGTATCTTAAATAATTTCAATGTAATGGGTAAATAAACCAGGGATGTATACATTGCAGCCCGTGTGTTAAAGCAGGCAGGGGCGCCGTTTGGGATTTTGGGCCCCATGAAAATAATCTTTACAGAGCCCCCAACACATAATTTCATATAATTTCCTCATCATTAGGGGCCTGTCTGGGCCCCCCTCCATCATGGGCCCCTAGAATCCGTCTCCTTTACCCCCCCCCCCCCCTTTTCAGCGCCCCTGAAACCAGGGGTCACCAACGCGGTGCCGCGGGCACCAGGTCGCCCGTAAGGACCAGATTAGTCGCCCGCTGGCCTGTTCTAAAAATAGCTCAAATAGCAGCACTTACCTGCCTCTATTTTTTACATTTTATTTATTTACTAGCAAACTGGTGTCGCTGTGTTCGACATTTTTAATTCTAAGAGAGACAAAACTCACATATAATTTGGAAATCCAAGAAAATATTTTAAAGACTTGGTCTTCACTTGTTTAAAGAAATTCTTTTTTTTTTTTTTTTACTTTGCTTCTTATAACTTTCAGAAAGACAATTTTAGAGAAAAAATACAACCTTAAAAATGGTTTTAGGATTTTTAAACACTTATACCTTTTTACCTTTTAAATTCCTTCCTCTTCTTTCCTGACAATTTAAATCAATGTTCAAATAATTTTTATTTTTTTTATTGTAAAGAATAAAAAATACATTTTAATTTAATTCTTCATTTTAGCTTCTGTTTTTTCGACGAAGAATATTTGTGAAATATTTCTTCAAACATATGATTAGAATTAAAAAAAATATCCTGGCAAATGTAGAAAATCTGTAGAATCAAATTGAAATCTTATTTCAAAGTCTTTTGAATTTCTTTAAAAAATTATGTTCTGGAAAATCTAGAAGAAATAATGATTTGTCTTTGTTTGAAATATAGCTTGGTCCAATTTGTTATATATTCTAACAAAGTGCAGATTGGATTTTAACCTATTTAGAACATGTCATCAAAATTCTAAAATTAATCTTAATCAGGAAAAATTACTAAAGATGTTCCATAAATTTGTTTTTTGTTTTTTTTTCAAAAAGATTCGAATCAGCTATTTTTTCCTCTTCATTTTTTTGGGTTGAATTTTGAATTTTAAAAAGAGTCGAAATTGAAGAGAAACTATGTTTCAAAATTTACTTTTAATTTTTTTCCTGTTTTTTCCTGTTTTAAACCGTTCAATTAAGTGGGTTTTTTCATCATGTATTCTCTACAAAAAACCTTCCGTAAAAGGAAAAAAATGTACGGCAGAATGACAGACAGAAATACCCTTTTTTTTTTTATATATATATAGATTTACTATAGACAGCGATTTTAAACTAGACGAACAAGTCAACGGCGTTTTAAAATCGTGTTTTTATCAACTTCGTCTTTTAGTAAAGGTTAAACCCTTTTTATCTTTTAACCTTTTTGAACAAGTCGTGCATGCTTTTATTTCAAGTCCCCTGGACTACTGCAGTGCACTTTATGCTGGCATTAGCCAAAAAGCTCTCTCCCGGTTGCAGTTAGTCCAGAACGCGGCAGCACGACTTTTAACAGGGGCCAGGATACGCCAGCATATAACCCCAATTCTTCAGAGTTTGCACTGGCTCCCTGTTCATTTTAGAATTGATTTTAAAACATTGCTGTTTGTTTTTAAATCTTTACATGGACCCGCACCTCAATAAATCTCGGACCTCATCCAAATTTACATTCCTGCGCGCGCTCTGAGGTCCGAGAGCCAGTTCCAGCTCGTGGTGCCCAAGACCAAACTTAAGACCAGGGGAGACAGGGCCTTCTCTGTGGTCGGCCCTAAGCTCTGGAACACTCTGCCCCTCCATGTTCAAACTGCTTCCACAGTGGAGTGTTTTAAGTCTCGTCTTAAGACCCACTTTTATTCTTTGGCTTTTAACACTACGTGAGTTGTGTGGTCCTCTATCCTCTTTGTTTTTTAAACACTTTGATTTCTATTTTACTGTTTTAATTGATTTTACCCTTTAAAATAGTTTTTAATCATATTTGTTTTTATATAGTTGTTTTTTTTAATATTGGTTTTATATTTATTTATTTTTTGTTTTTATTCAGTCATTGAAGCATGATGATGATGATGATGCATGATATAGTCCTGATGGCTTCATCTGGCCGGGATCTTCAGCTCTCACTGGATCGGTTCGCAGCAGAGTGTGAAGCGACCAGAATGAGAATCAGCACCTCCAAGTCCGAGTCCATGGTTCTCGCCCGGAAAAGGGTGGAGTGCCATCTCCGGGTTGGGGAGGAGACCCTGCCCCAAGTGGAGGAGTTCAAGTACCTAGGAGTCTTGTTCACGAGTGGGGGAAGAGTGGATCGTGAGATCGACAGGCGGATCGGTGCGGCGTCTTCAGTAATGGACGTTGTATCGATCCGTTGTGGTGAAGAAGGAGCTGAGCCGGAAGGCAAAGCTCTCAATTTACCGGTCGATCTACGTTCCCATCCTTACCTATGGTCATGAGCTTTGGGTCATGACCGAAAGGATAAGATCACGGGTACAAGCGGCCGAAATGAGTTTCCTCCGCCGTGTGGCGGGGCTCTCCCTTAGAGATAGGGTGAGAAGCTCTGCCATCCGGGAGGGACTCAAAGTAAAGCCGCTGCTCCTTCACATCGAGAGGAGCCAGATGAGGTGGTTCGGGCATCTGGTCAGGATGCCACCCGAACGCCTCCCTAGGGAGGTGTTTAGGGCACGTCCAGCTGGTAGGAGGCCACGGAGAAGACCCAGGCCACGTTGGGAAGACTATGTCTCCCGGCTGGCCTGGGAACGCCTCGAGATCCCCCGGGAAGAGCTAGACGAAGTGGCTGGTGAGAGGGAAGTCTGGGCTTCCCTGCTTAGGCTGCTGCCCCCGCGACCCGACCTCGGATAAGCGGAAGATGATGGGTGGATGGATGGATGAAGCATAATATTGTTTTTTTTAATATTGTTTTTAACATGGCTGTGCAGCACTTTAGAAACTATTTTTGTTTAAATGTGCTATATAAATAAAGTGGATTGGATTGGATTTATTTATTAAAGGTAAATCGAGCAAATTGGCTATTTCTGGCAATTTATTTAAGTGTGTATCAAACAGGTAGCCCTTCGCATTAATCAGTACCCAAGAAGTAGCTCTTGGTTTCGAAAAGGTTGGTGACCTCTTTTCTTTCTCCTATGTCCCCCCCTCCCTTGTGGAGGGGGTCCGGTCCGATAACCATGGATGAAGTACTGGCTGTCCAGAGTCGAGACCCAGGATGGACCGCTCGTCGGGACCCAGGATGGACCGCTCGCCTGTATCGATTGGGGACATCTCTACGCTGCTGACCCGCCTCCGCTTGAGATGGTTTCCTGTGGACGGGACTCTCGCTGCTGTCTTGGATCCGCTTTGAACTGAACTCTCGCGGCTGTGTTGGAGCCACTGTGGATTGAACTTTCACAGTATCATGTTGGACCCGCTCGACATCCATTGCTTTCGGTCCCCTAGAGGGGGGGGTTGCCCACATCTGAGTTCCTCTCCAAGGTTTCTCATAGTCAGCATTGTCACTGGCGTCCCACTGGATGTGAATTCTCCCTCCCACTGGGTGTGAGTTTTCCTTGCCCTTTTGTGGGTTCTTCCGAGGATGTTGTAGTCGTAATGATTTGTGCAGTCCTTTGAGACATTTGTGATTTGGGGCTATATAAATAAACATTGATTGATTGATTGATTGAGTGACCGCTGTGATAAAGTAATAAAATAAGCAACAACAATTGAAAAATACAGTGAAACGACACAATGTATTAAAAAAAAAAAAAATTGCTGACACTAATAACTAATAATAAAGATTTGTGTTTAAATATTTGTATACTTTTAGTCTTTTTAAAAAAAATACGTGCATCACAGCAATTATGCAAACGGTACATTGTCGTTATATTGACACTGCCCGGGTCACGCCCCTACCGCCACAGATTGTCAATCTGTGGGAAACACTGACGTACTATCGCGCGGCCACACTACACTACACTTCAGTTCATGGATCATGTGTACATTGTGTGGACGTAAAAGTAGACATGTAGGACAGAACTTACAGTTCAGTGGTCTTCTGTGGTGGTCTTGTTTTCCTGCTGCGTGTGTGGTCAGGTTGTTGCTGATGGACAGATGAAGAAACAACACACACACACACACGCACACACACACACACACACACACACACACACACACACACACACACACACACACACACAGCTAGTTTGTACTTAGGAAGCATGCAATGAAAGCAAACTATAAGAATACTGTTATGTTTTTTCTATGTTTGTCAGAATTTAAAGGGGCTGTTTGCAAGGTGTCGACAGTTACATTTTTCAAAGCAAAAAATATAAGAAAAAACATTAATGGTTTAACCCAGGGGTGTCCAAACTTTTTCCACTGAGAGCCGCACACTGAAAAATCAAAGCAAGTTGGGGCCATTGTGATATATTTTTATTTTAAAAACCAATACAATATATGTATAAAAATATACATTTAGGCCTCCACAGGGTTTTGGTCAAAAATATATAAAAAAATGTGTCCTTATTCAGTATTATTATTATCATAGGCTTAAATTTCTACATCAGGGGTCACCAATCAAGTGCCCGCAGGCACTAGGTCGCCCGTAAGGACCAGATGAGTCGCCCGCTGGCCTGTTCTAAAAATAGCTCAAATAGCAGCACTTACCAGTGAACTGCCTCAATTTTTTAAATTTGATTTATTTACTAACAAGCTGGTCTCGCTTTGCCTGAAAATTTTTATTCTAAGAGAGACAAAACTCAAATAGAATTTGAAAATCCAAGAAAATATTTTAAAGACTTTGTCTCATTTGTTGTAGCTGAGATAGGCGCCAGCGCCCACCGCGACCCCGAAAGGGAATAAGCGGTAGGAAATGGATGGATGGATGTTTCAATAAATTCATTTATTTTTTTACTTTGCTTCTTATAACTTTCAGAAAGACAATTTTAGAGACAAAATACAACCTTAAAAATGATTTTAAGGATTTTTAAACACATATACCTTTTTACCTTTTAAATTCCTTCCTCTTCTTTACTGACAATTTAAATCAATGTTCAAGTAACTTTATTTTTTTTATTATAAAGAATAATAAATACATTTTAATTTAATTCTTCATTTTAGCTTCTAGTTTTTTGACGAAGAATATTTGTGAAATATTTCTTCAAACTTATTATGATTAAAATAAAATAAAAAAATTCTGGAAAATCTAAAAAATCAGTAGAATCAAATTTAAATCTTATTTCAAAGTCTTTTGAATTCCTTTAAGAAAATTTGTTCTGGAAAATCTAGAAGAAATAATGATTTGTCTTTGTTAGACATATAGCATGGTCCAATTTGTTATATATTCTAACAAAATGCAGATTGGATTTAAACCTATTTAAAACATATCATCAAAATTCTAAAATTAATATTAATCAGGAAAAATTACTAATGATGTCCCATAAATTATTTTGTAAATTTTTTTTTAAAATATTCGAATTTGCTAGTTTTTCTCTTCTTTTTTTGGGTAGAATTTTGAATTTTATAGAGTCGAAATTGAAGATCATCATCATCATTTATTTTTATTCCTTTCATGAAAATGCATATTTACAAGCCACGTACAATTGACACTTTCATTGTTTTTTTTGATATTCTTTCTTATACATTTCCATGATCAGAAAGGAGCAGATGGAAGAATTATATTCTTATATTTATCTGCCCCTTTTTTAAACACAAATTACAGTATTTTAGATGAATTATAACTGTTCCCTCCACCATCACCCAAACATACTTTTCCATTTTCCTTTAAGCACTTTCACAATGACACGTCCAATCTAAATCAAAACTCAGTTTGATATAATTTCAGTTTTCTCTTTTTATAACTTTTTTTAAATACAAATATATTCTTACAGCTTTTTAAGTCTTTGTTTAGAGAATTCCATGCTTTCACACCAACAACAGACAAGCACATTTGTTTCAAATTTGTTCGCACTCTTGGATGTTTAAAGTCATACGGCCTTCTGTGGTTCTCATCTTCAGATGTGAACACAAATAACTTTTGTATGTCCTTCGGAAGAACTTTATTTCTCGCTTTGAACATCATTAATAGTGTATTCAATTCTACAATGTCTTTTAGTTTTAGTAATCCTGACCTAATGAAGAGTGGATTTGTGTGGTCTCTATATTCTACTTTAAAAATGATTCGAATTGCTCTTTTCTGTGAAAGAAATAAAGGCATTATGTTGCTATGATATGTATTTCCCCATATTTCTGCACAATAATTAAAAAACTAGGTTTCAAAATTTATTTTTCATTTTTTTTCCTGTTTTCTCCTCTTTTAAACTGTTCAATTAAGTGTTTTTTTCATCATTTATTCTCTACAAAAAACCTTCCGTGTAAGGAAAAAAAAATGTACAACGGAATGACAGACAGAAATACCCATTTTTTTATATATATATATATATCAAGATTTATTTATTAAAGGTAAATTGAGCAAATTGGCTATTTCTGGCAATTTTTTTAAGTGTGTATCAAACTGGTAGCCCTTCGCATTAATCAGTACCCCAGAAGTAGCTCTTGGTTTCAAAAAGGTTGGTGACCCCTGCTCTAGAGCAACATTAGGTCTATCTTTCAATATAACATTTAAAAAAAAAAAAAAAAGTTGTATGCTCTTTTTGTCAAATATTTTTTTTTTTTTAAATAGAGAAAAAACAAAATATGCAATATTTTCACCCAATAACATTTTTAAGTGGAATATTTGAGATTATATAATAAGTGTAGCTTAAAAAGGTCAATAAGTCATAACAACATTGATTTTAATTCATTATTATTCTTTGAGCAATGACACTTAGAAAAAAAAATTCACACTAAAATTATTGGGGACTCAAAAGGTTCCTGTTCATTAAAGTGTTAAAAAATAAATTATAATTATTTTGTTTACTTTTAACACAATCTCGAGATCAACTTCAGATATATCCGTCAATTATAAGTTTTATTGTTGTTTATGTTTTTTGTTTGTTTGTTTGTTTTAAGACAAAAACGTGTGGCAAACACAAAATATGCAACATTTTACACAAAAAATATCTCAAAGTGGAATATTTAATGTGACGTAATTGGAGCCTTGAATTGCTCAATAATTCATAATGACATTCATTTTGATTCTTTTTTTTTTTTTTAAGAAAGAAACAGCCTGCATGGCAGCGTTGTGTTATTGGAGTCAAAATTGCAACATTGTCTTATTAAATTTCACCTGTTTGCTCTTTTATACCACTGTTTATGTTTGTATTTTTTTTTATCGTATTTTTATAATGTGCCGTTGGGCCGTTAAAAAATTCCCTGCTGGGCCGCACTTTGGACATAACTGGTTTAACCAAACGCATTTGTTGCAAAATTGTTTACATTTTTCAAAATTTCCAACTTTACGTAATACCAAACTAGTTGTTAAACATTCGATGACAGTTAAAGCTAACTTTTCAAATCGCTAACATTAACTAAAAACAGCATGTTTAAGTGACACGCCATTACGTTTTGGAGGGTGGGATATATTGTGTAATATACATTTGGAAAGTTAGCACCCTCAGGCTAGGCCGGGGGTTGCATTTGGCTCTTTAATGTCGGCCTCGTGGCTTTGTGGAGCTTTTTTAAAAATGTATGAAAATGGAAAAAGATGAGGAAAAAAATACGTTTTTTGTTTTAATATGCTCTCTGTAGGAGGACAAACATTACACAAACCTCCCTTAATTGTTAGCAATCACACGGTTTATATTAAACATGTTTCAGTGATTAGAGACTATTTGGTGAGCCCCGTTTTGTCCTACTAATTTTGGTGGTCCTTGAACTCACGGTAGCTTGCTGACATTTACAACTTTCTCTGACTTTCTAAGACGTGTTTTTATGCCACTTTTTATTTGTCTCATTTTGTCTGACATCACATGGACAAATACAAGACCTTCTGGAGGAAAGTTTTGTGGTCAGATGTAACAAAAATTGACAGGTTTGGCTAAAAAAATACCCAGCGATATGTTTGGAGGAGAAAAGGTGAGGCCTTTAATCCCAGGAAAACCATGCTTACCGCCAAGCATGGTGGTGGTAGTATTATGCTGTGGGCCTGTTTTGCTGCCAATGGATCTGGCGCTTTAAATTGGACAATGAAAAAGGAGGATTATCTCAAAATTCTTCAGGACAAGCTAGAGGTTGGGTCTTGGGCGCAGTTGGGTGTTCCAACAGGACAATGACCCCAAACACACATCAAAAGTGATAAAAGAATGGCTAATCAAGCTAGAATTAAAGGCCTACTGAAATGAGATTTCCTTATTTAAACGGGGATAGCAGGTACATTCTATGTGTCATACTTGATCATTTCGCGATATTGACATATTTTTGCTGAAAGGATTTAGTAGAGAACATCCACGATAAAGTTCGCAACTTTCGGTGTTAAGAGAAAAGCCCTGCCTCTACCGGAAGTCGCAGACTATGACGTCACAAGTGTGGGGGCTCCTCACATATTCACATTGATTGTAATGGGACCTTCCAACAAAAAGTGCTACTCGGACCGAGAAAACGACAATTTCCCCATTAATTTGAGAGAGGATGAAAGATTCGTGTTTGAGGATATTGATAGCGACGGACTAGAAAAAAAAAAAAAAAAAAACGCGATTGCATTGGGACGGATCCCGATGTTTTCAAACACATTTACCAGGATAATTATGGGAAATCCCTTATCTTTCTATTGTGTTGCTAGTGTTTTAGTGAGTTAAATAGTACCTGATAGTCGGAAGGGGTGTGTCCACGGATGTCTTGACGCCAATGTCTCAGGGAAGTCGGCAGCAGCTTCATGGACGGCCCAAGCTCAGCTTTTCTTCGGTTGGAAGCGACTTTTTAACCACAATTTTCTCACCGAAACCTGTTGGTTGACATTTGGTCTGGATTCATGTTCGCTTGACCGTGCTCTGATCCATAGTAAATTTTCACCTACAGGAATTTTAAACAAGGAATCCCCGTGTGTTTGTGTGGCTAAAGGCTAAAGCTTCCCAACTCCATCTTTCTACTGTGACTTCTCCAATATTAATTGAACAAATTGCAAAATATTCAGCAACACAGATCTCCAAAATACTGTATAAAATACTACACGGTCAAGCTCCATCCTATCTTGCAGATTGTATTGTACCATATGTCCCGGCAAGAAATCTCCGTTCAAAAGACTCCGGCTTATTAGTGATTCCTAGAGCCCAAAAAAAGTCTGTGGGCTATAGAGCGTTTTCCGTTCGGGCTCCAGTACTCTGGAATGCCCTCCCGGTAACAGTTCGAGATGGTGCCTCAGTAGAAGCATTTAAGTCTCACCTTAAAACTCATCTGTATACTCTAGCCTTTAAATAGACCTCCTTTTAGACCAGTTGATCTGCCGCTTTTTTTCTTTCTCCTATGTCCCCCCCTCCCTTGTGGAGGGGGTCCGGTCCGATGACCATGGATGAAGTACTGGCTGTCCAGAGTCGAGACCCAGGATGGACCGCTCGTCGGGACCCAGGATGGACCGCTCGCCTGTATCGGTTGGGGACATCTCTACGCTGCTGATCCGCCTCCGCTTGAGATGGTCTCCTGTGGACGGGACTCTCGCTGCTGTCTTGGATCCGCTTGAACTGAACTCTCGCGGCTGTGTTGGAGCCACTATGGATTGAACTTTCACAGTATCATGTTAGACCCGCTCGACATCCATTGCTTTCGGTCCCTTAGAGGGGGGGGGGGGGGGGTTGCCCACATCTGAGGTCCTCTCCAAGGTTTCTCATAGTCAGCATTGTCACTGGCGTCCCACTGGATGTGAATTCTCCCTGCCCACTGGGTGTGAGTTTTCCTTGCCCTTTTGTGGGTTCTTCCGAGGATGTTGTAGCCGTAATGATTTGTGCAGTCCTTTGAGACATTTGTGATTTGGGGCTATATAAATAAACATTGATTGATTGATTGATTGATATGCCGTTAAAGCAGTTGACTTTTAGCTGTGTGTGTGTGCGTATTTCCTAAAAACGCGTGACGTCTTGCGTACACGTCATCATTACACGACGTTTCCAAGACGAAACTCCCGGGGAATTTAAAATTGTAATTTAGTAAACTAAAAAGGCCGTATTGGCATGTGTTGCAATGTTAATATTTCATCATTGATGTATAAACTATCAGACTGCGTGGTCGGTAGTAGTGGGTTTCAGTTCGGTTCTAGAATGGTCTTCCCAAAGTCCTGACTTTAATGTGTGGACAATGTGATTTATTGTCCCTTTGAGTAAAAATACAATACATTACCTTCAGATGGTTTGTGGTTCCTTTGCGCTCCTTTCGCGGTCAACAGAAGTAACAGCACCCAGCTTCCCACTCTCTCCAAACAAGCCAAACAATTCCAGACAGGCGCAGGTGATATTCATTTAGCAATCAGTCAGCCCCACAGACACGCCTCCCACACACACAAACTCCGCCCACACACATGTAGCCACACCCACTATCCCCGTTGACAAGTTAGAGACAAATCCCTGCCTCAACATGGCCCTTTCAACATTTTGGGTTGCCGACCCCTAGTCTAGGCACAAGTGTAAATGTTGCAAACAGCCCTTTTAACCACAAAAATAGAAACCAAACCTCATTTAAACGCACATTAGGACATAAACAAATAGAACGTTGTGTTATATAATAGACCGGACCACTCCTGCCAATACCAGGAACAATTAGAACAATGTCGGTATAGCTCGGTTGGTAGAGTGGCCGTGCCAGCAACTTGAGGGTTGCAGGTTCGATTCCCGCTTCCGCCATCCTAGTCACTGCCGTTGTGTCCTTGGGCAAGACACTTTACCCACCTGCTCCCAGTGCCACCCACACTCGTTTAAATGTAACTTAGATATTGGGTTTCACTATGTAAAGCGCTTTGAGTCACTAGAGAAAAGCGCTATATAAATATAGAAGAAAGAAAAGCATGTAGCATACCTTCCTCTACCTCAAGGGTGTCCAAACTTTTTCCACAGAGGGCCGCACACGGAAAAATTCAAGCATGCGGGGAACATTTTGATATTTTTCATTTTCAAACCATAACAAAATATATGGATTTTTTTTTCATCCTTAGGTTTCCTGGGGAGAATAGAAGGTCTCAGCCACTAAAATGTTAAAAATTAGTCAAATTATTATTATTATTTTTTTCAAATTTAATTTAATGCCTATATCAACTTGAGGTTGATATAAAGTAAAACAAATAAGGTCTTATGCCTTTTCTGTCAAAGAAAACTTTGTTTTGTATAGTAAAATATAAATATGCAGTATTTAAATAAATAGATAGGCGAGCAAGAGTCGTCGTTGTGGCCGCGTTAATGTTGCGGCTGCTATAGCAGTTATTATTATTATTAGCTTGCCGAACATGAGTCTGAACTTCAAATTTTATAAGGTAATGATCGGACATTACTTTAGTATACGGGAGTATCGTAACTTTGGAAACGGTGATACCTCTGACAAGCACTAGGTCTATCGTATTACCGCTGGGATGCGTCGGTTCATTTATTATTTGTGTAAGGCCACAGCTATCAATTATAGTCTGGAGCGCCACGCACGGTGGGTCCGATGGGGTATTCATATGGATATTAAAGTCCCCCATTATAATTATATTATCGGCATGCGTCACTAGATCAGCAACAAACTCTGAGAATTCACTGATAGATAGATAGATAGATAGATAGATAGATAGATAGATAGATAGATAGATAGATAGATAGATAGATAGATGGATGGATGGATGGGTGTGTGGATGAATGAATAGATAGATAGATAGATAGATAGATAGATAGATAGATAGATGGATAGATAGATAGATAGATAGATAGATAGATAGATAGATAGATAGATAGATAGATAGATAGATAGATAGATAGATAGATAGACAGATAGATAGATAGATAGATAGTACTTTATTGATTCCTTCAGGAGACTTCCTTTATTTAGCAATAAAAGCCCTCGAAGATCAATAATGCAGGACACCATTGATTTTAATTATTTAATATTTTTGAGTAATCACAGTGAAAAGTTAAAAAAAAAATCCTACTAAATATATTTGAGATCCAAAAGGTTCCCTACTCATAAAGTGATGCATCTTTATTAGTTTTTTTTTTTTTTTTTTACTTTTAACACTAAAATTTTAAGATCAACTCCCGATAAATCTGTCGATTTTAAGTTTGAACTATATTTGCTCTTTTGTCAAAACTTTGATGTTTTTATATGGCAACCACACAACATATGCAATAATTTTTCCACATAAAACATTTTAAAGTGATCATTTTTAAGTAATAATTCATTATAACATGGATTTTTTTTGTCCTATTTTTTTTTAGCAATGGGAAAAAAAAGAAAGTAAATACAAAAGGCAAAAAAAAACTGCCTGCATGGCAGCTTTGTGTCAACATTGTCACTTTTTCTCATTAGATTTCACCTCATTCCACTTTTTTAAAATGTTTTTATTTTTTATTTTTGCAATACTATCAATTTTTCAATTTTTGCAGAATGTGTGGCGGGCCGGTAAACGATAAGCTGCGGGCCGCAAATGGCCCCCGGGCCGCACTTTGGACACCCCTGCTCCACCTGAACTCGCTGGAATGACCGCCATCGCCCCCTAGTGTTTAGGAAGCGCACAGCGTTTGATTTATAAGACACTGACAGTGTACATCATGGGTGTCAAACTCTGGCCCGCGGGCCAAATCTGGCCCGCCGTGTAATTTAATTTGGCCCTTGAGGCAATATCAATTTAGCATTAGAACTGGCCCACCGGTGAATTTCTACAGATTTCCACCTGGACAACTATATTGGGGGCGTGCATTTAAGGCACTGCCTTTAGCGTTCTCTACAACCTGTCGTCAAGTCCGATTTTCCTCCATACTAACAGCGTGTCAAATAATATTTGTGGCTTTTACACACACACACACACATGCACAAGTGAACGCAAGGCATACTTGGTCATCAGTCATACAGGTCACACTGAGGGTGGCCGTATAAACAACTTTAGCACTGTTACAAATATGCGCCACACTGTGAACCCACACCAAACAAGAATGACAAACACATTTCGGGTGAACATCCGCACCGTAACACAACAGAACAAATACCAAGAACCCCTTGCAGCACTAACTCTTTCGGGAAACTTCCAGCAAATTGACCGATAATTAACGTTTTATTCATGCATTTTCTTTTGCTACTTCAAAGCTTGAATGTTTGGTTCATTCATTATTGTTATTTTATTTTCAAATGTATTATCAGCCTGTGGAAAAAAATTGATATTTACCTCAGAAGATTGCAAATAGAAAAAAAGGCACAACATTTTTATTTAAATTCTATTTGACATGCCATTGATATTTTTTTAATTATTATTATTTGAAACTGGATTTTGCATGTCACTAAAGTTATATAAGCCTTGCTTGTTCAATATTTAATGCAAAACTTGTTTGGGTCCCTATTAAAAGGTTCATTTGTTCAACCTTTGTTCCGTTTAAAATGTTGACCCACTCTGTATTTGAGTTTGACACCCCTGGTGTACATGGAAACTGTAAAATGGACACGACAAAACTATTTGTGTCTTTTTTTTGTATGTGTGTGTGTTTCAAGGTTTATTTTCAGAGATGTGTGGGGTCAGAGGTCATCTGCAGCAAAGTAGTAAATATTTGGTCTGCTGTGTGAAGGAAATGTCTCGTGGAGAGAACACCCCTTGGCTTTTCCACAGAACGTCGTCCATCAGACACATGGGAAGTGGCCGTGTGACAACCGCCTGCCATTGTGTTATGTCATCATAACATAAGAGCGACATCATCAGTAAACTGCCACTTCAATTACTATGAATTGATTAATACAGCCGGTTTAGTTTACTAAATTGCAAATTTAAATTTCCCGCGTGGTATCCTGTTGAAAACGTTCCGGGTTGTAGCAGACATTTTTTTTCAGCCCGATCCAAGCTATAAGTAGTCTGCTTTAATCGCATAATTACACAGTATTCTGGACATCTGTGTTGCTGAATCTTTTGCAATTTGTTCAATTAATAATGGAGACGTCAAAGAAAAAAGATGTAGGTGGGAAACGGTGTGTTGCGGCTGTCTTTGGCAACCAAAACACAGCCGGTGTTTCCTTGTTTAAAATTCCCGAAGGTGAAACTTTACCATGGATCAGAGCGGTCAAGCGAACTTGGTTCCCGACCACATGTCTACCGGCAGGTTTCGGTGAGAAAATTGTGGTAATAAGTCGGCTCTTACTGTAGACATCGCTGTCGTTGTGTCCTTGGGCAGGACACTTCACCCTTGCCTCCGATGCCGCTCACACTGGTGAATGAAAGATGAATGAGGGGCCGTAGACGCAAACTGGCAGCCACGCTTCCGTCAGTCTACCCCAGGGCAGCCGTGGCTACAGATGTAGCTTACCACCACCAGGTGTGAATGAATGATGGGTTCCAACTTCTCTGTGAGCGCTTTGAGTATCTAACAATAGAAAAGCGCGATATAAATCTAATCCATTATTATTATTATTATTATTATTGCATGCTGCTGCAGCTGCGTGGCTTCCCTCAGAGACACTGGCGGTCACCACACCCGTGGACACACCCTTCCGACTTTCAGGTACTATATAATCTCACTAAAACACTAGTAATACACCCCCCCCCCCCCCTGTTTACCTGTATGTCATCTTTTTTGTAAGGGGCGCTGGATGCCGGCAGACCTGTCAGCGATCCTGTTCTGTCTCCCTGTAATGTTTGTCTGATCTTGAATGGGATTGTGCTGAAAATTTTAATTTTCCTTAAGGAACTCTTCTGACGGAATAAATAAAGTACTATCTAATCTAATTTAATTTAATGCAGATAAGGGATTTTCCAGAATTATCCTAGTAAATGTGTCTAATAACATGTGAATCGCTCTCACAGCCCTCGCCTTTTTTTTTTTTAGTTATCATTGTCACTGGCGTCCCACAGGGTGTGAGTTCTCCTTGCCCACTGGGTGTGAGTTTTCCTTGCCCTTATGTGGGTTCTTCCTAGGATGTCGTAGTCGTAATGATTTGTGCAGTCCTTTGAGACATTTGTGATTTAGGGCTATATAAATAAACATTGATTGATTGATTTATTTTTTCTAGTCCTTCACTCTCATTATCCTCATCCACGAATCTTTCATCCTCGCTCAAATTAATGGGGAATTTGTCGTTTTCTCACTCCGAATCGCTCTTGCTGCTGGTGGCCATGATTGTAAACAATGTGAGGATGTGAGTAGTTCCACAACCGGTGACGTCACGCCCACGTCGCCTGCTACTTCCGGTACAGGCAAGGCTTTTTTATTAGCGACCAAAAGTTGCAAACTTTATCGTGGATGTTCTCTACTAAATCTTTTCAGCAAAAATATGGCAATATCGCGAAATGATCAAGTATGACACATAGAATGGACCTGCTATCCCCGTTTAAATAAGAAAACCTCATTTCTGTAGGCCTTTAAACAAGTTGAAAAACGTATTGGGGTGTTACCATTTAGTGGTCAATTGTACTGAACTGTGCAATCTACTAATAAAAGTATCAATCAATCAATCAAAAACCACGTATGGCGTGGGTCACATGAATTGGGCGATTCCCAACGGCGGCAAACTGGCCAGCGTCAGGGCCTCGGTCTTACACGACAAGGAGCCATGGCGGACGCTTGAAGATGAGGTAACAATTGGATTGTCGAAAGAAACAAGCCCTTCCATGTCGACACACATGTAATCAGATTCCTGCTAACAAGATACTCTTCTTTTATCCGAGGGGGCGGGGCTAATCCTGGGAATCCAACAACGTCACATCCTGCGAGGCGTTTCGTTCCGTTCCTCTACCAGCCGCGGTCTGGTTCTGATCCCAGTCAAAACCTGGCAGCCCATGGTGCTGAGTCGGCGCTCGCTGTCGAGCTCGTGGCTGACTCGGCGTTTAGATTTTTCCCTCCTTAGGGAAATTCCCGCCGTGACGTCGCCGTTGCTCATGGAGAACAGCGAAGGTCAAAGGTCGCGATTCACTATCCCACCCCATGATGTACACGACTATGACAGCTATTAAAGGCCTACTGAAACCCATTACTACCGACCACGCAGTCTGATAGTTTATATATCAATGATGAAATATTAACATTGCAACACATGCCAATACGGCCTTTTTAGTTTACTAAATTTCCCAAATTTTAAATTCTAAATTTTAAATTTGACGCGTGCTTGTGACGATATTGGTTGGAGTGGACATTTCATCCCAGCACCACTCACGGCTAAAAGTCGTCCGATTTAATCGCATAATTACACAGTATTTTGGACATCTGTGTTGCTGAATATTTTGCAATGTTTTCAATTAACAATGGAGACGTCAAAGAAGAATGCTGTTGGTGGAAAGCGGTGTATTGCAGCCGGCTGTAGCAACCAAAACACAGCCGGTGTTTCTTTGTTTGTTGTGAAGCTATAATATGGAACAGAGCAGTCAAGCGAACATGTTTCTCTACCACATGTCAACCGGCAGGTTTCGATGAGAAAATTGTGGTAATAAGTCTGCTCTTACCGGAGACATGAGCAGAGCTTGTGTCGTTCTTCCTGCAGCAGCTGTCAAATAGGCCGCTGCGACTTTCTTGGCTCCTCTATATGGCTTCCCTCAGAGACACTGGCGGTCACCGCAGCCCTCCGACTTTCAGGTATGACTATATAATCTCACTAAAACACCAGTAACACAATAAGCAGATAAAGGATTTTCCAGAATTATCCTAGTAAATGTGTCTAACATCTGAATCGCTCCAACTTTTTTTTTTTTTTTTTTTTTTTTTTAGTGCTTCACTCTCACTATCCTCATCCACGAATCTTTCATCATCGCTTTCTCAGTCGGAATCACTCTTGCTGCTGGTGGCTATGATTATAAATGATAAATAAATGGGTTGTACTTGTATAGCGCTTTTCTACCTTCAAGGTACTCAAATCGCTTTGACACTACTTCCACATTTACCCATTCACACACACATTCACACACTGATGGAGGGAGCTGCCATGCAAGGTGCTAACCAGCACCCATCAGGAGCAAGGGTGAAGTGTCTTGCTCAGGACACAATGGTCGTGACGAGGTTGGTACTAGGCGGGGATTGAACCAGGGGCCCTCGGGTTGCGCACGGCCACTCTCCCCACTGCGCCACGTTGTCCCAATAATAATAATAATAATAATGGATTAGATTTATATCACGCTTTTCTATTGTTATATACTGAAAGCGCTCACAGAGAAGTGGGAACCCATCATTCATTCACACCTGGTGGTGGTAAGCTACATCTGTAGCCACAGCTGCCCTGGGGTAGACTGACGGGAGCGTGGCTGCCAGTTTGCACCTACGGCACCTCCGACCACCACCAATCATTCATTCATCATTCATTCACCAGTGTGAGCGGCACCCGGGGCAAAGGGTGAAGTGTCCTGCCCAAGGACACAACGGCAGCGATTTGGATGTCAATAGGTGGGAAACGAACCTGCAACCCTCAGGTTTCTGGCACGGCGGCTCATGCCACCCCTTATAAACAATGTGAAGAGCGCTCACACCGGTGACGTCATCGTCTGCTACTTCCGGTAAAGGCAAGGCTTTTTTATTAGCGACCAAAAGTTGCAAACTTTATCGTCGATGTTCTCTACTAAATCCTTTCAGCAAAAATATCGCAATATCACGAAATGATCAAGTATGACACATAGAATGGACCTGCTATCCCCGATTAAATAAGAACATCTCATTTCAGTAGGCCTTTAGGTTGTTCATGTAGTCGACTGCAAGCTGTAACCATGACAACAGGTCAGTTATTTAATTATTACACTGTATGTAAGTATTATTAGATTACAAATATGTTTACCCTCTTCTCCTTTCAAATGCTGAATTGCAACCAATAGAGCTAATCCCTCCCCTTCCGCCAAAATGAGCATTTCGAGTGCAACATCCCGGTACTTCAGTGTGCAAGTACCGTATTTCCTTGAATTGCCGCAGGGCATATAGTATGCACCTGCCTTGAATTACTGCCGGGTCAAACCCGCTTCGCAAAATAATTAGCGCGTGCTTAGTATTACCGCCTGGTCAAACTCGTGACGTCACGAGTGACACTTCCCCTGTCATCATTTTCAAAATGGAGGAGGCTGATTTCAATTCCAGAAATTTGAAATCGCATAAAGGGAAGACGATTAAAAGCTATTCAGTAGGGCTTAAAGGCCTACTGAAATGAGATTGTGTTATTTAAACATCAATATGTGTCATACTTGATCATTTCGCGATATTGCCATATTTTTGCTGAAAGGATTTCAGCAAAAATATGGCAATATTTTCAAAATGTATTAGTGATCAAAAGTTGCGAACTTTTGATCGCTAATAAAAAAGCCTTGCCTTTACCGGAAGTAGCAGACGATGACGTCACCGGTGTGAGGCTCCTCACATTGTTTATAATGGGAGCTATTCGGAACGCGAAAACGACAATTTCCCCATTAATTTAAGCGAGGATGAAAGATTTGTGGATATTGATAGCGAAGGACTAGAAAAAAAATAAATATAAAGTAAAAAAAAAAGTGAGTGCATTGGGACGGATTCGGATGTTTTTAGACACATTTACTCAGATAATTCTGGGAAATCCCTTATATGTCTATTGTGTTGCTAGTGTTTTAGTGAGATAAAATAGTACCTGATAGTCGGAGGGGTGTGGCCCGTGTCTGAGGGAAGTCGACGGCAGCTGCGTGGACGGCGCAAGCTCAGCTGATCTCCGGTAAGAGGCGACTTTTTACCACAATTTTCTCACCGAAATCTGCTGGTTGAAAAGTTGTCGGGAACCATGTTCGCTTAATTGCGCGATGAAGAGAGACGACTTTTAGCCGCAGATGGTTCTGCTCTATGTCCCCCGCACGCGTCATCATTCCGCGACGTTTTCAACAAGAAACTCTGCAGGAAATTTAAAATTGTAATTTAGTCAACTAAACCGGCCGTATTGGCATGTGTTGCAATGTTAATATTTCATCATTGATATATAAACTATCAGACTGTGTGGTCGGTAGTAGTGGGTTTCAGTAGGCCTTTAAGGTCCAAGCTTACATCACACTCAAATTTTTACTGCATGCCTTTGGTAAGTGCCGGATTGAGAAGAGGTTTTAAAATAATTAGCGCATGCTTACTTTTACTACATGCCTTTGGTAAGCGCAGGAGTGAGAATAGGTTTTAAATTAATTGGCGCCCTGGCGGCAATTCAAGGAAATACGGTTTAACAAATGCTGAATTGCAACCAATCGAGTTAGCCCCTCCCCTTCCACTATTACGGGCGTTTTGAGCGCAACATCCGGGTACTTGAGTGTGCAATTAAGTGTACAAAAGTGCAGCAAAAGAGACAGGCTTAAACACACTTGCTGCAATACGCACAGCGTCCGGCAGGTGTCAGTGGTTTGACGGGAGTCAAAACTGTTGTTGAAATGTTTATTCATGATTCTTTTTGTAAGAAGTTGGTAGAAAAAAGTCAACTACTACATTGGCATATTTAAGACAAAACCAACCACAACTAAAAGTTGGAGCTCGCCTCGTCAGCGCCTCCTGGTGGCCTCGGACACATGTATTGTTTTTGCTGCTCCGTAAAAGAATAGAAAACAACTTTTAGTGTTCTTTGTTCAAAGGTATGTGCTCTAGTAAAATAGATCTGTTTCATCGCTGCACAGTTTCTCCCGGAGAAGATTCCACACCCGACCAGGACGCGGGAACGTTAAGTGTGTGAGTGTGGATATGTCTTAGGAGGGCATGAACACTTGCTATAGGGAGCGCTGCTATGCGTGGAGTGTGGGCGTGGCCAAGTCAGAGGTCACGTGACAAAATGAAGGCATTTGATCGTCAGTAAGCAGGAAGACCCGCGCGTCACGCTTGCGTGTTATTGTGGCGCCTCCTGGTGGCGTGTAGAAAAGAGGCAGTGTTGATGTTTCTTGATATGACGACTTCCTGTGGACTTTTTTTTTTTGGCATATAAGAGCGATTCTTATGTTTGATCTAAAGATGCACAAACTCACCAGGTTCTGCTCACACACGCTTCAAGTGACCAAAGCTGCTCAAAGTCACGGTGTGCAGCGCATTGATGATGAGGATGCAAACGATGAAGAGGTATGTACAATGATCTCAGGCATCAATGAAAATACTAAATTGCTAATTAGAGTACTTTTTCTCTTAAATACTTTCTTCTTTAGCTCTATTAATACTGAAGAAAAACAAAACAAAAAAAAAAATAAACAACAGTGTCCTGAATTCTTTTGGCAAAAGTCAATAGCACGTGCCCGTGCACGCCGCGCCACAAGGGGCGTGGCTGGGCGACTCGAGCATGTGGGACAGGAAATACGTTAAGGCCAACAACATGAATAAAAAAAGACTTAAATTAAATCTCGTAAGCACTGGAGGTGTTTAGAAATACTTCTCGCTTCTTTTGTTCCACATCAGAGAGAAAAAAAAAAAAAAAAGATTAAGCGCTGTAGGGGGGTGGGGGAGGGGCTAGTTGGTGACGTCATCCTGGCCACGTTGGGTCTGGAGGGGTGTGGTCGAGGGCCCGCTTTTGATCCAGGACGGCGAGAGAAGCGAGGCGGCGACGGTGGCGGTGGTCGTCATGGTGACTTGGATGAGCTTGATGAGCGCTTTGAGGCGCTCCAGCGACGCCTGCGTGTCTCGCTGCTGCGCCGCCAGTCCGTCTCGCAGCTCCACGCAGCGCTGAGGGCAGAGTGGTTCAAGGTTCAAGGTTCAAATTTATTGCCCCTGTGGGGAAATTTGTCTTGGGCACAGTGCATTATTGCTTTCTTAAAGGGGAACATTATCACCAAACCTATGCAAGCGTCAATATATACTTTGATGTTGCAGAAAAAGACCATGTATTTTTTTAACCGATTTCCGAACTCTAAATGGGTGAATTTTGGCAAATTAAGCGCCTTTATGTTTATCTGTCTTTTAGCGATGACGTCAGAACGTGACGTCACCGAGGTAATACACCCGCCATTTTAATTTTCAAAACATTACAAACACCGGGTCTCAGCTCTGTTATTTTCCGTTTTTTCGACTATTTTTTGGAGCCTTGGAGACATCATGCCTCGTCGATGTGTTGTCGGAGGGTGTAACAACACTAACAGGGAGGGATTCAAGTTGCACCACTGGCAAGAAATCTGCCGACAGACCCCTATTGAATGTGCCAGAGTGTCTTCACATTTGACCGGCGATGCTAAGGCAGACATGGCACAGAGATGTATGGATAACCTGCAGATGCATTTGCAACTATTAAGTCATCGAAATCACAAAGGTGAGTTTTGTTGATGTTGTTGACTTATGTGCTAATCAGACATATTTGGTCACGGCATGACTGCCAGCTAATCGATGCTAACATGCTACGCTAATCGATGCTAACATGCTATTTACGCTAGCTGTATGTACATTTGAAACTAGATACCCACATTTAATGGAAAACAAACACTTACCAATCGACGGATTTAAGTTGCTCCAGTGTCACAAGATGCGAAAGTCCTGATCGTTTGGTCCGCACATTTTACTGGCGATGCTAATAAGGCAGCCATGCTATGGGCCACTGCATTAGGTACACCCATGCTATGGCCGAATAGCGTCAATTTCTTCTTCAATTTCGTTTTCGCTATCCGCCTCCATACTCCGATCATCTGTTTCAATACATGCGTAATTTGTTGAATCGCTTAAGACGTTGAAATCTGAGTCTGAATCCGAGCTAATGTCGCTATATCTTGCTGTGGTAACCGCCATGTTGTTTGTATTGGCAGCACTGTATGACGTCACAGGGAAATGGACAGTCCGCATCGCAGATAGCGAAAATCAAGAACTTTAAAGCTTTTTTTTAGGGATATTCCGGGAGGTGTAATATTTTGAAAAAAACGTCAAAAAATAAAACAAGCCACTGGGAACTGATTTTTATTGTTTTTAACCCTTTTGAACTTGTGATAATGTTCCCCTTTAACATACACAAAAACAACAAAACAAAAACAAGCACAGACAACCACAACCAGACAACTAACATTTAAACATCAGAACATGGAGCTTGATAGACATAGGTGGCACTCTGATGTAGGCATAAAATCCACAGTATGGAGATAAAGATAAAGTACCAGTGTGCATTGCACTAGAGCTCATGGATAAAGTACTGTGTGCTAAAGTGCTTAGTTCTAAAGTACTATGTGCTAAAGTGTTTAGTTCTTAAAAAGTGCTAACCTATATATTAACATTCTGTTGCACATTGTTGATCAGCTTAATGGAGGCTGGGACTAATGATAATTTGTCACGTGTGACGCCACAGCACACTGTCACACTTGTACGCACACGCTAGCGGCAAACGTCTTACTTTGAGCGTCTTGTTGAGCTTCTTGTCCTCTTCCTCCAGATGAGCGCACTCCTTCTTCAGTTCGTTGTTTCGTCTCAGCAGACGTCGCTTCTCCTCTTGCCGCACTGTGCACACATATGCACACGCACGTTAGTGGCATGTATTCAGCTCACTCGCTCACTCACTTACACCCACTCACTCCCCTGGTCCACCCCACTCATTTACATGACTTTCTCACATTACTCAACACCTACAACACCACATTACTCTTACACCTACTCAGTGGCCTAATGGTTTGAGTGTCCGCCTTGAGATCGGTAGGTCGTGAGTTCAAATCCTGGCCGAGTCATACCAAAGACTATAAAAATGGGACCCATTACCTCCCTGCTTGGCACTCAGCATTAAGCGCTAAATCACCAGAGATGATTCCTGGGCGCGGCACCGCTCCTGCCCACTGCTCCCCTCACCTCCCAAGGGGTGATTATACACAAACCCTGCCCACCTCAACCGACGCACGGAAGGGGGGTGGTAGTGGGAGTGTATAATGTAGCCTGAAAGACTTAGGGATGCATGGGTTTTTGGGTATTTGTTCTGTTGTGTTTATGTTGTGTTGCAGTGCGGATGTAACTGTTGCGACTAATAATTATAATTTGTTTTATTTCTCTAAAAACAGAAGAAGTTAAGTTCATAAAAGGGAATTTAAATCAAAATGTATAAAAGTTACTATGGTTAAAAATGTAATTTCATGCCTTTTTGTTGGGTTTGTGGGCATGCGTTTGTTTTGAAGTGTCTCGATTGGTCTGTGAACGGATATAAGGAAGCTACTTCCGGGTATGAGTGAACATCTGTTTGATGCAATGAGAAGGGATAAAGAGAGCGAATGATGGTAACAAGGACTAAAAAGTGTCACAAGGACTTTCAGCGTTTGGGCTATAAGAGCCAGAAGATCACAATTTCCTCCTAAAAGAAGCATGCAGGCCAACAAGGTATTTGTCATTTCTGTTTGTATTTTACTTCGGTAAAATGTTTGAGCCACATGCTGTGCATGTTATTTTTACGTTTGTAACGCGTTTTATTTTATTAACAGTTTTCACGGTGAATTGAAGGGAAAGGAAGCCTTCAATAAATCAGTCAAAGAAAGCCATTGTGTCAGTGCTGTTTGGAGGGAGTTACAGCGGATGTTCTCCCAAAATATGTTTGCCATTCTTGTTTGGTGTGGCTTCACAGTGTGGCGCATATTAGTAAGAGTGTTAAAGTTGTTTATATCACAACCCTCAGTGTAACCTGTGTAGCTATAGAACAAGTATGCAGCCGCACACTAGATGTGGCCGGCAGGCACTCAGATAACATAGTATTAAAGCGGACGCTACGACATGGTTGATAGGACGTTTAAGGCATTGCCATCACGGCACGCTCTCAATATTGTAGTCCGGGTGAAAATCTGAGAATGTTATCCTGGGGAGATTTCTGGGAGAGGCACTGAAATCCGGAAAACCTCCCGGAAAAATGGGGGGGTTGGCAAGTATGCAGCTGAGCCACATCAGAGTGATCCAAGAGCCGTATGCGGCTCCGGAGCCGCGGGTTGCCGACCCCTGGACTAGGACCAAAAACAGACTTGGCTGAATGAACATATTTCTGTGTGATGGGTTGGTACAAAAAAATATTACATTTAATGTATTAAATATCAGAACAGAAGTCTTGGCCTTCAGTCCCAAGAATACAAATACAATATCCAGTGTACTTCAGAGCTGCTCGGCATATCTTACAAATTAGGTCAACTTGTCAAAAGTTTTCAAATGTAATTTAGCCCTGTTGATACCATGGATGAGGACATGTTGATTGTGGAGGTCCTAAATCAAAGAACACATTGTCAGGCATATCCTTGCCAGCTATTTGGGGACCTCACGTGGGTGGGGGTAACAGGGGGTGCAATTAGCAGAAGAGTGTGTTCAAAGCTTGCCAGGGATGTTGTTACTGCTGTGTAGTTGGCTACAAATACAAAAATAAAATACCGTATTTTTCGGACTATAGGTCGCAGTTTTTTCAGTTTGGTCGGGGGTGCGACATATACTCCGGAGCAATTTATGTGTGAAATTATTAACACATTGCCGTAAAATATCAAATATTATTTATCTCATTCGCGGAAGAGACGAAGAAAATGTCAACAATCCTCACACACACGTCAGCAATCCTCACACACACGTCAGCAATAAGAATTCGGCGGGTAGGGTCATGGCAGAAGTGCATTGTGGGTCATGGAATGCTAACTGCTATATGCTAGGTGGTACTGCCGTAGCTATTAGAATGGATCATTTCATCGTTGGCGGCAATTTTCCCTCCAATATGTGTGAGCAAACGCCAAAACTCGTTGAGCATTCAGTGGCGCACATGTGAGCGACGGCAGACGTGCACACTGTTATGTGCTTATCTTTTTATTCGATTTTGTGCGCGGGCTACATTTGCCGTGCGTAGAGGACGCGTGAGCTGTGTGCAATTGCACAGGTGCGTACCTTAGAGGAAACGTTGGTTGGCGGTAACTTATAAAAACTGAGAAGGGCTGAACAAAAATGGCACAGACAAGGAAATCATGTAATGCAGATTACATAATATCAAATAATATTATTTATATAATTCGCGGAAGAGACGAAGAAAATGTCAGCAATCGTCACACATACGTCAACCAATAAGAATTCGGCGTGGGAGGGTCATGGCAGAAGTGCATTGTGGGTCATGGAATGCTAACTGCTATATGCTACTGCCGTAGCTGTTATAATGGATCATTTCATCGTTGGTGGTAACTTATAAAAACTGAGAAGGGCTGAACAAAAATGGCACCGAAAAGGAGATCATGTACTGCAGATTACAAGCTGGATGTAGTAAAATATGCAGCAGAATACGACAAGAGGAAGCGGGGCATACCTTTAGAGTTGGCAGAGTTGTTTAGAAGCGACATAGAGGAAGAGGATTTCATTTGATTTATCGATTAGGAGTGACAGATTGTTTGGTAAACGTATAGCATGTTCTATATGTTATAGTTATTTGAATGACTCTTACCATAATATGTTACGTTAACATACCAGACACGTTCTCAGTTGGTTATTTATGCCTCATATAACGTACACTTATTCAGCCTGTTGTTCACTATTCTTTATTTATTTTAAATTGCCTTTCAAATGTCTATTCTTGGTGTTGGATTTTATCAAATAAATTTCCCCCAAAAACGCGACTTATACTCCAGTGCGACCTACATATCTTTTTTTCCTTCTTTATTATGCATTTTCGGCCGGTGCGACGTATACTCCGGAGCGACTTATAATCCGAAAAATACAGTAGTCCTTCTGCAAGGCAAAACTGTCGTCTTTTCCACAAGTCAAGTCATTGACGGATGGCAAAGCATGGAGAACGTCCGCTGTTTTGCTGTCCGCAGCAGTTCTGTACCTCGTGGAAATCTGGGGTCTTTCTTTTGCGGGCAGCCCTGGCTCTCACGCTGATTTAAAGATAAACTGTCAACTGATTGCTACTTTCACGTGCAGCGGTTTCATGTTACATCCATTCTGGTGTTCACTCATGTAAGATAACGTAGCAAGCGTGAGAATCTTTTCGCAGACAGCCATGGCTGTTGCGTTGTTTTAAAGACAAAAACCATCAACTGATCTCTATTTTGGCGCGACACCCGATTTTATATTTCTATACTCGATTATTCTTAAAATTCATAGCTGATTCACATCAAATGAGATGGCTGCTACCGACAAAGCCGAATCACTCACTTGTCTAACCAGATATCCGGTCACATCGGTTTATCCCTAACAACCCTAGTTCTCCCATCCAAAGGCAAAACCCAGTAACTAAATGTTGGTCAAAACTGAGCTGATAATAATTTTGGAGTTCCTAGGTGATATGCTTTACATTAGTGTATGCGATATTGTAATTTGTTCCGTAAGTAAGCATGGCAGGACCTAGCAACTACCACATAACCGCGTAGATACAACAGAAAAACCTAGTATCTCAAGGGACCAATCGGAGCTTCTTTGTCAGTCGCCTTATTGTCTTTAATGAGACATTTGCACGAATGGGGGCCGACGGTCAACCTGATTATGTGATATTATGGCACGAGGGGATATTTGGAAGGACGTTGCAAGCACCTTCATTAAATGTATTGTTCTTGATTCTTCCCCTTGCATACTCTTTTGGGCAGATAACTGTGGAGGTCAAAATAAAAACTGGACGCTGTACACGGCTCTTGCCCAATGTGCAAACACAGAATGGGTCCCACCCGAGATTGTGATAAAATATCTGGAGAAGATTCATGAGAGCAGATTCAATCCATGGCTCAATCGGCAAGAAAATGAAAGCTCAAGAAAACATCTACAGTATATGTTTGATGACTTTGTAGATCTTTGTAAGACAGCATCAAGATAGATTGGTTTTCCTTTGTTTTCTCAAAATCAGCTAGAAGTGAGTTACCAGGTTTTGCCTTTGGACGGGAGAATTAATCACCTCCCTCACTCACTCACTCACTCACCTCCTTGCAAATTACTCACTCACTCACCTTTGACTGCTCCCCCTTAATCCCTCACCCCACTCAAATTATTCACTTCACTCACCCACTCTTTCACTCACCTGTCTTATGTGTGACATAAGACTGCACAAAGTTGTGAGGCCACGACATGTTCTCCTTATTCAGTACCTAAGGACAAAACGTTGAAATTATGAAGCCATACAAATATTTTCAAATTAAATGATAGAGAATAAAACACTTAAAAACATGAAAACAATTATGTAAAATATGTTACAACTTTCATGATACATGTCTTGCATATTTGTCAGTCTTTAGTGTAGATTTGAAAATACTTTAAATTAAATAAATTATTGATTGTAATTTGAACAGATCTATTATTAGCCTTTTTGCTATTGTGACAAATACAGTATGTCATCTGTCACATGACAACCACTTTAAGTCGGGCCAGACTTTAGCTATTTATGGCCCTAAACAAGATTTGTTTTGTGTCACTAGCTTGGTCTTTAAGAATACGTACTTATTATTATTATTGTTATGATGACAATTATTATTAGACCCTTAAAGGGCCCCCACCCTAAACCTAGCATCACCACCCCACATACACACTCAATATTTTTACATGCACAAAAAACTAGGGCTTCACTAAATGTGGTTTGAACTAGATTTTTAAAATACTTTTTTTTGCATGCAGCCTTTAACATCTCCAAAATTGTGTATAAAAAACACTTTAATGTTTTTTTACTCTCTTAACAATGGGATTAACATATCAGGTTGATGTTATTGTAAACACGTTTCTTCTTACTGTACCTCTACGCACCTGCGTTAAAACCCAATGTAATAACCTCGAAGCACAGTAGATGGCGCACTTCATGATCAGAAATGTCTTAAACCAATAATATTTCTCATCAACTACTTAAAGTAGTGGCGTTATTAGGCCTTTTTAAGTGGAATAAAAGTTACCTAAGATAGTCTTACACCCCCCTAAAATGTTTGGTAATATTTTTTTTGTTGTTTTTTTGTTTGAAGTTGTTTATTTGTTTTTTTTTTTACAAAATAATGCCGACCAATTTAATATGAAGTAGCTAGAATGAAGTTTTAATAATCATGCAACCTGTCATTATCATGTGTAAATCAGTGTGTGAATGGGTGAATGTGGAAATAGTGTCAAAGCGCTTTGAGTTCCTTAAAAAAAAGGTAGAAAAGCGCTATACAAGTATAATCCATTTACCATATTCACTTAAAAATGATCAGAGTAGTGTAGTGTAATGAAGTGATTAACTGATTCATGTAGGATTATAATTAGTGGACAATATCCTAAGAATAGATCACCATTATAATTGTTATCACGAGTGCATCTACTGGGGTTTAAGCCTACTCTGTCTGTAAAAACTAGCGGCTCCTCTGTTTCGAACTTTAATCAAGGTTCCTTGAACCTACGAGATGCAAAGTGAAACTAGAATATAACTTTTTCCGTATATTTTTCTTATTATTTATGTCTTACTATTATGACATCGTCTTTTATAACTGACAGACTTATATAAAAGAATAAAATCTTCAAATATTTACAAAAGCCGAGGCCATGACCCTACCCCGCTAGTGGTTGTGGCTCTAAACACCTGCATAGAGTGTTTATGCGATGGGCAAGCTCTGATTTTATAATGTTTCCAATATGTCACATAGAAACAAAGTTGTAAAGAACACATTTTAAGTCTTCTTGAAGTCTTCTTTCGGGTTCATAATGACAACAATACCATGCTAAAAGTTCTACTACCTTCTTCTGGCACTTAGGGCAGTACCAGGGGCCCCTGGGGGGAGTCTTGAGGGGCGGCTGGAGGCAGTCGGGATGGAAGGCTCGGGGGCAGTTGTGACACGGCTGCAGCTCGCCGTCCTCTTTGCACACGGCACAGTGGTCGTCTTGCTCCACATCATCCTGCAGAAAGAACGCCACGCTCACGTTACTCTGCTTACGCAACAGCGTACAGGAAGTAAGAGCTAACAAAGCAACAGGCAACGGCACAAGCACAGCTGACAACAGGGAGCATTTGGGTAGCCATCTCCACCAAACCGGAGCGACAATCCATGTAGGACCTGCATGTGTATGCTGAAGAGCTCAAGCTGTACGGAAAATATACGCTATTCACGGCAACTTTTGGAACGTGAAAAATAAATAGCTGGAAGGTTTTGATGCTGAAATGTTTGTCGCAATATCCTAAATGAGAGAGTTTTCATCTTGGAATTGGTAGAAAAAATATATCAGGGTATCTGCAGGTTTTAGCAAGTCAAATTTAAGACTTTTTAAGACCTTTTTAATGCCACCTTGAATGAATTTTAAGACCGAAAAAAATAATAAAAAAATCAATTAATATAGGCGATGGTTGGGGATCCCACTGTACTACAACCTCAATGATAATCAGTCAAGTTTACTTTTTGTATGTTTATTAATGAACAAACTGATAAGCACCACTCTGCCAATCAGTCAAGTTTACTTTTTGTATGTTTATTAATAAACAAACTGATAAGCACCACTCTGCCAAACAGCTAATCAAAAATATTGAGGGATCCAAAAACTTTGACATCCAAAACAAACAAACCAACACCAACGCCAGTAAAAACATAACTGAGGTGAGGGTAAAAATAAATTACATTTCATTAACACATACCGAGACCCGTTGACTTGGTCGAAGAGCAGGTTTTGGATGTGAGGTGCTAATCCGTGTCTCGTGATATATGCTGTTTTATCCTTTCCGCAGGAAAATGTATTAGCAACCTGAGAATCAGGAAACCTCACACGAAAAAGATCGCCAATCCCGTCATTTGAGGCGTAGGATTGATGTTTCACCACAGTTTGCAAGATCCATAACCCCTCGGATTTTAATATTGCTGTCCCGCCGAAGATTAGTGTCAGGTCAGTGCTGCTAGCGGCAGTTGTTGCTAGCTGGGGGGGCGTTGGCGCTGGACCCACGCAGAACTGAGAGATGCTCTTTGTTTTTGGCTCTCTGCCGCAATTTTATGCTTACCGCACTGCATGTGCGATTCGACCTCTCCAATTCCCATCGTGCCAAGTTTAAAATCCCTCTTACAAAGTATGCACCTGGCCTCCTCAGGATTGGCAACAGGCTTAAGCCAGCTTTTGAACCGGCTGTCCTCCAGCCAACGCTCGCAAAACTTGCATTTCCCCAAATAGACTGAAAGGCGGGATGCGAGGAAGAAAGGAAGGAGTCTGCGCGCGACCCGACTATGCGCGCCACTGACACTGAAATCACTCACTTTTACTCAAAGACGTGCCGTAACTTTTACTCAAACGTGCCCCGAAAAATAAAAAAATTAAAAAAAAATTGGCCCGACAATTTAAGACCATTGAGTACTGAATTTAAGACCATCTTAGGAATTTCTAATAAATGTAATACTTTTTAAGGCCTTAATTTTAGATACATGAATTTAAGACTTTTTAAGGATCCGCGGATACCCTGTATATACATATCTATCTATCTGTTGTTTTCAATGGAAATTATGGGAGTATTTTAGATTGCTTCCATAGTAAGGATGCGCCGATCAAATGACGACCGTTCAGTATTCGCCGATTTTTGTGAAAAAGTATGTGATCGGTCAATGCAGATTACAAAAACCTCTTCCCTCTTGCAGATCCTTTTTTTTGTGGTATTTTGGCTGACATAGGCAGCTAGCAGCTAACTGTAAATGTCCATACTCAATTTGTAGCTGCTCCCCTATATTAATACTCATCTATTGTCGAAAATACAGTAAACTGCATTTCTTAGTCTCCTAAGTCTCACTGGAGGATGAGGCTAAAAAGATGTTGCACACTTGAGTATAAAGAAGCAAGATCAGAAATGTTAATAATTAAACTAGCCACAAAGAAATTTTAAAACACAAGGAATACAGTTAAGTTTAAGATGTGTAAGAGAAACTGCGGCACAACAGAAAGTAAGCAGCCATTAACAGGAAATCAACAAATATTTTAATAAGTCGAGAGAGAAGATAACGGAATGATGCTCTCTTATTCCATCCATAAATCAGTGCTAAACAAGGGTAGTATAAATATATGATCGATACTTGAATAACTAAATAAATATTTTTATTGTCACAAAATATTTTGGGTAAATTTTGTTAATGTTTACAAACTCAGGAAATAATTCCCTGGAAACAGGAGGATTTTGAGGACAAAACCCAAAATATATAAAATACTAGTAGATAGTAGTTTTTGCTTTGGTTTAGTTATTGTGTAACAATCATATGTAATACAAGAGAATAAGGAACTAGTTTGAATGTGATGATAATATTGTTAAAGTGTCAACAACACTAAACATTACAAATTTACAGTAAATGCAAGTAAGTGGCCAAACTCCCTCCTGGATGATCAGTAGCATAAAACTTGGATCTCTAGTCCATAAATGATCCCAACATTTTAATGTTGGAATTCTTTCAATGTGTTCAAGTGTGGAAGTGGAATAAGAATACGAAAAATAAGGAGTAACATACGCGTCTTCAGCATTCACACAACTACAAGCGCCATGTGACCTACCTTCCAGCAGAATTCCTCAGAGTCTAGCATGTGGATGGAAGCAGAGCACACGTTAGCAGCAACACACAAGCGCACACGTTAAAAGCCATGCAGCAAGCTCGTGATGGTGTTCGTAAAATCGTTAGTAAGAAAACGTGATTAATATGTTCATTAAATGAATATTGTACTGTTGCTGCCTGTTGGTTTTACCTCGTGCTGACAGGAAGAGCGAGCTGCTCAGGTAATGGGACGTCAGACGTTTGCGCTGTGGGCAAACAAACAAACGTGAGTCAGGGTGGACAAGACGCTCAAGACGATAAAACGACATGAGGGACAAGTACCTCCGGTTCAAAGAGGCCGCTGTAGGCAGGGTTGGCTGTGCTCCGCCTCTTCCTCTCCTGCCTCTTCATCTGGATCTCTACTTATAGCAAAAAGATGGCAGTTAAAAATGGCTCGCAGCCCACAGACAAAGAAACGCTGACATTGCACGTCACCTTCAAGGTGCTCGTTGGTGACTAGGCCCAGGGAGACCATGAAGGAGATTTTCTGTCAAAGACATGACGTTAGTGGCATACGGACACTTCCTGTTGCCCGCTTCCTGTTCACCTCACCTCTGCATCCTCTTCATCCTTGTGAGGCGTGGAGCTGGGAGCAGAGGGGGCTTCTTGGGATGGGAATGTGGAGGGCTGGGGGCCCTCACTGCAGCTGGGGGCTTGAGGCTGGATGATGATCACCTGATTGAACGCACCCACACACACTCTTTTACATCATGTTGTGAACAATCAATCAAAAAAAACGAAAGGTTGCACACTTTGACAGCCTCGCTGACCGCCGACACGCCGTTGGCCGTGGTGGGAGAGGCTGCGATGATGGCGTAGGCCACACCGGGTCCCGCTGATGCGTGCTGGGAGGGACTGCTGGAGTTGGCGTTGCTCGGCAGGCTGAGGGGCGCAGCCATAGGCGGAGACGCGGCGTCGTTCTGGCCATTTGTGTGGTGGTCAGGACTGAGCGTGCAGTTCGGGGTGGGCAAGGTGGGGCCCAGGTTCTTGGGACTGGGCACAGAGGTGGACCTTGGCTGGCTGACAAACTGGGGGGGCTCCTGGCAAGGACTGTGGGGAAGGCTGTTGGGAATCTGGGTCTTTGGCCTGACCTGAATCCAGATGAACAGCAATATGTATATGAAGTAACTTTATGAAATTGAGTGAGTAAAGAAACCGCACAGACAAATGTTTCATTCATTGGCTCTTCAATGTGTCAGTCATCATTAAAGGGGAACTGCACTTTCTTGGGGGAAATTTTGCCTATCATTCACAAGCCTTATAAGAAAGGAACACATGTTTAAATTTTTTTATTGGCCCTGCGATAAGGTGGCGGCTTGTCCACGGTGTGCCTGGACTTCCGCCCGAGTGCAGCTGAGTTAGACTACAGTGCCATTGATGTTTTTATTGGCCCTGCAAAAGGTGGCACTTGTCCATGGTGTACCCTGACTTAAACCCGAGTGCAGCTGAGATAGGCTACAGCGCCCAGTGACAAGCGGTAGAGGATGGAAGGATGCATTCTAACTCATAAATAAACTCTAGCAAAAGTCATCTAACAATAGAGCCGATAGCACTCTAACTCATAAATAAACTCTAGCAAAAGTCATCTAACAATAGAGCCGATAGGGGTCGGCCTAAGCCGCATATAAAGTGCTCTAAAATCATCCAAAAACTTCTATCAAAGTTTTATATACCGTATTTCCTTGAATTGCCACAGGGCATATAGTATGCACCTACCTTGAATTACTGCCGGGTCAAACTGGCTTCGCAAAATAATTAACGCGTGCTTAGTATTACCGCCTGTGTGACGTCACGAGTGACACTTCCCCTGTCATCATTTTCAAAATGGAAGAGGCTGATTCTAATACCTGTAATTTGAAATCGCATAAAGGGAAGAAGATTAAGAACTATTCAGTAGGATTTAAGGTCCAAGCTTACATCACACTCAAATTTTTATTGCATGCCTTTGGTAAGTGCCAGAGTGAGAAGAGGTTTTAAATAAAATAATTAGCACATGGTTACTTTTACCGCCTGCCTTTGGTAAGCGCAGGAGTGAGAAGAGGTTTTAAATTAATTCGCGCCCCGGCGGCAATTCAAATAACTACGGTACATGCTGTTAAGTATGCATGTAATACAGGAACATTCATAATAACATGTCATATTTATGTATTTTTTAAAATTTTAAGCATACGACGCAACAATCGTTTTTCCCTATAAAAACTGCTAATCATGGCGGACTTCATGGGAGTCAACAGCAACTACTTTGAATGATCCAGAACCTTATTTATTTAAGCTTGAATATAAGGAGAATGAGCTACAAGTTATAGAAGCTGTGAGCTAAACAGATCCAGCTTCAGTGACACACTAAGCATCATGCAGCAGTGTTGTGCTGAACAAGAAATACAAATTATGAAAATAAAACAATCACTCACTGTACAATGTCTGCTCTCACTGGGATGCCGACTAATGGAATGTTCATATCTTCCTATTGAGATGAAGAATTAAACATAATTATCACGCAGGCTAAAAAAAAAAATAAGGTCGCCACAAACGAGCGGTTTTTTCGTGTCTTTCTCGCCATCTCCAGGGGTAAGTTGAATTTAAAAATTGACCAACTTATGGGTTTATGGCAACAGCCTGCTGTCCAAGTGGAAGGCATGATTTACAACCTAGAAATAACTTTTAAACAATTCAGAAGCGATGTAGCAGCTCAATATGTCAACACTGTAGCTACATAAGCTAGTTAGCTCTCTTGTGATCATAAAGCGGCTATAAGTATTTCACCTACGTTAGCGCTTATAATACAATATCAGTAATACTTGGTAAATATTCCGGTCACAAGATGTAAATGGAGTATATTTGGAGGTTTCTGGATGCTTTTGGGTGGTTTTAGGGGCGCAGTTGTGTCTTCTCATCTCTGTTGTTAGCCACCTCATGGTAGAATGCAAAAAAATAAAAAAGTTTGTGTTCTTGTCTTTTCATTGGGATTGTTAACGATATGCAACATTCCAAAAAAAGTGCAGTTTAAGCTTGGATGTAACGAGCCTTAGCTACGTACAAAAAAGTGGGGATGGTACTTTTTAATGGGCAATTTTACCATAACAGACATGTAAACAGTTTTCTATTAGGTCGAGTAAGGTGTCAGTCAAACATTTACAGTTCATTAGGTGGTGGGAAGTGGCTAATGCATCTATGCTAACCGAGTTTACAATCAGGACCTGGAAACCCGGTCCAGGCCCTATCTTCCAATAAAAACAATCCTTTAGAAAAAAAAAAAATCCTGAAACCAAACAATGATCCAAATCACCCCCCAAAAGTTAATCACTTGTTCCTCATCCCATTTCTGACATTTCCTGAGAGTTACATCAAAAACCCCCTATAACATTTTGAGTTATGTTGCTAACTAACTAAACAGACAACAAACCCCAGTGATTACATAACTTCCTGGCAGAGGTATATATTCACATTTGATGAAAAACATGGAAGATGGAATACTACAAGCTTCCATGAATTGATTAACGTGGACCCCGACCTAAACAAGTTGAAAAACTTATTTGGGTGTTACCATTTAGTGGTCAATTCTACGAAATATGTATTGAACTGTGCAATCTACTAATAAAAGTATCAATCAATCAATCCAATTTCAATTATGTTTGCGACGAGTCTTATATTTGTGTTCATGGAGCCTGCAGTTGTAATTGTACGCTGGAATAATGTATATAACTCCAAGCTCAGCAAAATAAGCTTCCCAATGATCTACACAAATAGTGGGGTGGTGGTAAACAGGAGAAGAGGCCATGGCCTGCTACCTACAGTATGTTATTTTATTTCTATTTATGTAATATTTTTTTTTAGATTCATTGCATTTATGTATGTGTAATTTCACACATTTTTCTAAGCCTGATGACTGCAGAAACCATTTGTCACTATTCTTAGAAAAAGCTAATAATTGAACACCTTATCAATAATTGCTGAAATATAGAAAAGGATGAAATAAAGTCTACTTTTTTCTACCCCTTTTTAGATGTGTTCAATTGTGTAAACATGTGATGCTATTCAATACAACTAATTAAATACAAGTACTACACTGTTGTCTGAGGCCATGTCCACATGAACACGGTGAGTTTAAAAAATGCATATTTGGGGTTAAAACGATCTCCATCCACACAAGAGTAGTTTCAAAACTGTCTGTGTCCACACACAAACGCATACACCTGCTGTCATACACATTTTGTCCCATAAGAAGCCTGAAAAAAGCAGCAACAGCTGACTTGGTGGCATTACACACCGCCTTTATGTTCATTTTGATATACTAGACCAGTGGTTCTCTACCTTTTTTCGGTGATGTACCTCCGTGAGCATTTTTTTCAATTCAAGTACCCCCTAATCAGAGCAAAGCACTTTTGATAAAAAAAAAAGAGATAAAGAAATAAAATACAACACTCTATGTCATCAGATTCTGATTTATTAAATTGTATAACAGTGCAAAATATTGCTAATTTGTAGTGGTCTTTTTTGAACTATTTGGAAAAAAAGATATAAAACTAACTAAAAACTTGTTGAAAAATAAACAAGTGATTCAATTATAAATGAAGATTTGTACACATAGAGGTAATCATCAACTTAAAGTGCCCTCTTTGGGGATTGTAATAGAGATCCATCTGGATTCATGAACTTAATTCTAAACATTTCTTCACCGATAAAGAAATCTTTAACATCAGTATTTATGGAACATGTCCACAAAAAAATCTAGGTGTCAACACTGAATATTGCATTGTTGTATTTTTTTTCCACAGTTTGTGAACTTCCATTCATATTTTGTTGAAGTATTATACGATAAATATATTTATAAAGGATTTATGAATTGCTGCTATTCTTAAAATATTTTTGTAAAATCTCAAGTACCCCTTGGCATGCCTTCAAGTACCTCCAGGGGTACGTGCACCCCCATTTGAGAACCACTGTACTAGACGAAAAATTACTTGTACATTATATTTAAAACCAGCCTGCACTTACACAGAGCCCTGGGAACATTGTGGGTTTTTTTTTCAGCGTTTAAGGCGTGCATGTACGCATGTACTGCTGAAACCCAACACTCATAAAATTTAAAAAAATTGACTACACTTAAATATAGAATATATTTATATTATTCATATATATATATATATATATATATATATATATATATATATATATATATATATAAAAT
The DNA here is from genome assembly GCF_033978795.1 of Nerophis ophidion. Lineage (NCBI taxonomy): Eukaryota > Metazoa > Chordata > Actinopteri > Syngnathiformes > Syngnathidae > Nerophis > Nerophis ophidion. Next base: position 62,373,182 of record NC_084620.1, read on the forward strand.
ATATGTCAAATATTATTTATTATTATTATTGTTTATTGTGAGCGAACTGTGGTGCTGAATTTCCTCCAGGGATCAATAAAGTACTTTCTATTCTATAAAATTAGAACATGTTGAACAACATGGTGATAAATTGCATTTGCAGTGAAGTTTTCATTATTTCTAAAATTAGCACAACTAACGAGCCAAGGAAACGTTTTCAGTGCCTAAATAAAGCATATGGACGTGCGTGTAGCGCTGCGAAATTCCTGTGTCATTATAAAACATTTAATCATCGTTATAGTGGTATATAACATGTGCAATGAAGTGTATATCTTTGAGAGCAGTACACACTACAAGGACGACGCTACATCATGTTTTTTTTAGTTGCTAGGTCGCTTTTTAGACGTGTGCGCGTTCGCACCCGGTTCCATCTACAAAAATAGAAGCAACACACGTAAGTTGACTTCATGATTTTTCATTAAATAAGGACTAAAAACATAAGATAATGTTGCACCTTTCTTATGACACAGAGCAAAAAGTGCCAAAGTTGTTACGTCACCTGGATGTTCCACAGCGATCATATCCAAAACAGCTGACTGTCATTAGCGCTGGAGGGAGTGTCACAGAGCCCATTTTGATGAGTCTTTTTTATTAAAAGGGAACATTATCACAATTTCAGAAGGGTTAAAACCAATAAAAATCAGTTCCCAGCGGATTTTTTTATTTTTCGAAGTTTTTTTCAAAATTTTACTTATCGTGGAATATCCCGAAAAAAGGCTTTAAAGTGCCTGATTTTCGCTATCTGTGAAGCCACCGTCCATTTTCCTGTGACGTCATCCAGTGATATACATGCTATCCAGGCGGATAGCACAGCAAGATATAGCGACATTACCTCGGATTCAGACTCGGATTTCAGCGGCTTAAGCAATTCAACAAATTACGCATGTATTGAAACGGATTGTTGGAGTATGGAGGCAGATAGCGAAAACAAAATTGAAGAAGAAACCGAAGCTATTGAGTGAATAACTATTGACGCTATTCGGTCATGTCTGCCTTAGCATCGCCGGTAAAATGTGCAGACCAAACGTTCGGGACTTTCGCATCTTGTGACACTGTATCAACTTAAATCCGTCGATTGGTAAGTGTTTGTGTGGCATTAAATGTGGGTGGAGGGAAACGCTGGATGCAAATATAGCAACAACTGTACATATAGCTAGCCTAAATAGCATGTTAGCATCGATTAGCTGGCAGTCATGCCGCGACCAAATATGTCTGATTAGCACACAAGTCAATAACATCAACAAAACTCACCTTTGTGATTTTGTTGACTTTATCGTTGGAAATGCATCGGCAGGATATCCATACATCTCTATGCCATGTCTGCCTTCGCATCGCCAGTAAAATGTGCAGACCAAACAATCGGGACTTTCGCATATTGTGACACTGGAGCAACTTATATCCGTCGATTGGTAAGTGTTTGTTTGGCATTAAATGTGGGTGGAGGGGAAAGGCTGGATGCAAATATAGCTACAAATGTACATACAGCTAGCCTAACTAGCATGTTAGCATCGATTAGCATGCCGTGCTAATTGATGCACATTCTACGTAAATCAACTTGAATCCGTCCCTGATCATGTTGTTACACCCTCCGACAACACACCGACGAGGCATGATGTTTCCAAGGTACGGAAAACAGTCGAAAAAACGAAATAACAGAGCTGATTTGACTCGATGTTTATAATGTGTTTGAAAAAATGGCGGTTGACTACCTAGGTGACATCACAACGTACATACAGCTAGCCTAAATAGCATGTTAGCATCGATCAGCATGCCGTGCTAATCGATGCACATTCTACATAAATCTACTTGAATCCATCCCTGATCGTGTTGTTACATTCTCCGACAACACCGACGAGGCATGATGTCTCCAAGGTACGGAAAACGGTCGAAAAAACGGAAAATAACAGAGCTGATTTGACTCGATGTTTATAACGTGTTTGAGAAAATGGCGGTTTACTACCTAGGTGACGTCACGTTGGGACATCATCGCTCCGAGAGCGAATAACAGAAAGGCGTTTGAATCGCCAAAATTCACCCATTTAGAGTTCGGAAATCGGTTAAAAAAACATGTGGTCTTTTTTCTGCAACTTCAAGGTATATATTGAAGCTTACATAGGTCTGGTGATAATGTTCCCCTTTAAAGTTGAATGAAAAGAGCAACATGTTTACGTTTAAACATACATTAAGTCCTCTTATAGTGTGTTTAAATCCAGCAAAGCAGTGTTGTTGATGACAGTGAACAGTGACATCACTAGTCTACTTTTGTACCTTGTACACGCATACGGTAAGCAGCGAGTTTTTGAACTCTACACTTTGGCCATCGTCTGCAAAAGTCTGCATTTTTGTTTACGTTTGCGTGTGGACCAAAGGCCTAAACGCAGAGATAAGTATGCGTTTATTAAGTATCCGTGTTCATGTGGACATGGCCTTATGTGCACGTGTATGTGTCTGTACCTGAGGTAGCACGGTGGCGGCGTGCCCGGCCAGTCGATGCAGAGAGCTGATTTGAGGCACCTTGATGGGAACAGCAGTAAACATCTGCAGACACAACATGACATCATCATTGTGACAGAGGCCAGGTGCATGGTGAGACAAAGATACTTTTCTGGTTTTATTATAAAAGGTATTTTAAGTTTTTGTCTTCACTTCCTGTTCATTTTATCATGTAAAAAAAGAGGCCTGGCCTACTCCCTTCTTCTTCAGTGGTAATCCCTTCGTTCCGTGGTATTGTACTGCAGAGCCACTTGCCAGAAGGGGGAGGGGGAGGGGGGCGGTGCAGGCCAGTTCCCATGGAAACCGCACAGGAGAACATTCTTGCAGTGCGGGAGCTTTTATTTTCCTAATTGCTTCTTTTTTCTCCGAAGTCAAGCGTCTTGCAGAGTGGGGACGGGAGCAGAGTATACACTCATTTCCTGTTCGTTCTGATACCGCCCCAAGACCAACAAAGCTCCGCCTCTATTAGTTGTCATGGTCACAAAAACTGCTTTAAATGAATAATACTTTTTGACCTACTAGTACACCTGTTGTTCCTGCAGTCACTAGCAGAGGGCGCTGTGCCTAGTATGCTATCAATACACTGGGGTCAAAGTTCATTGCTGTTTTGAAGAGCAGATGTTTGTGCTCCTCCACTTGGATCAACTAACTCCCAAACAGCAGGAATGAGCTGTTTCCATGGCAACACTGCTCCTCAGCCATCCTTCATCACTCAATCAACATTGCCTGCTGTGGCACAAACCAAACACTTGGAAAAAACTTCCAAACGTGGAAGACTGAGACATATTGACAACACACACTCACACACTGGTAGCCATGGTGACTGCTCATGTGATCAGACCAGCAACACCCTCTCTCCAGGTATAAAGGCTCCTAATTGGCTGGGTTTATTTTATTATTGTTAAGGCTAAAGCGGCGCACACGCCGTGAATAGTACGGTTTGCTTGCTGGGTGGTTGATCAACAAAAGAATATACGTAAACATTCATTAGTTTTATTATTATTCATTTAGTCATACATTTCCTAAGATGCAACAGTTGCAGCCCCTTCACGAGCATTACCTGAGAGGGAGGAATCTCTCCAGGCCTCCTGCTGCTCACTGGGTGGACTCCGGCCGCCACCACCCTGCCGCCCGTCTGGAGGTTGATGGGCGACGTCTGCAGCGACTCCGAGCTCGCCACCTTCTGTCCGTTAATGTGTGCCGTCACCATAGAAACGGGAGTCTTGGCCGGAACCACAGAGATTGCGATACCCTGACTGGGGGGCTTGATGAGAGACAGCGGCTTGGTAGTCCCTACGGGACAAGTTCTGACAGCCAGCTTCTCACACACACAAACACACACACGCACGCACGCAAGCACACAAGACAAGCACACACAAAAAAACACAGTTTTTAAAGCAGGAGTGTCACAGTCATGGGGGAAAAAAAGTGATGGCGAGCTGCGAGGTTGGTGGTGTCAGGTTTAAGATGTAAAGCCCAGCTGTTTAACAATAGTGTTGTCATGGTAACCAGAGAATGACTTTGCATGTGTAAGAAAGTGTTAGCCTGTCGCTAATAAGCTAACCTCACTTGGCCTACACTATTATTAAGTGCAAACAAGCACTCATTGCTTGCTTTTAAGGGGGTAGATGGTGGTCCCAGCAGGAATGCAGTAAAGGTCATTCATTTGAAAGACGTCCCCCACCGAAGGACGAGTCACGTGACAACAGCCCTCTTGTCTGCCTCACCAAGCTCAACCTCTTCCTCATGTGATGAACATGCAATCGTCATCATCAATCACAAAGAAGAAGGTGGAGTCTTAAACAAATGCCCGTCACACTGAGCGGCCTCATGGCAGTAAACAGGACTGAAGGAGAAGTTGAAGTGCAGAGGTCAGGAAGATCGTCTTGCACCTCATTTCCTCATGACAGAAAAAAAAAACATGGCGGCCGTAGAACATGAGGCTGTGTTTACTTCACTTTCTGCCAGATCTCAAACACACGCACACATACGTCTGTACGCACGCACACAAGGGCAGAGCATCCTTCAGAAAAATACAAAGTTTCTCTACTGTCACCATGTTATCTTCTTTTCCCCAGCCAATGTGAGCATTTGGCAACTTTCTCCTCAGTGAGAGAAGCAGGCGGAGGGAGGAATGTTACCTAAGCAGGGGGCTCTGAGGGGAGAGGGTACAATGGTGGTGGGGGGCAGGGGGGGCGGTACTGAAAGCCAGCAGATGGACCTCCAGAAACAATGGAGGCCGACAGATGCATTCACAATGAACAGCAACACATACAAAGCAGGTGTTCATCATTTCTTAGTGTTTAAGTGACTTTCAAAAGTGTCTACTTTATCATTTGTCACAAGCGTGTGAGCGCACGAGCGCAAGGATGAGGATCAAGTCAGAATTTGACATGAACTTTTCTTCAGATGTCATCATCATAAGTTAACATGTACACAGCACGCAATGTCTCTTGGTCGCTCTCTTCACAGACATTTGCAAACTTCCTAAGGGTCTTGTGGCGTTGAGGGGAAAAGGCTCTGTCCCCAACCACCCGCCACCCTCTTCTACTATTGAAGAGGAGGCGGGGCCACAGCCTGAAGCAACGAACTGGGCGTACAGTACAAAGTTCAAAACTTGTCAACATGGTGGAGGAGACGGCGCTTAGCTTGCTGAAGTGTCATTTTAGGACTAAAATACTAAAATGGAAAACATTAAATTTTTGCAGCACAGAGGAGGAAAAGCATGGCAGGGGGCTGCAGAGACCAGGCTCTGACTGGTTGTAAGCTTGCGTCAGTACATTAAATTAAAAATTATTTGAATACCGAGGGTCTCGGACAGGTATCACTGCCAAATTTTGAGTAGCTCACCAAAGAGTCAGGAATATTTACCTAAACTCTTACTATTTTTACAACTAAAATAGCATAAGGGAAATGATCACACAGCGTAAATCAAGTGCAAATTAAATGTCAGTCATATATGATAGACATTTAGCTGATCCTTTTGTGGTCAGTCTCATCACCTTTAAATTTTTACCTTATTTAATCACCTTTTTCTCTTCGTTTTAATGGTGAAGTGCGACCAATTGACACTTTTATTACCAACATTTAGATTGCTAGAAAAATATCTACAAGTTTTGCTGTCCGCTTCTTCTCCATTGTACAATCTTTAAAAAAAAATTCTGCCTTGCCAGGACATCTCTACTATTTTTTCTTTGGTAGTCCCTCCCCTTCCCGCTACGTGTCCAAGATCTCAACTCGAGGTGGGAATCTACGGACAACTCACGATTAGATTACGATTCAGGGGCTACAAGTCAATTATAAATGGAAGTTTTATCTTTATCATATTGTTCATTATCATATTGTATATGATTAATATATTGTTATAATATACATTATGAATGTATTGTATTAAATTGTTAATAATATATACTAAAGGTTCCTCCTTTGGCTCTGAATGTGTGTGGGATGTGAGTGCGCAAAGCATACATAGATACGTGAGAACTGTAGCTGCCTGCTGAATAATAAAATCAACATCCCTACTTGGCAAGCAGGAACCATTTTTTATTTTCATGTCTTTTAAAACCATTGAATGTTCAGACACTTTACCACCCGTTGCCATAAACTTGCACCTTAAGGACGTGTCATCTATCTACTCATTCATATCTATGGCTGATTGTTGTTTCCACACAGTGTAGATATTATTCCTTGTCCTGACCAAATAATCCACTTGCTAATTTCATCTTCATTGGTGGTTACTCTCTGCTTTAATGTTGTTTCAATCACATGTCTGTTGAACTGTACAAAGCATTCATTCTTTTATCGTTATATTACTGGCTTTGCACCGCGGCTATCATAGCTTGCCCCCCTCTTTTGCCTCCAACATGTGGCTGCACTACTTCCGCATTTTAACAGTATTTGCTGATTTATTTGACATACATAAGCAATTGATAATTAGACATTTGATCATTGATTTACAATCGTCCACGTTCCAATTGCCTCGCATTTAATAATTGGGGAAGGCTGTTGGGAATCTGCGTCTTTGGCCTTGAATAATTGATAATTTTCCCCCTCATCTATTGAAGGTGGTGAATAGGCCCTTTTCCACCGCAGAAACTTTTCCAGGGACTTTCCCACGTACTCATGCAAATAAAGTTCCCACTGTGTTTCCACCAAAAACTATGTGGGCAGATTTAGTTTTTCAGGAACATTTAGGAGTTCCTCCTAGCTTGGTGGGACTTTTCGAAGCTACCCGGAACCTTTTCGGGGCAGGGCTGTGCTGTCAAACGCTGATTAGTTGAACACCATTGGCGGCATTACTAAAACCTATTTTTCAAACACACAATTAGCTTTGCGGAGTAATGTTATGCAAGAACGAATTGTTTATTTCTTGTGTATTTACATTACAACAATCTTGACTACAAAGGGAAAGAAGAACGAGAAGACCTTTCGACTGGCAACACCTTTTGTGGCGCATCTTTTTGCTGAAGAACGCTGATTAGGGGAGCTATTTTGCAATGTTTTTACTCAGCCATAGTCTTTAAACTCTGTGCTGATGGTGTTTTTTTTAGTTTTACGATCTTAAATTTCAACACGCGAAGCTACGAGAGGACAACAGACTCTTTTAAACACATTTACGAAGGAGTATGAAGACGGACACAGCTGCTTAATACTGACTTCTTTAGACAAATGTGTAATAAATGAGGCAGTACACAAGTGGTAAAAAAGTAAATAACATCAAATATTAACAACTTACTTTATTACATGTTGTACAAGTAGATAATAACACTCCATTTGTGTAGTTATTAGCCTCAATCCGAGTGAACCGAACGTAAATGCTAAAAAGCTAACGCGAAGGCCCGTGTGTTCGTGTTGTTGCCGTAAGATAAACGCTGAAATGTTTCTTTACATATTGTTACTTACAGCTGAAATGGACCAAAAAGAATTGCCTGACCCTCATGAACTAATAATTTACTGAGGACGACATTCTGACTGTTGGATATTACAGAAAAACGCCTGACTTTTTATGAACAAATCAGTAGACTTTATTTTTTAAATCCTATTGTTTTGGAGTATAGTTGCTTTGTAGTTAAGAACTGGGACCTAATATTGTCTGTTTATGTATATTGTATCAGTGTAGGAATATAGTGAACCACTCCCCCATATGTCAGCCTGATTTTCTGAACTGTGAAATGCGGTGAAAACACAAACCACACACTTCTACAGGAACCTACACTTTCAGGAACTACAGGTTCCAGGAACCAAAAGGAACTTTTAGTGGAAAAGGGCCTTTGTACCTTCACTGATTGAACATATGTATTTACAGGCCTAAGGCTATGTTCACACTGCGGGGTATGATCTACAGTAGGACATCATACAGTCCGTCTGTAGGGCTGTATCTTTTGCAGCAAGCGCCTAACACTATTGAAAAACCTGTCGTAGCGATGATGGCGCTTTAGGTGTCTGATAAGGTTTGATGGGTTGCCTTCTTGTAATTTTCTGTAAAGCACTTTGAATTGCCTTGTTCTCTCTAAAAAAAAACTTGCACTTAATCCTTAAACGTTTTTAAATCTAAACTTAGAGCATTTGAAGGAGCCTTAGTTATCCGTGACTGTTTTACTTGATGTCCATTCTGTCATTTTTATGTGTAATGTGAATGTAATTTTATGTGTAACTTTGCTGCCTATTGGCCAGGCCTCCCTTGAAAAATAATCTCAAAGAGATTTTTTCCTGGTTCATTTAAGGTTACATTAAACAAAATTAAATAAAATTGACGGTATTCCCCGCCTCGAACGCTAGCAGAACATTTGATGCAATTGACACGTGAAAAGTCTTCATCGAACGATCAATGCTGTGTTTGTTTCCAATTAACTTTTTACAGCCAGGCTTACAGCAAGACTGGTAGGCACTTTATTTGTTCACCTAAAACCTCCTACAGTACATTACTGCTCATCTCACCTCATTCTAGCACTTTTATGTGGTTATCTGAACTATTTTTCTAGATTTATCAGTGCAGGGTTTCCCCCACATGTACTTGATTGTCTCGCAGCACCACGACAAAATAAAAACCGGCACATCTTAAAAATTTGTTTTTTTTATGTGAAAACAAATGTAGGTAATATATTGTATTAATGGATGTACTGTATATAGCCTATTATTTGCACACTGTTAACTTGTGATGCACCAAAAATTTGATCACCTCAAAAAAGACTGATCACCGAAACAGCAATGTTGAAACAAGATGTTGGGCTGATGTAGAGCAAGAATGATGCATTTGTTTGGAGCGGAGGCGGCATGTCTGCGATGTGGACATACTTAATATAATACTTAATATATCAAAAACATACCCACACACAGCGATTTACAAAATGTGTAATGTGTAAATTCTAAGAGTGGTTTGCAATCAAGGAGGGAAAGTGTGTGGGGGTTGGCAGTAATACAGAGGCTGTGTCTCACGCTCTTGCCGCGAAACGCGTCCACTCCCGCTTCGTACGCCAGCTTCAACCCAGCCTTTAGAGCAAATCCTTTTCCCTAAGTTACATACTATGTTTACTTTGGAAACTTGCTGTGTACAGTCTGTTACATTGTACAAAAAGCAGAAACAATTGAAAACTACAGCAAAGCAATATAAAATGCTATATTGTGTTGCCAAATACAGATATATTTTAAATGTATGTATGAAATTGTTTTGCCTTTTTAAAAATAAAATACATGCCTCATTAGAAATTATGCAAATTATATGACATATTGACCACACCCATTAGTGTTGGCATTCTGGGGGAAACCCTGCAGCGTGTCGTCATAGTTTCTCATGTCCGTCCGATATTTACAGTAAACCCCTAAAAAAAGCTGTCTAAAGCAGTTCCTTAACCACTGGGCCGGCGAAAAATATCTGTTTCTCAACTGTGGTCCGTATGGGCCCCAGTGGTACTCAGTTGTAATACACTTTTCCCCCACTTGTGGCAGTAGTGTCAATCTCAAACAAAGTATGGAGCTAATGTCACAGAAGTTCCTTAAGCGCAAAATTATGACTAAAGTGCTAAAGCTATATTTTCATTTGCACTTTATTTGTATTGACGATTTAGTTAAAAATCATTCATTATTAATTTAGTTTATTCTACACAACATAACTATGTAGGGCAGCACGGTGTACAGTGGTTACCACTTGTGAGTCAGTGAGAAAAGCCTCGGTTCAATTCCCAGAGTGGGGGTCTTTCCTTATGAAGTTTGCATGTTCTTCCCATGACTGCGTGGGTTCCCTCCGGTTACTCCAGTTTTCTCCCACCTCCAAAGACATGCACCTGGGATATAGGCTAATTGGCAACAATAAAATTGGCCCTAGTGTGTGAATGCGATTGTGAATGCTTGTCTGTGTTGGCAACTTGTCCAGGGTGAACCCTGCCTTCCCTCCGAGTACAGGTGGGATAGGCTCCAGCCCCTCACCACCCCAAGAAGGACAAGCGGTAGAAAATAAACGGATGGATAATTCTATGTAAATTGTTTGTCAGTTATTTGTGAGTCCCTTCCTATGCGGTTAGTATTTATTTTTCCTAATCAGCTTGATCTAAGCCTAAGGTTTATGTGTTAAATAAATATTCGTAATCAGCACATGGTTTCATATCATTTGACAAGGTTGTAAACTGTAAATTGGTTGGATATAATTATTGAATAAAATTAAAATCAACAGTAAGATTACCAATCCAGTGTTAATATTTGAGTGGCCCCCATGCCATCTCTGTAGTGGAAAAGTTGGGACCAGAGGTAAAAAAATATTACGAACCCCTGGTTTGAAGTGAACCAAATGGGTCCATACATGTGCACAAAACATGATATCACATGCGCTGCAGTCTCAGTCGTGGCGCATTTGTGGCAATATTAAAAAATTTGTGCAACCGCAGTCAGCGTCGAGCCCTGATCACTAACTACGAGCTAGTGCACTCATATATTGCTGCAAGCTTGAATTCAAGACAGATTGACGTCTTCCGTCATTGTGAACGTCATTTACCGATCTATTCATTTTCTTATCGTTAAACTCCTAGTTCAAATACATTTTAATTTTGGCACTGACTGTTCTGCTTATTTGTCCATTCCTTTTCAGGAACGTTTTTCGGTGGGGATTGTGACATTTATCGCCTCTCAATGACATAGGTTGGCGGACTGCGACCTCAGCGTCCAGACTTCAGTCATATCAGATACATATTGGATTTCTGACAACATACAAAACAGGCCTGGGTTTATTTAGAAAAATTATCTTAAATTGTACTGTTCACACTGACATGAAAAAAATTAATACACGTCACATATGGGCACAAAAGACGGAACTGACTTGCTGTGTCCACATAGACTATGTGTAAGCGCACATTTTCACCAATGAGACACAGCAAAACATGCAAATCCCTCCGTCATATTTACATCATAACAACGCTGTGTGGTTCAATAATAATAATGATTGATTGGATTTATTTAATACCTTTCACGACACCCAAAGCACTTCAGACTAACAATTATGAATTCAGCCCACAGTCCCACACTGGTGCTGAAATACATTTGTAGCCACAGCAGACTTTGGCTAAAAACATGGCTACCAATTTGTGCTAACTCTCTCTCCGACCCCCACCAAACATTTATTGCCATGTATACACCAGTGTGGGCTGCACTGGAGGCAAGGTGGGTGAAGTGTCTTGCCCAAGGACACAATAGCGATGACTGAAATTAAAAAGCTGGGTTGAAACTGCTAATCCTTTGGTTTCTGGACGACCTGCTCTCCACCTCCTGAGCCACTGCCGCCTAATGAGCTCGCATGAATGAATGAAGATGAAGGATGACACACAGCAGACAGCAATGAAGGTCTGTGCATGCTGCATACAAAGACAAATAGGCATCATGCTAACAGGTGAGTGGGAGTGGCCTACCTGCCCATTCTGAAGCTCATTGAGGCCTTTGCACAGCATCTGGTTCTACAGAAAGAAAGTTGAAAACAGTCAGAATAACGTTTATCATCACCGTCAGACTGCTAACATGCTAATTTGGATTGCACATTAGTCAAGTCACATGATTACTATGTCCACTGGCCATGTGAACAGGTGTTACACAAGTCTCACTTCATTTTTTTTTTTTTTTACATATTGTAAAGGTTCCCCATGGCAACGCAGTGCAAAAGCACAAAAGACACCAAGGACACTTCTTTTGGGCAGCATTGTGCAGTTAAGCAGGATATTAGCCCAGGAACCAAGGGTGAGCCTGCTCTGTGTGACAAAGATGCACGCAAAAAGCCAGAGCACAATTTGTTCTTGCAAACATGCAGCCATAGTTCTTAAAGGCCTACTGAAATGAGATTTTCTTATTCAAACGGGGACAGCAAGTCCATTCTATGTGTCATACTTGATCATTTCGCGATATTGCCATATTTTTGCTGAAAGGATTTACTAGAGAACATCCACGATAAAGTTTGCAACTTTCGGTGTTAAAACAAAAGCCCTGCCTCTACTGAAAGTTGCAGACGATGACGTCGCAAGTGTGGGGGCTCCTCACATATTCACATTGTTTATAATGGGAGCCTCCAACAAAAAGTGCTTTTCAGACCGAGAAAACGACAATTTCCCCATTAATTTGAGCGAGGATGAAATATTCGTGTTTGAGGATATTGATAGCGACGGACTAGGTAAAAAAAAAAAAAAAACGTGATTGGGACGGATTCCGATGTTTTAGACACATTTACGAGGATAATTCTGGAAAATCCCTTATCTTTCTATTGTGTTGCTAGTGTTTTAGTGAGTTACATAGTACCTGATAGTCGGAAGTGTATGTCCATGTCTCAGGGGAGTCGACAGCGCAGCTTCACGGACGACACAAGCTCAGCTTTTCTCTGGTAAGAAGCGACTTTTTAACCACAATTTTCAAACCGAAACCTGCTGGTTGACATTCCGTCTTGATTCATGCTCGCTTGACCGCGCTCTGATCCATAGTAACGTTTCACCTCCAGGAATTTTAAACAAGGAATCATCGTGTGTTTGTATGGCTAAAGGCTAAAGCTTCCCAACTCCATCTTTCTACTGTGACTTCTCCAATATTAATTGAACAAATTGCAAAAGATTCAGCAACACAGATGTCCAAAATACTGTGTAATTATGCCGTTTAAGCAAACGACATTTAGCTGTGTGTGTGTGTGTGCAGCGCTCATACTTCCTAAAAACCCGTGACGTCTTGCGTACACGTCATCATTAAACGACGTTTCCAGGACGAAACTCCCGGGAAATTTAAAATTGTAATTTAGTAAACTAAAATGGCCGTATAGGCATGTGTTGCAATGTTAATATTTCATCATTGATATATAAACTATCAGACTGCGTGGTGGGTGGAGGAGTGGGTTTCAGTAGGCCTTTAAATGGGCCCTATTATCCAAAACCAACTTATTTTTTTACATGATGGTACCTGCTTACATGTATTTGGGATCTGCGTAAGTCCCGAAAATTGGAAATCAAACTGTGGACACATTGCGGAGATATTTTTAATAATTTGGCTTTCCTTCCTACTTCCTCCAACTGGTTCGTTAGGAATTTTGTTCAAGTGTGATGTTTTGTTCAAGTGTGACATAAGCGGATTATCCACATATAGTAGATATTTACACAGACATCCCTCCATGAGTCAGCCAATTCAAATTTATGTACAAGTGGCTGTGCTACAACATCACGCCCTCGATGAAACCCAATGAAGAAAAATGCTCTGTTGTTTGATCGCTTTAACCAGCACAAGTCACTACACTAACTTTCAGCCTCATCTGAATTAAAAAGTGCCTTACTTTTAACTTTTATGGTTTGTGGCAATGGGCCTATGAAGAAGTAGCTTTACGTGTGTGCAAAGAAGAGTCCAAACCCAAAACATGCACAGAAAGATGGATTTTCCAAAAAACTTTGTTTAATTGCAGTCAGTGAATACTATTTATGGCAAAAGAGAAGACAATGAAAGGGTAAGTAATAAAATTAGGTTAGAAGTTTGTGAATGATACACTAGCTTGAGTTATGTAGCTAACTTAGCTTTCTAATGTAAGACAATAGCATCACCGTTCTGCAACAAAATAAAGAATATTTTTCCTAAAAACTACTTTAATTGGATCAGTGTCTAATGCAGGGGCGCTCACACTTTTTCTGCAGGCGAGCTACTTTTCAATTGACCAAGTCGAGGAGATCTACCTCATTCCTATTTATAATTTATATTTATTTATTTATGAAAGAGACATTTTTGTTAAGTTAATGGTGTTTAATGATTATACAAGCATGTTTAACACACATAGATTCATTTCTTTCATGAAGACAAGAATATAAGTTGGTGTATTTGATTCTGATGACTTGCATTGATTGGAATTAGACAGTGGTGCTGATAACGTCCGCATTTTCAAATGGAGGGAAAAAAAAAACCTCCTTTCTGTCCAATACCACATGAAAGTGGTTGGATTTGGCATCTCATTTGTCCAACTTGCATACTCGTTTTTAAACACTTTGTTATGAGAGTAGCATATGTGTATGGCCCTTTAATGTCTGGCAGCAGGTGAGTGACGTCAGTGAGTGTGCGGGTGGGCAAGCAAGTGAGAAAGTGGTCGCTGAGGGTGGGGGAGAAATACATTGGCATCAAACTCCGTAGCTTGCTAGCTTGTGCACGCTAGCTTTCTGAGACTCTTATTTTGTTACCACAGGCAGGATGAAACAGGTCTTTTATGGTGAAGACAGGAACTGTGCAGTTGGTCTTTAGAGTTTTGACAGTAGGTACGGAGTCTCTAGAAATAAAATGTGTTTCTCTGTGTCCGCCCTGTTAGTGATTTTTTTCTTAAATATGAGCTCGCAGCAGCCAGCGTCATCTCACAAGATCCTCGGGTGCCGAGAATGTCAAACAACTGACGAAAGTGAAGTCTTGGTATGATTGATGATTGCTCATTTTTATGTATATTTTTTAATGCCATGCTTGAGATCGACTGACACACCCTCCGAGATCGACCAGTCGATCGCGATCGACGTAATGGGCACCCCTGGTCTAATGTGTTTGGCAATGGATCAGTTAGTAATGTAATTTGCGATGTCTGTCATAGCATGGCATATTTTACTGCAGCCGGCTTGAACCTCCATTGTTTACAAGTGTTCAAATCAGCTGCAGTGAAATTATTAACATGATATAGAATAGTAAAGTATTTTACTCTCAAAATGCAACTGAGATAGGCTCCAACACCCCCCATCCTCCCCGAAAGGGACAAGCGGTAGTGGAAAATGGATAGATGGATACACTTGAAAAGAACATAAATGTCATTGCTGTCTTAAGTTTGCAATAATTTCTACAACTCTCATTTTTTTGTGAGAGTGATTGGAGCACATACTTGTTGGTCACAAAAAACATTAATAAAGTTTTTTTTTTTTATGAATTTATTATGGGTCTACTGAAAATGTGACCAAATCTGATGGGTCAAAAGTATACATACAGCAATGTTAATATTTGGTTACATGTCCCTTGGCAAGTTTCACTGCAATAAGGCACTCTTGGTAGCCATCCTCAAGCTTCTGGTTGAATTTTTGACCACTCCTCCTGCCGGGTATTGTGGCCAAACAGCTAATTGTTTGTTTCATCTGACCACAGAACTTTCCTCCAGAAGGTCTTATCTTTGTCCATGTGATGTCAGATGAAACAAAAATTGAGCTGTTTAGCCACAATACCCAGCAATATGTTTGGAGGAGAAAAGGTGAGGCCTTTAGTCCCAGGAACACCACTCCTACCATCAAGCATGGTGGTGGAAGTATTATGCTGTGAGCCTGTTTTGCTGCCAATGGAACTGGCGCTTTACAGAGAGTAAATGGGACAACCTAAAATCATCAGCCCGGAGGTTGGGTCTTGGACGCAGTTGGTTGTTCCAACAGGACAAATTTAGCTGAACTGCACCAATTTTGTTAAAGAGTGGTCAAAAATTCTACCAGAAGCTTGCCAGAAACTTGTGGATGGCTACCAAAAGCGCCTTATTGCAGTGAAACCTGCCAAGGGACATGTAACCAAATATTAACATTGCTGTATGTATACTTTTGACCCAGCAGATTTTGTCACATTTTCAGTAGACTCATAATAAACTCAAAAGAACCAAACTTCCATCCATCCATCCATTTTCTACCGCTTATTCCCTTTTGGGGTCGCAGGGGGCGCTGGCGCCTATCTCAGCTACAATCGGGCGGAAGGCGGGGTACACCCTGGACAAGTCGCCAACTCATCGCAGGGCCAACACAGATAGACAGACAACATTCACACACTAGGGCCAATTTAGTGTTGCCAATCAACCTATCCCCAGGTGCATGTCTTTGGAAGTGGGAGGAAGCCGGAGTACCCGGAGGGAACCCACGCATTCACGGGGAGAACATGCAAACTCCACACAGAAAGATCCCGAGCCTGGATTTGAACCCAGGACTGCAGGACCTTCGTATTGTGAGGCAGACGCACTAACCCCTCTGCCACCGTGAAGCCCGAACCAAACATCATTAATGTTTTTGGTGACAAACAAGTATGTGCTCTAATCTCTCTATCACAAAAGATAACAGTTGTAGAAATTATTGGAAATGCAAGACAGCCATGACATTACGTCTTTCACAAGTGTATGTAAACATTTGACAACGACTGTATGTACAGAATTTAGTATTGGAGAGAAACAAACTTTGTAGGAGTTTAACCTTAGTGCATAGTTTTATACTGCAGCCTATTGCATCTACTTCCTTACTTTAGTCCACCCGCATATTTCTTCTCGCTGTATCATCTGGGATGTTGTGTTGTAGTGAAAGTCACTCAAAACAAAGGGCTGGTGCCCGTGATCGATGTCCAAAGTGCTCAATAAAAGCAAGAAAGCTAAAAAAAAACAACCTACAGAACATTTTTGCCAAGTGGGGACGAAAGCCAAAACAGCGCCACAGGTCGTGGTGAGGTGGGGTTAATTTTCATCTAAAAACTTGGCCTCTCAAGGCAAGCAGTATTAAAACGGAGCAAATACATTGCCTACAAATAGGTCTGTAAAACAAAATATATGCACATTTTTCACCGGAAAACCATCATTTCATGTTATGTACACCAAAATTAGGTGTTTTAAACATAGAAAAAAACTCACAATAAGATCCATTTAAAGGGGCCCTATTATGCAAAACCAACTTTTCTAACCTAAAAGGTATCTGCTAATGTGATTAGGTTGTATTCACCTGACGTCACATCCAAATCATTAAACATGAGAGGCTCCAAGTGGTGGTCAAGCGAGCATTTGTGGTCAAAGTGTTCTGGGCGACAGTTTGCCTTACTCGAAGAAAAATGCCTCATCCTTATTGTTCAAATCGCGAAAAGCATACAAGTTTCTTCATAATTCGAGAAGGGTGAAAAAGCGCAAAAGTTTACGGAAAGACGATGAGAAAGGCATGATTTTGCAGTGATCACTCCGTTAAAAGGTTTGTTTCATACATTTTTAACCTTTACGGTCTCGGGATTATCTTGATAATATTTGTGTTTTATCTTGTTTTGGAGTTCTTAAAACACGATTTTGCAAAGAGTGTTTCATAAAGCACCAATTCAGTGAGTCTAAATAAAAAAAGCAAATGTGAGCAAAACCTAAAAGAGTTAAGCTTTTACCAAAGGCAGCAATCATAAATTAAACTTTTAGCGCATACACATTTCCGGTGCAATGATACACAAAATTCACAGTTTGGTTCAGTTCCATATTTTAGTGTAATGTTCAATATTTTTTCGATACAAAAAAATATATTTTCATGCCTTTTTTCCCTATAATTTCTTAAAATTATCAACATTTTTGTTTAAACTCAAAAGTATTGTGTGTCTTCAACAATAAAAGTAGCAACCGCCCGATCAATTTTTATTTTGTCCTCTTTGAATGCGATAAGGCTCTCTAAATGCCCTGTAGCCTGTGTGTTGTCGCTCTTTGTTTTTGTGTGGTTCCACCTATTACACCAACGGAGTGATGTCGGCGTAAATGTGTTGTCATGATTTGTCGTATTTCAAACGTTGTAGTTTATCGTTGTGTGACACGTCCGACATACCGTTGTATTTATGTCCATTACACACTTGCCATAAGGGTTTGATTGAAACTTATATGAGTAGATTGCACAGAACAGCACATATTCCGTACAATTGACCACTAAATGGTAACACCCAAATGCGTTTTTCAACTTGTTTAATTCGGGGTCCACGATAACACGAAAACCAAAGTAGTTCCACACGCCAGATCTGAATGATGGTAGAGGATCTTTGATTTCAGGAATGTTTGAGGCATTAGCCATGTTGCAAGGATCTTGCTTCGCATGTAGCTTCTGTCTCAGTAGCTTGTTTTGGTCTGAATGAATGCGAGTGGCGCAGTTTAGAGGATCTGCGCTCAACTATAGAGCCTAAAGAGGCATAGTCGAGCGCATATCCACTGAGCTTTCAGCAAAGAGCGTATAGTCAGAAGTTGCTAAAACTGAACCAAAACCATTGTATCAAAAAAGTCACTATGAATACGTGTATTGTTGCACCCTTATTAGATCTATAGTCCATTTTTGATAAAGACGGGGAAACCACGCATCCCTGTAACGACGCGTGTAGGCCTGGGACGATATTCGTAAGTCAATTAACCAACAATAAATTAAAAAAAGTCAGTAAGTTTTCCAGCATTAATAAATCGTCATGTGCATGCTTCAAGAGCATTTACGCTTTTCATTGGTTTCAGCAGCTGCTATGTTTGTGCCATAGCCGAATTAAAAGAAGAGTGTGAATTCTACTGTCCTTCATTAAGTGTCTTTGATTCTTTGTGTGGCGAGGCGGGGCCACTGGCCTGCTAGGATCAGACAGTGCAACAAGTTCATCCATGTAACACATGTTGCAAAAATGGACAAAATGATCCCAAAACCAAATGCCACCACAGCAGTATGGGAATATTTCAGGTTCTAACCTTTGGAACGAAATGAGCCTATCAACACCATGACCCAGTTGGCCGAATGTATGCGAATACAACAAACTTGCACGCCCACTTGGAACACAACAATCCGTATTTGGTGTACAGGGTGAGTGAAAACAAAACAGCGCAAAAGGGCGTGCACTTAAATAAAATTTTGTTAAAATACAATCCACAAAAGCATGCTGCCATGTATCTATCCATAATGCTGTCGAAAACTAGCATTTTTTTTAAATTGTGCAAACAGACGTTTGTCATGTCATGTTGGTGTTCCTCACTCAGAATCGGTCATCCATGATCCATTAATTTTCTACCACTTGTCCTTTGCGGGGGTGTCCAAGCTGCATTCGGGAGGAAGACATGATACACCCTGGACAAGTCGTCACCTCGTCGCAGGGCCCGGAAATCAGACACTTAAGTTTTTTTTTTTTCATATGACCTGTTACTGTACTGTTTATATTGTTGTTCTTCAAATTGTTTAGTTAAAGCTTCTAAGTTGATTGTCCGTTCAGTAATGTACAGCTCTATCTCTGCCAACATGTTCAATATTGAAGTTAACTTTGTTTGTCAATAATTTATTTAGTCATTTTGTTTGTTTTGGTTGTATATATTTGAGGTTCCCCAAGCATCCTGGAGAGATGATCAGAAAGCATCTTAAAAAACAAATCTGTAAAAATCTATGCAAACTTTTTACCAAAGAACCACCATTACATGTTATGTAGACCTCAAGAAAGTGTTTTAAACAAATCATAATGTGACACGCCAAACAGTTTTCATTCATGGCTGCTCTACAATGATATTCTAACCTGCAACTACCAAACAAACCTATCAACTTTAAAACTTTAATAGCAAGACTGAATAATCCATAATGCAACTCAAGGTCAAACACTGCACATGTATGCAGAATTTCAGAACTGGTTCGGTGTTATACAGTTCTTTAAGGTTCGCGGGAAAAGAAGGCTTATTGTTGCCTAAGAACATGAAGTAATGAGTCATGAAAGTGATTCTCAAACTGTGGTACAGATGCCTTAAGTTGTACACAGGCTCCAACTAGTGGTATGCCAAAAAATCACGTATGCAATTAGTGTTTAATTTTCCAAGTTTCAAACAGTGTTACTGTTCAAACTGCGTGTAATGTTAAAGTGGCAAAAATATTGAATATATTTGTAAAATAAAACCTCTGCCTTGTTTTTAATGAAAACATAAGCCTACTTCGCCGCTGCATTTTAATGTTGGTCATTATGGTAGTACTCGGAGAGCCAAGTGGCTTCTGAAGGGTACATGTGAAAAGAAGTTTGAGAACCACTGAGTTAAGAACATGCCAATGCTAATCAATAAGATCAATATTCACACATGGCTTTACCAAGTCAACAGTTTCTGGTCAGTTGTACACAATGCAGGCGACGAGGCCCCTTGCTGAGCACTTTGGCAGAGGAAGTTGCTTTACACTTCCTGGTCACTCTCAGCAGCCTTTATCTTAATGGTTTAGAACAACCAATAAATGTTGGCATACAGCAAACTCTCACATCCAAGGTCCACGCTTCCATGATGTTTGACTCAGACCTCATCTTTTGGCGGTCACGTGACGTCTTTGAACGGCGGCAAGGTGACTCGTGCACATTTGAGCACTCAAAGTGTACTTGTGCATTTTCAAAAAAGAAGTACTTGTTCCAATAAAAATCCCATCAAACGGCTTCGATTAAAAGGATTTGAAAGATTATCTGTCCTAAAGCTTCGTCAAGCAACGGGAGGATGAGATGGATTGGGATTAGACGCACGGAGGTGTCGACCTGATGGCTCGTGTCAGCTTAGCAGCGGAATGATCCTGAAACATGGCCGCCATGCCTTCATGTTGTGACGTAACGGGCGGCTGCAGGTTGTGGCCATTTATGTATCTTCAAGAGCAACCAGGTGATGCGGTGGCCTCCTCAGCCTTCAAGGCAGGCTTAGTCAATGACCGAGATAGTGTCACTTGCAGTGGCATAATCACTTGCTCAAGAATGTGGCAAAATGCATAAAAAGCAGAGCATTATTGGATAACGAACACAATTGGGCCTTTAGAGGACAGAAGGGAGCGTGTTGATGACATCAGACACAAAGTCACACTTGACTGACAGCAGCTACGCTAAGGTCAGACTCCTTGACGTATCATGTGACCATGAAGCAGAGCAGTAACCTTATATTGGGAACATTGCGATAGATGTGAACAATATGGCGGCGGCAGTCACAGCTACAGTCCCTGTGCACTTTACAGCCTTAACTAGCTTTACACTCAAACGTGGAAGAAGTAGCCGTAACCATGGTGACAGATGGACTTGACTGCTGGCACCAGAAATCATTGAGGCAGTTGTGGACACAAGTCGTTCAAATGAATGAGCGCTTTTCGAGCACTGTCAAGTAACAACTCCTCCTTCGTATTCTCAACGAGGATGCTCACAAAACAAACTGATCTCCATTCCTTTCCGGGCAGGAGAAATGCTCTCGTTACTCCATCACTCCTCATCCTGGCCGATAAACAGTTGACCAATAAACTGTTCCCACTTCAAGTGCAGTTTATTTTCAGGCACTGCAAATGTTCACAAAGTGTGCTGGGCTTAATGAGCCTTTAACAACAAGAAGAGTGTGCGTGTGTATGCGCGCGAGTACTGCAAAGGTCACATTTTGTTGCTAAAAACAGACAAGTCAGAACGGAATGATTTAAAAAAAAAAAAAAAAAAAAACATGGCTGTGCAATGCTGACTGGGCTTTCTCTGCCTCTCCCGATCACCCCTTCCCCTCCAACCAAAAACAGCATCAGAGCAATCAAAATGGTAATGTTAGGCATGAATGGGGCCCATCCCCCCCTCCTCCTGCACTAAACTCTGCAGACTTTTTGCTCTCCATGTTGGAAAAGGGTGGGAGGAAAGGGGGGAGGTAGAAAACACCCCTTCTGTCTCAAAATGGATGCTTCCACTATGAATGGGAGAGAGCAGACGAAAACAGTCCAACACATTTTGTTGAAGAAGCAACTTTGAGGGTGCATTCAAGTGCTAAGAAACTACATTCCACCAGAAATGGGATCGATCAAAGTCGGGCAGATAGGAAAAGGCCTCTAACAGCTGTGATAGAACACGTCACTGCCGCGACCAAACAAATATCGACCTCTTTTCCATCAATTCCTCCTCCTCTTGCTAGCGCTGCCAACTTGTGTGCACGATGCCTGCCGAAGGGGCGGTGCGGGCGGAGCTGGCCAGGGTGCTGAAGGTTGCTTGCAGCATCCTAACGCACTTGCCGCTGGCGACATCGCCGTGATCTCCAACAACACCTCGGCAAAGTTGAAGTGAATTATATTTATATGGTGCTTTTTCTCTAGTGCAATGGTTTTTAACCTTGTTGGAGGTACCGAACCCCACCAGTTTCATAAGCACATTCACCGAACCCTTCTTTAGTGAAAAATAAAATATTGTTTTTTTTCTAATTCAAGACAAAGTTATATGTTTTTGGTAACACTTTAGTACAGGGATCATATTCTAAGTAACAAAGACTCAATTAAAAAGGGTTAGGGCCAGGGTTAGGGTTATAATAAGGCCATGCCGAATAAGGCATTAATAAGTACTTAATAATGACTAGTTAAGAGCCAATATGTTACTAATTTGCATGTTGATAAGCAACCAACTAATGGTGAATATGTTCCCCATACTAAAGTGTTACCATGTTTTTTCACTGGTGCACAAAATGAATTGTGCATGAACATCACCTTGTTCAAAGAACAAAACCAACACAGTGCATAAACTCACGACAAATTACACACCTGCAAATCAGTGTGACTTCTGCTGTTGCCGTATCCGTAATACGCCAATAGGGAGACATTTTTATTTACACAATGAGTCGGGTGTGTTTTAAAGGCCTACTGAAACCCACTACTACCGACCACGCAGTCTGATAGTTTATATATCAATGATGAAATATTAACATTGCAACACATGCCAATACGGCCGGTTTAGTTTACTAAATTACAATTTTAAATTTCCCGCGGAGTTTCTTGTTGAAAACGTCGCGGAATGATGACGCGTGCGCGTGACATCTAGGGTTGGAGGGGACATATTAACCCAGCACCACACACGGCTAAAAAGTCGTCTCTTTTCATCGCATAATTACACAGTGATTGGGACATCTGTGTTGCTGAATCTTTTGCAATTTGTTCAATTAATAATGGAGACTATAAAGAAGAATGCTGTTGGTGGAGAGCGGTTGATTGCAGCTGCTTTTAGCACCGAAACACAGCCGGTGTTTCTTTGTTGTGAAGCTGTGACACAGAGCCGGCAAGCGAACATGTTTCTCTACGTCAACCAGCAAGTTTTTGGATGGGAAAATTGTGATATTAAGTCGGCTCTTACCGGAGACTTCAGCGGATTATACGACCTCCTCTTGCAGCTCAAAAAGGCAGCTGTGATCTTGGCTCCTCGGCTTCTCTCAGAGACACTTGCGTTCATCGCAGCCATCCGACTTTCAGGTATGACTTTACAATCTCACTAAAACACTATTGAAACAATAAGCCGATAAGGGATCTTCCAGAATTAGCCTAGTAAATGTGTCTAATTACATCTGAAACGCCGCCTGCCGCCGTCGCTTTTTTTTCTTGTACTTCACTCTAAACGTCCTCATCCACAAATCTTTCATCCTCGCTCAAATTAATGGGGAAATTGACGCTTTCTCGGTCCGAATAGCTCTTGCTGCTGAAGGCTATGATTATAAACAATGTGAGGAGCCCTACAACCCGTGACGTCACGCGCACATTGTTTGCTACTTCCGGTAAAGGCAAGGCTTTTTTATTAGCGACCAAAAGTTGCAAACTTTATTGTCGATGTTCTCTACTAAATCCTTTCAGCAAAAATATGGCATTATCGCAAAATGATCAAGTATAACACATAGAATGGACCTGCTATCCCCGTTTAAATAAGAAAATCTCATTTCAGTAGGCTTTTAACCTCCGCCGAACCCCTGAGGCCGACTCACCGGACCCCTAGGGCTTGATCGAACCCAGGTTAAGAACCACTGCTCTCGTGACTCAAAGTGCTTTACACAGTGAAACCCAATATCTAAGTTACATTTAAACCAGTGTGGGTGGCACTGGGAGCAGGTGGGTAAAGTGTCTTGCCCAAGGACACAACGGCAGTGACTAGGATGGCGGAAGCGGGCATCGAACCTGCAACCCTCAAGATGAGATCACCTACCTAGGTTCCATTCTAGAGGCTAATCTTTCCCGTGATAAAATGGCAACCAAGGTAATCAAAAAGGTCCACCAAAGAACGAAATTCCTCTACAGAATCTCCTCTCTGGTCAACAAAAGCACCTTGAAGATTCTAACGGGAACTCTCATTCAACCCTTTTTCGATTACGCTTGCACCTCCTGGTACCCCAGCACCTACAAAACCCTCAAATCTAGACTCCAAACATCCCAGAATAAGCTAGTCCGGTTACTTTTAGACTTCCGCCCCAGATCACACCTCACTCCAACCCACTTCTCCAAAGTGGGCTGACTCAGGGTGGAGGACAGAGTAAAACAACTTGCACTGAGCCTAGTCTATAAAATCCGCTACATCTCCCTGATACCGAAGTACATGTCAAACTACTTCCTGACCGCCATAACCACAACACCAGGGGGAGCTCCACAATCCATGTTAAATCCAGATTCCGATCTAACAAAGGTCTTAACTCATTCTCTTTCTATGCCACATCAATGTGGAATGCACTCCCAACAGGTGTAAAAGTAAGTGCATCTCTATATTCCTTCAAAACCGCTCTATAACAACACCTCCAGGCAACTTCAACCCTTTACTAATACCCTCCTCCATTCACATCCCATCTCCCCGGATTATGAATAACCTAATGTAAATAATCAAATGTACTTCTAAAATATTTACTTGCTCTTATGCTATCTGAACTCACTATGCTCTCTGCTCGCTGTACATATCCTACCAAGTAAGACCTACACTGTTTCAATGTCCATTTCTCTGTTGATGCAATTGTTGATGACTGAAGTACTGATATCAACCAAAGCTCCTCATCCCAACCCCCTGATTGTAAATAAATGTAAATAATTCAATGTATATACTATGATGATTAACCTGTGTGATGACTGTATTATGCTGATAGTATACAGGACTGTCTCAGAAAATTTAAATATTGTGATAAAGTCCTTTATTTTCCGTTATGCAACTAAAAACATGAAAATCCCATACATTTTGGATTCATTACACATCAACGGAAATATTGCAAGCCTTTTATTATTTTAATATAGCTGATTATGGCATACAGCTTAACAAAACTCAAAAATCCTATCTCAAAAAATTAGAATATTTCCTCTGACCAAGTAAAAAAAAAAAAAGATTTATAACAGCAAAACAAAATCAAACATTTGAAAATGTCAATTAATGCACTCAGTACTTGGTTGGGAACCCTTTTGCACGGATTACTGCATCAATGCGGCGCGGCATGGAGGCAATCGGCCTGTGGCATTGCTGAGGTGTTATGGATGCCCAGGATGCTTCAATAGCGGCCTTCAGCTCATTTACATTATTGGGTATGGTGTCTTTCAGCTTCTTCTTCACAATACCCCACAAATTATCTATGGGGTTTAGGTCAGAAGAGTTGGCAGGCTAATGGAGGACAGTAATGCAACGGTCAGTGCACCAGTTACTGCTGGTTTTGGCACTGTGGACAGGTGCCAGATCATGCTGGAAATTGAAATCATCATCTCCATAGAGCTTTTCAACAGATACAGCTTCAATAGCCGTATTCCCATGGTCAAGCCACTCCTGAACTCTAGACAATGGAAGTTCCCTCAGTCAGCAATGGTTTGGGGAGCCATGTCAACTGCTGGTTTTGGTCCACTGTGTTTCATCAAGTCCAGAGTCAATGCAGCTGTGTACATGCTTCCATCAGTTGTAAAGCTCTATGGAGATGATGATTTAATTTTCCAGCATGATCTGGCACCTGCTCACAGTGCCAAAACCAGCAGTAACTGGTGTACTGACCATGGCATTACTGTCCTCCATTGGCCTGCCAACTCTCCTGACCTAAACCCCATAGAGAATTTGTGGGGTATTGTGAAGAAGAAGCTGAAAGACACCAGACCCAATATTGCAAATGAGCTGAAGGCCGCTATTGAAGCATCCTGGGCATCCATAACACCTCAGCAATGCCGCAGGCCAATTGCCTCCACGCCACGCTGCATTGATGCAGTAATCCATGCATAAGGATTCCGAACCGAGTACTGTGTGCATTAATTGACAATTTCAAATGTTTGATTTTGTTTTGCGGTTAGGATTCTTTGTTTTTTTTAACTTGGTCTGAGGAAATATTCTAATTTTTTGAGATAGGTTTTTTGAGTTTTCTTAAGCTGTAAGCCATAATCAGCCATTTTAAAATAATAAAAGGCTTTGTCACGTCAAATTTCTTCCCCCCTACAAAAACCTTCCCCACCATTTACTTCCGGGGTCATGATTAATACAGACGTTTTGTTAACGCTATATTATAAAAATATAACACTATATTATAAAAATACAGACGTTTTGTTAACGCTATATTATAAAAAAAATTAAAAAACAATTTACAAACATGAGAATGAGAATCAGCACCTCCAAGTCAGAGTCCATGGTTTTCGCCCGGAAAAGGGTGGAGTGCCATCTCCGGGTTGGGGAGGAGACCTTGCCCCAAGTGGAGGAGTTCAAGTACCTAGGAGTCTTGTTCACGAGTGGGGGAAGAGTGGATCGTGAGCTCGACAGGCGGATCGGTGCGGCGTCTTCAGTAATGACCGAAAGGATAAGATCACGGGTACAAGCGGCCGAAATGAGTTTCCTCCGCCGGGTGGTGGGGCTCTCTCTTAGAGATAGGGTGAGAAGCTCAAAGTAAAGCCGCTGCTCCTCCACATCGAGAGGAGCCAGATTCGGTGGCTCGGGCATCTGGTCAGGATGCCACCCGAACGTCTCCCTAGGGAGGTGTTTGGGCCACATCCAACCGGTAGGAGGCCACGGGGAAGACCCGGGACACGTTGGGAAGACTATGTCTCCCGGCTGGCCTGGGAACGCCTCGGGATCCCCTGGGAAGAGCTGGACGAAGTGGCTGGGGAGAGGGAAGTCTGTGCTTCCCTGCTTAGGCTGCTGCCCCCGCGACCTGACCTCGGATAAGCGGAAGATGATGGATGGATGGAATTTACAAACAAGCTATGGGATGACGCATTTACTTCCGGGGTCACGTTTCCTCTTATGTCATCCCATAGCTTGTGTTGTAAATTGTGTTTTAATTTTTTTTATAATATAGCGTTAACAAAACGTCTGTATTTTTTAAAATATAGCGTTAACAAAACGTCTGTATTAATCATGACCCCGGAAGTAAATGGGGGGGAAGGAAGAAATTTGGCGTGACAGCTTGCAATATTTCAGTTGATGTGTAATGAATCCAGAATGTATGGCATTTTCGTGTTTTTAGTTGCATTACGGAAAATAAAAGGACTTTATCACTATATTGTATTTTTTTTAGACAGTCCTGTATATTTGTACCATGAATTGATTAACGTGGACCCCGACTTAAACAAGTTGAAAAACTTATTCGGGTGTTACCATTTAGTGGTCATTTGTACGGAATATGTACTGAACTGCGCAATCTTATAATAAAAGTATCAATCAATCCAAAATGCTGGCACGGCCACTCTACCAACTGAGCTATAACGCCGGGAGTTGACGGGAGAGGCGGCCATGAAGTGTGCAAGAGTGAAAGCGTAGTCGTGGGCCAATCAAACGCCTCGCTGCCGTCACGTGACCCCGAAGAAATAATGCCAGCAGACTAAGTGTAAAGTAACAAAATGGGGGAGCGTGGCGAATAAAAAAGACGTTGCTCGGCACCCCGAGGCCGCCGCGGACGTCAGCTTCGGCCGAGCAAGCTCCACAGAAGTGGCATAGATTGCTCCCAGTTAGCCGATGTGCTAGTTAGCTCGCCTCTAACGGCACTCGGGAGAAAACACGTCGAACAACTCAAAATGGACGCTAATTTAGAGCAACATTGCACAAGTTTGGGAGCAAGTCGGCCGTCGGCACCAAGCACAACAGCGACAACACGGCCGGCGTTTACACACATTTGCAGTGTTTTGACCGAGAAAGTCGTCACCAAAAGCGACATCAATGGCAGCTCGCTAGCAGCAGAGCTAAGTGGCCGCTAGCCCCGGGGAAGATTTACACTGATAAAGTTTGTCCCACTCGTCAGATTCAGCAGACCGGGCGGTGGTTTGCTGCAAAAAAAAAAGAGCTTTACCTGGCGCTTGTGCGTCATGTGTGCAACTAGTTAGTCGGGCAGAGAGCCTCCCGAATACGTTGGGAAAAGTGTTGAAGTTGTTGTGTGTGCGAGGAACAAAGCGGCCATGGATGTTTCTTCTTCTCGTCCCTCATAAATATTCAGCTCGCGTCCTGCTCGCCGCATTAGCTCCCCGTTCTTGTCGCTCGCCAAAACACCAAGGCGAGAGACAAAAGTGCGAAGTGGTGACGGCGAGGCCAAAGCAGACATTAGTTTCGCCTCCCTGACGTCCTCCGAGCTGCAATCATAACACCATCTTTCCTTACCTGATGACATTGGATCTCTACTTTCAGCGCCTCTTGCAGGCCTTGCACTTCCATGTTCCGTCGACAAAAGCACTTTGCTCACACTTTCCGCACGAACGAGACGAACTTTAAGTGAATTGGAGGTTTTTTTGAAGCGACAATAACAATCGAAAGAAGAAGTACTCGACAGGGAAAGCAAGTTCTCGCTTCTTTTTACAGCCTGGGACTCATCACCGACTTTCCGCCCGTCTTAAAAAGTGGTCCGAAGCCGACAAAAAGACGTCAGGCCCCGGACAGATCCTCTCCGGATGACAAGCGAACGTCGAGAGGTCCGAGGCGGGAGAAGCTCGACGTTTTTTCGATAAATTTAGTTTAAAAACGAGGACTATATTTTGTCCGAGTCCGCGGCTTAATTTCACTTTGCCTGGGGAAAAGTTGTGCTTCGGCTGTCAATGGTGATTCGGAAGTACCCGGATGGAGCAGAGGGTAGCGCCCCTCCTCTTTTACAAACGGAGCATGCGCAGTGAGAACAGGGAGTCACAAACGTTTTCTTTCTTTCAAATAGTTAATTACAAAATAAATTTGAACTTTACTTTAAAACGCTCTCTACCTTTAACAACAAAAAAGCTGTGAAAACGATATTGCTGTGTTCTGAATTTAAGTTATTTAATAAATCTGAATGAGCCTATGGCTTTGCACCTGTTTTATATATATATATATGTATATATATATATATATCCATCCATCCATCCATTTTCTACCGCTTATTCCCTTTCGGGGTCGCGGAGGGCGCTGGCGCCTATCTCCGCTACATATAAAACAAAAATAGAATAGAATATATATATATATATATATTTTTTTTTTTTTTTTTTTTTTCTATTTTTGTTACTTTGAATTACTGGCGCTGTTTTGTGCTGTTTTTATAATGTTTTGTAATGTTTTATACTGTTGTTGAACTAATTTGATTATTGTTTCTCTTCTGTTTGTTAATGTTAAAATGTATAAATAAACATTAAAAAAATATTGTAAAAAAAAAAAGAATAAAAAAAGTTAATTTTAAAAAACTCTTCAACGCTTAAAGAAACACGCAAATCATTTCAGATTCTTATACTTGTCATCTTTTTAAAATAAAAACTACAGTAAACGAGGGGTGTCCTGGTATCAGTATTACAAACTAAACTTCTCACAGCAAATTTCTCTCGACATTAATTAAAGGTAGCAGAATATCAACTCCTGTATTTACGTATACTTAACACAATGTGTCTTGTATATATATGCATATATATATATATATATATATATATATATATATATATATATATGTATATATATATATATATATATATATATACATATATATATATATATATATATGTATACATACAAGATATATTGGGTGAAGTATATATTACATATATATATATATATATATATATATATATATATATATATATATATATATATACATACATATATTACATCAACACTGTACATTGTTATTCAGCATTGTGACTAATGATACAAGTTAAGTTAATTCAATTTTTTTTAAATCAACTCCTGAAACTTAATTTGTGATCTAAAATAAAGATGATTGAGGATGATGATACACGACATCCTCATAACGTCTGAATAATTTTTGAAGAATATAACCAATAGTGAAAACTGTTGTGTATATTACCTTATTTTCTCATTACTTTATTAAAAATACCAGTAGCCACATACTTTAACAATTATTTCCACTGTTCTATTCTCACAAGTTACAAAACGTTTACAACTATATTTAATAGTGATAACCTGCTGGTTTTAATTATGTCAACATACTTAAGTTAGCAGCCTAACTAATAAATAAATATAAACATATTGTTATTATCGTGTTACTTGAGAATATAGTTATTAGTATGTTGCTACTACTAGTAACAACTCACGCTAACACACACTTTAACAACTAGTTGTCAAAATGTAAATTTCTAGTTTCACGAAAGTAACTTATACTAACCACATACTTCAACTTAAACAACTAGTTGGGGGGGTTGCCCACATCTGAGGTCCTCTCCAAGGTTTCTCGTAGTCAGCATTGTCACTGGCGTCCCACTGGATGTGATTTCTCCCTGCCCACTGGGTGTGAGTTTTTCTTTGCCCTTTTGTGGGTTCTTCCGAGGATGTCGTAGTCGTAATGATTTGTGCAGTCCTTTGAGACATTTGTGATTTGGGGCTATATAAATAAACATTGATTGATTGATTGAACTACTACTTTGTAGTTGTTGAATATATTGTTACTAGTGAAAATAGTTTGCAAACCATTGTTGGTAAAGTACTTTATTAGTAGTACAGATAGTTATTAATGTATGTTGTTAAAGTATGTCATTATTGGAAAAAAATGTTGTGAAAATACACTATTAGCAATACAAATAGTTGTTATGCTAGGTTGTTAAAGTACTTTATTATTAGTAAAAATAGTTGTTCAAGTACATCATTATTAGTACAAATAATTGTTATTTTATGTTGTTAAATTATGTCTTTAGTTGTAAAAATTATTGTTTAAATATGTTGTTGAAGTACTTTATGATTTGTGAAAAAAATTGTGGTTAAAGTACTTTGTGATTTGTAAAACTATTTTTTTGTATGTTGTTAAAGTATATCTTAATTAGTAATAAAAATTAAATATGTGGTTAAAGTAGTTGATCGTAAAAATAGTTGTTAAAGTACTTTATCATTAGAAAGAATAGTTGTTAAAGTACATTATTATTAATATAAATAGTTTTTCTGGTAGGTTGTTACAGTACTCTATTATTAGTTTTAAAAAAATTGTTGTTAAATTATGTCATTATTTCTACAGATAATAGTTAAAATATGTTGTTAAAGTACTTTATTTATAAAAAAAAATAGTTGTTAAAGTACTTTGTGATTCATAAAAATAGTTTTTGTATGTTGTTAAAGTATATCCTAATTAGTAAAAAAAATTAAAGTATGTAGTTTATTAATCGTAAAATAGTTTTAAAAATACTTTATCAGTAGTAAAAGTAGTTGTCAAAGTATGTAGAGTAGTTACTTGAGAAAGTATATGATGTTAAAGTGTGTTGTTTTTCAGGCTTTCCACTAACAGTTTGTTTGTGTTTTAGTTTCTCCTCTGTGTTTAGTATTTCCTGTCCTTAGTTCCTGTCAAGTGCACTTATTTTGTCCGCTTCCTGTCTTGTTCCCTGAGTGCTGTGTTCCCACTCAGCTGCAACTGATTGGCACCTGGCCACACCTGTTGCCAATCAGCCTGCTCCTATTTGTACCTGCTTTGTCTTGTGTCAGTTGCTGGATCATTGTATTGCCATTTGGACTTGTCATTGTCATATGTTGCGCTTGCCTTGTCGATCCGATTCTTTTCAGCTATTACCTGTCGAGCTACATTTTGTCCTGGTTGTCGTAGCGGTAAACTGTTCTTGTTAACCATAAGTTATTTCCAGTTTTTCTGTTTGCTATCCAGTAGCTTCCATGCTAAAGTTCCTTTTTGTTTTCTAGCTTCCAGTGCTAGCTCCCTTAGTTTGTTATTCCGCCCACGTGCATGCTTTTTGTTTGTTCTTGTCTAGTTTTAATTAAATCATGTTTTCATATTCCATGCCTGCCTCCGTCTCTGCATCTTGGGGTTCATCAACAAATACCTCTGACATTGTTACCAGTATTGTTATTGTATATTGTTATTGTAGTCTATTGATACTAGTAAAAATAGTGAAGTGTGGCGTCTCTATGAATATATGTTGTTATTCATGAAAATAGTTGTTAAGATACATTATTATTTGTGAAAAAAGTATGTTGTCCCTGTGTGAAAATAGATGTTAAAGTACTTTGTACATTTTGAAAATACTTGTGAAAAGTAAGTTCTTATTTTTGAAAATAGTTAAAGTATGTTGTTTCTCACAAAAATACTTGTTGAAATATAGTATTATTCATGAAAATAGTTGTTATAGTACATTTTTATTAATAAAAATAGTTGTCTTAGTATGTTCCGTCCATCCATTTTCTAGCGCTGATTCCCTACAATCGGGCGGAAGGCGGGGTACACCCTGGACAAGTTGCTACCTCATCGCAGGGCTCTTAGTATGTTATTATTTGTAAAAAAAATAAAAAAAAACAGTTGTTAAATTATGCTATTATTCATAGAAAATATTATACTACGTTTTTATGAAAATACTTGTTTTAGTGCATAATTATTTGTGGAAAAAAGTATTTTGTTAATAGCAAAAAACAATGAATTATGTTGTCACATGTCACTAGTGAAAACAACAGTTAAAGTAAGTATGTTATTAGCTGTGAAAATAGTTGTTGAAGTATATTATTATTAATGAAAATAGTTATTAAAGAACGTTAATTTTTGTGGAAAAAACTATGCCGTTACGAATAAAAAATAGTTGTTATAGCACGTTACCATTTGTGAAAATAGTTGTTAAAGTATGTTGTTACTAGAACAATTTTTTAAAAGTATTTTGTTACTATTGAAAATACTTGTGAAATTGTTGAAAATAGTTGTTAAATTATGTTGTTTTGTTGTTGTTTTTCAAGTACTTCATATTTTTTAAGAGTTGTTAGTGAGTTACTATTCTTGAAAATGTATGTTGTAAAAATAGTTGCTAAAGTATTTTATTCGTGAAAATAGTTGATGAAGTGCTTCTTTTTTATTTCTGAAAATTTTGGCTAAATCATTTTATATTTGTGAAAAATACTGTTGTACTGTAAAATACTTTCCCATAAAGACAGTTTGTTAAAATACGATATTATTCATGATAAAAGTGGTTAAAGTATGATGCTACTTGTAAAAATAGTTGTTAAGGTATGTTGTTGCTAAAAATAGTTTTTGAAGCATGTTATTGTTGCTGAAAATACTTGTTAAATTATGTTGTTAGTTGTGAAAATAACTGTTAATATATGTTATTGTTGAAAAACATATCTTAAAGTAAGTTGTTACTCATGAAAATAGTTATCTAAAGTTCATTATTGCTGAAAATAGTTGTTGAATTATGTTGTTACTCATAAGGACAGTTGTTCAAGTACGCTGTTATTGCTAAAAATAGTAAAAATTAAACCTTGTGGCCCCACTTTTCCACCTCAGAGGAAACCAGGGCCCACTCAATTATTAACACTGCATTTTTCATCTTACTCCTTATTTTTATCATACTTAATAGTAATATCCAACATACTTGCAGCTTACAACCTTCTCAAATTATTTGAAACCATGTGTTGATTACAATTATTTTTATTCATTTAACACAGATATTAGGATTAGGTCAGGCTAATTATGAAAATAAGCACTAATGAAATATAGTGAATAAGAAGGGACTCATAGTGCTAAAATAAATAAACTCATTAATTAATTAATAATGAATATTTATCAACTAAATTAAAGTGCAAATGAAAATACAGCTTGACCTCTTTGGTCATATTGTTTGCGCTAAATAATCTTCTCTATGACTTTAGCTCCAGACTTCTTCTGTTTGTTTGATGTTTTCATTACTGCCACAAGTGGTGGGAAGGAGTATTGCAACTGAGTACGGCTGGGGCACATGCGAACCACAGCTGAGAAACAGATATTTTTTTCTGTCCCGCTAGGGGGCGCATGTTGCCCAACACTCTGGTAAAGAAAACTGTCATAGTACACTATTATTACTGAAAATACTTGTTTAAAGTATGTTATAAATGCTGAAAATTGTTGCTATACTGTATTATTATTGCTGAAAGTAGTTGTTAAAGCATGTTATTATTGCTCAATATACTTAAGATACAATATGTTTGCGTACATATTGTTAAAGTATGATATTACTTGTGAAAATAGTTCAAGCTCGTTGTTTACATTATCATTACAGCTGGATATATTGTTAAAGTGTCTATCTGTGTTGGCCCTGCGATGAGGTGGCGACTTGTCCAGGGTGTAAACCGCCTTCCGCCCGATTGTAGCTGAGATATGCACCAGC
Organism: Nerophis ophidion; assembly: GCF_033978795.1. NCBI lineage: Eukaryota > Metazoa > Chordata > Actinopteri > Syngnathiformes > Syngnathidae > Nerophis > Nerophis ophidion. The sequence goes on from NC_084620.1 coordinate 62,407,159, forward strand.
GCCCCCGCGACCCCAAAGGGAATAAGCGGTAGAAAATGGATAGATGGATGGATGTAATTTGTAAAAATTGTTGGTAAAGTAAGCTATTTACAAAGTTGTTTTAGTATGTTGTTATTCATGAAAATAGTTGTTCAAATGTGTTGTTTATGAATATAAATGTGCAATATATTTATATGTACAGTAATCTATGTATATGTGCACTTTATTTTGTAAATGCAAACACTCTGCACCTTATGGCTCTTTTATCCTGCACTACAACGAGCTAATGCAACAAAAGTTTGTTCTTATCTGTACTGTAAAGTTCAAATTTGAATGACAAAAAAAGGAAGTCTAACTCCAAGTCTAAGAAAATAGTAGTTAAAGTATGTTGTTATTTATGAAAATAGTTAAAGTATATTGCTATTTATGAAAATAGTTAAAGTGTGTTGTCATTTATGTAAATAGTCATTAAATTATGTTCCATCCATCCATCCATCTTCTTCAGCTTATCCGAGGTCAGGTTGCGGGGGCAGCAGCCGAAGCAGGGAAGCCCAGACTTAAATTATGTCAATTATGAAAATAGCTGTTTAAGTATGTTGTTATTCATGAAAATAGCAGTTAAAGTCTGTTGTTATTATGAAAATAGTTGTTAAAGTAAGTTGTTATTTATGAAAATAGTAGTTAAGATATGTTGTTACTTATGAAAATGGTTGGTGAATAATAATATTGTTTATGGAAATAGTTGTTTTAGTATATTGTTATTCATGAAAATAGTAGTTAAAGTATGTTATTTATGAAAATATGTATAGTAAAGTATGTTTTTTAATTTTGAAAAGCTGTTTTAGTATGTATTATTATTAAAATAGTTTTTAAAGTATGTTGTTATTTATGAAAATAGTTCCAGTATATTGTTATTTATGAAAATAGTAGTTAAAGTGTGTTGTTCTTTACGTAAATCGTCATTAAATAATGTTATTAATAAAAATTAAATCGTTAAAACTTGTTGTTACTTGTGAATTAATGTTAAAGTACATTATTATTGCTGGAAATATTGTTAAAGTATGTTATTTGTAAAAATGGTTGTTAAAGTAAGTTATTTATGAAAAGTTGTTTTACTACATTGTTATTCATGAAAATAGTTGTTAAAATATGTTGTTTACGAAAATAGTATAATGTGTTGTTATTTATCTAAATACATTCAGTTATGTTATTTATGAAAATGGTTGTTAATGTATGTTGTTATTCATGAAAATAGTTGTTAAAGTATGTTGTGATTCATACAAATAGTTGTTAAAGTTTGTTGTTATTATGAAACCAGTTGTTTAAGTATGTTGTTATTCATGAAAATAGTTGTTGACGTATAATGGCTGTTTATGAAAATAGTAGTTAAAGTATGTTGTTATTTATGAAAATAGTAATTAAAGTATGTTGTTATTCATGAGAATAGTTGTTGGAGTATATTGTTATTATGGAAATATTGATATTCCTGAAAATATGTTTTAGTATGTTGTTATTCATGAAAATAGTTGCTAAAGTATGTTGTTATTTACAAAAATAGTAGTTAAAGTATGTTGTTATTTATTAAAATAGTTGTTGAAGTAAATTATTTTTTATGAAAATAGTTCTTGAAGTGTATTGTTATTTATGAAAAGTTGTTTTAGTATGTTGCTATTCATGAAAATAGTTGTAAAATGTGTTGTGTATGAATATAGTCGTTAAAGTATATTGCTATTTATAAAAATAGTAGTTAAAGTGTGTTTTTATTTATGTAAGTAGTCATTCAATTATGTTATTTATGAAAATGGTTGTTAATGTATGTTGTTATTCATAAAAATAGTTTTTAAAGTTTGATGTTTTTATGAAAATAGTTGTTAAAGTATGTTATTCATGAAAATAGTTGTTCAAGTATACTAGTTAAAGTATGTTGTTTAAGAAAATAGTTGTTGAAGTATATTGTTATTCATTAAAATAGTTGTTAGTTTATGTTATTTATGAAAAGTTGTTTCATTATATTGTTATCCATGAAAATAGTTGTTGGATTATGTTATTTATGAAAAGTTGTTTCAGTATGTTGTTATTCATGAAAATAGTTGTTAAAGTATGTTATTTATGAAAAGTTGTTTTACTACATTGTTATTCATGAAAATAGTTGTTAAAATATGTTGTTTATGAAAATAGTATAGTGTGTTGTTATTTATCTAAATACATTCAGTTATGTTATTTATGAAAATGGTTGTTAATGTATGTTGTTATTCATGAAAATAGTTGTTAAAGTATGTTCTTATTCATAAAAAAATGTTGTTATTAAGAAAATACTAGTTAAAGTATGTTGGTATTTATGAAAATGGTTGTTATTTATGAAAATAGTTGTTTTAGTATATGGTTATTTATGAAGATAGTAGTTAAAGTATGTTATTTATGAAAATATGTATAGTAAAGTATGTTTTTAATTATGAAAAGTTGTTTTACTATGTTTTTATTATTGAAATAGTTTTTAAAGTATGTTGTTATTTATGAAAATAGTTCAACTATATTGTTGTTTATGAAAATGGTAGTTAAAGTGTGTTGTTATTTATGTAAATAATTATTAAATAATGTTATTCATGAAAATGAAATCGTTAAAACTTGTTCTTACTAATGAATTATGTTAAAGTACATTATTATTGCTGGAAATATTGCTAAAGTATGTTATTTGTAAAAATGGTTGTTAAAGTAAGTTATTTATGAAAAGTTGTTTTACTATATTGTTATTCATGAAAATAGTTGTTAAAATATGCTGTTTATGAAAATAGTATAGTGTGTTGTTATTTATCTAAATACATTCAGTTATGTTATTTATGAAAATGGTTGTTAATGTATGTTGTTATTCATGAAAATAGTTGTTAAAGTATGTTGTTATTCATACAAATAGTGGTTAAAGTTTGTTGTTATTATGAAAATAGTTGTTTAAGTATGTTGTTATTCATGAAAATAGTTGTTGGCGTATAATGGCTGTTTATGAAAATAGTAGTTAAAGTATGTTGTTATTTATGAAAATAGTAATTAAAGTATGTTGTTATTCATGAGAATAGTTGTTGGAGTATATTGTTATTATGGAAATATTGATATTCCTGAAAATATGTTTTAGTATTTTGTTATTCATGAAAATAGTTGCTAAAGTATGTTGTTATTTACAAAAATAATAGTTAAAGTATGTTGTTATTTCCAAAAATAGTAGTTAAAGTATGTTGTTATTTATTAGAATAGTTGTTGAAGTAAATTATTTTTTATGAAAATAGTTCTTGAAGTGTATTGTTATTTATGAAAAGTTGTTTTAGTATGTTGATATTCATGAAAATAGTTGTTAAAATGTGTTGTGTATGAAAATAGTCGTTAAAGTATATTGCTATTTATGAAAATAGTAGTTAAAGTGTGTTATTTATGTAAATAGTCATTCAATTATGTTATTTATGAAAATGGTTGTTAATGTATGTTGTTATTCATAAAAATAGTTTTTAAAGTTTGATGTTTTTATGAAAATAGTTGTTAAAGTATGTTATTCATGAAAATAGTTGTTCAAGTATACTAGTTAAAGTATGTTGTTTATGAAAATAGTTGTTTAAGTATGTTGTTATTCATTAAAATAGTTGTTGGATTGGATTATTTTATTTATGAAAAGTTGTTTCAATATATTGTTATCCATGAAAATAGTTGTTGGATTATGTTATTTATGAAAAGTTGTTTCAGTATGTTGTTATTCATGAAAATAGTTGTTAAAGTATGTTGTTATTTATGAAAGGAAGTACATTATTACTCGTGAAAACAGTTGTTATGTTGTCTTGTATAAAAGAAGTGGAAGGATGGTGTATAGAACTTTGAATAACTTTACTGCTATAGTTGTTTTAAAGACCTACTGAAACCCACTACTACCGACCACGCAGTCTGATAGTTTATATATCAATGATGAAATATTAACATTGCAACACATGCCAATACGGCCTTTTTAGTTTACTAAATTACAATTTTAAATTTCCCACTGAGTTTTTTGTTGAAAACGTCGCGGAATGATGACGCGTGCGCGTGACGTCTTGGGTTGGAGGGAACATATTAGCCCAGCACCAAACACGGCTAAAAGTCGTCTCTGTTCATCGCATAATTACACAGTAATTTGGACATCTGTGTTGCTGAATCTTTTGCAATTTGTTCAATTAATAATGGAGACGTTAAATAAGAATGCTATTGGTGGAAAGCGGTGTATTGCAGCTGCCTTTAGCACCGAAACAGACGATTTTTCTTAGTTTGTTGTAAAGCTTTAACACAGAGCGGTCAAGCGAACATGTTTCTCTACGTCAACCAGCAAGTTTTTGGATGGGAAAATTGTGATGATAAGTCAGCTCTTACCGGAGACTTCAGTGGATTATACGACCTCCTTCTGCAGCTCAAAAAGGCAGCTGTGATCTTGGCTCCTCGGCTTCTCTCAGAGACACTGGCGTTCACCGCAGCCCTCCGACTTTCAGGTATGACTTTACAATCTCACTAAAACACTATTAAAACAAGCAGATAGGGGATCTTACGGAATTATCCTAGTAAATTTGTCTAATAACATCTGAAACGGTCCCACTGCCGTCCCTTTTTTTTTTCTTTTCTTTTTTTGGTGCTTCACTCTAATTTTCCTCATCCATGAATCTTTCATCCTCGCTCAAATTAATAGGGAAATTGTCGCTTTCTCGGTCCGAATAGCTCTTGCTGCTGGAGGCTGATTATAAAAAATGTGAGGATGTGAGGAGCCCTACAACCCGTGACGTCACGCGCACATCGTCTGCTACTTCCGGTAAAGGCGAGGCTTTTTTATCAGCGACCTTAAAGTTGCAAACTTTATCGTTTATGTTCTCTACTAAATCCTTTCAGCAAAAATATGGCAATAACGCGAAATGATCAAGTATGACACATAGAATGGAGCTGCTATCCCCGTTTGAATAAGAAAGTCTCATTTCAGTAGGCCTATAAGCTGACTCCGTCATTTATGTTCCAACATGGAGGACAGCACCGTGCACGTGTGCCGATGTCAGGTGTGCACGCTACTAGTGGAAGTCAAATCTGCTCCTTCACCATCTCCCCTCCCCCAATTTGTTTGGAGCGCGGCTGACCCCCTCACCACCTCTGCCTGGCCCCGCCCACTCGACTCAGCGAGACGCCATGAGTGGCAGGAGTGGCAGAGACGCCATGAGTGGCAGGAGCTCCACCAATCAGGAGTTTCCCTTGTAAAGGTAGAGAACACGAGATAGTGTGGGCGGGGCTTACTACACTGATGGCTGCTTGTCATATACTGTGAAATTCTTTATAAATGTGTTCATGGTGTCGGACTAAAAAAATAAAGAAGCAGCACAAACTAACTGAACACATGAATCCATATTCAATACTGATGTTAAACTTGTGATGATATGAAGTATGAGCGCGGCCTGCAGCGGCGACATCGCTGCCCTGTGCACGTTCCCCTCCCCCACCATGCCGAGGATGCTGCTTTGCATTTCACGGCTGAGCGGTGAAAGTGTGCAAGGCTTTTCTTGGTGGAAATGCTTCAAATGGACTTGGACGCTTTCCATGGGGCCCTGGACAACATCAGCTCCAACACATGCACAGCCCAGTGGCTTACACGGCCCGCTGGGTTGCTCCAGATAAAAAAAAAGTCTGCACATACTTCAACGCCATGGTTAGTCCTCCAGGATGGCGCTAAAAGAAGAGTAAAACAAGAACCCAGTGATCCATACTTGTGTTCTTGTCCTTGCAGTTCATCCGTCTTATGAACACCAGCTGGTCAAAGGTCTCCTGCTGCCGTTTTGGACCCACGGCTCACTTCCGGGTTTGCCCGGCACCTGTTCCTGTTTGGCATGGCCACCTGGCTTCTTGGAAGCTTGGAGACCAGCCATCTGCCTCCAGACTTTTTATCATGCGTTTCTATTTTTTGTAATACTGCAGCTAAGATAGGCTGCAGCAACCCCCCGCCACCCTGAGAGGGACAAGCGGTGGTAAAATGGATGGACGGATGGAATACTCAGTGGCCTAGGTCAGTGGTTCTCAACCTTTTTTCAGTGAAGTACCCCCTGTGAACATTTTTTTTTTTATTCAAGTAACCCCTAATAAAGGGGTTGTACTTGTATAACGCTTTTCTACCTTCAAGGTACTCAAAGCGCTTTGACACGACTTCCACATTTACCCATTCACACACACATTCACACACTGATGGAGGGAGCTGCCATGCAAGGCGCTAACCAGCACGCATCAGGAGCAAGGGTGAAGTGTCTTGCTCAGGACACAACGGACGTGACGAGGTTGGTATTGGTGGGGATTGAACCAGGGACCCTTGGGTTGCGCATGGCCACTCCCCCACTGCGCCACGCCGTCCCCATAATAAGACCAAAGCATTTTTGGTTGGAAAAAAAAGAGATAAAGAAGTAAAATACAGCACTATGTCATCAGTTTCTGATTCATTAACTTGTATAACAGTGCAAAATATTGCTCATTTGTAGTGGTCTTTCTTGAACTATTTGGAAAAATATATATAAAAATAACTAAAAACTTGTTAAAAAAATAAACAAGTGATTCAGTTATAAATAAAGATTTCTACACATAGAAGTAATCATCAACTTAAAGTGCCCTCTTTGGGGATTGTAATAGAGATCCATCTGGATTTGTGAAATTAATTCTACAAAATTTTTCACAAAAAAAGAAATATTTATGGAACATGTCCACAAAAAAATCTAGCTGTCAACACTGAATATTGCATTGTTGCATTTCTTTTCACAGTTTATTTTTCTAAAGTATTATCCAATAAATATATTTATAAAGGATTTTTGAATTGTTGCTATTTTTAGAATATTAAAAAAAAATCTCACGTACCCTTTGGCACATCTTCAAGTACCCCCAGGGGTAGCGTACCCCCATTTGAGAACCACTGGCCTAGTGGTCAGAGTCCCCCCACCCCTGATATCGGTAGGCTGTGAGTTCCAACCTCGGCCTAGTCTTACCAAAGACTATAAAAATGGGACCCATTACCTCCCTGCTTGGCACTCAGCATCAAGGGTTGGAATTGGGGGTTAAATCACCAAAAATGATTCCCGGGCGCGGCCACCGCTGCTGCTCACTGCTCCCCTCAAAAGGAACAAGGGGATGGGGACAAATTTCAATACACCTAGTGTGTGTGTGACAATCATTGGTACTTTAACTTTAAAGGCCTACTGAAACCCACTACTACCGACCACGCAGTCTGATAGTTTATATATCAATGATGAAATATTAACATTGCAACACATGCCAATACGGCCTTTTTAGTTTACTAAATTACAATTTTAAATTTCCCGCAAGGTATCCTGTTGAAAACGTTGCGGAATGATGAGGCTTATGTTGAAGCGTGCTTGTGACGTTATTGGTTGGAGGGGACATTTTATCCCAGCACCACTTACAGCTAAAAGTAGTCTGCTTTAATCGCATAATTACACAGTATTTTGGACGTCTGTGTTGCTGAATCTTTGGCAATTTGTTCAATTAATAATAAAGACCATAAAGAAGAATGCTGTTGGTGGAAAGCGGTGTATTGCAGCTGCCTTCAGCAACCGAAACACGGCCGGTGTTTCTTTGTTTGTTGTGAAGATTTAATATGGAACAGAGCTGTCAAGCGAACATGTTTCTTTACCACATGTCAACCGGCAAGTTTTTGGATGAGAAAATTGTGATATTAAGTCAGCTCTTACCGGAGACTTGAGCGGAGTTTGCGTCCTCCTGCAGCAGCTGTCAAAAAGGCAGCGGTGACTTTCCTGGCTCCTCCTTATGGCTTCCCTCAGAGACACTGGCGGTCACCGCAGCCATCCGACTTTCAGGTATGACTTTATAATCTCACTAAAACACAAGTAACACAATAAGCAGATAAGGGATTTTCCAGAAATATCCTAGTAAATGTGTCTAATAACATCTGAATCGCTCCCACTGCCGTCGCCTTTTTTTTTCTTTTTCTAGTGCTTCACTCTGACTTTCCTCATCCATGAATCTTTCATCGTCGGCTCAAATTAATGGGGAAATTGGCGCTTTCTCAGTCTGAATCGCTCTTGCTGTTGTTGGCTATGATTATAAACAATGTGAGGATGTGAGGAGCCCTACAACCTATGAAGTCACGCGCACATCGTCTGCTACTTCCGGTACAGGCAAGGCTTTTTTATTAGCGACCAAAAGTTGCGAACTTTATCGTAGATGTTTTCTACTAAATCCTTTCAGCAAAAATATGGCAATATCGCGAAATGATCAAGTATGACACATAGAATGGACCTGCTATCCCCGTTTAAATAAGAAAATCTCATTTCAGTAGGCCTCTAACGAGGCCTTGTGCCTGTTTAAAGCTAAGGAATCCTTTAGCAGCTATCATGCAAATGAGTTGTTCAAATAAATCTGTGTTTTTGTTTAAATTAGTTATCTTATTTGGATAAAAAAAGAGGGAGATTATGGAAATAATATTTCGTAAATATTTCAGTTTTCCTCCCAGGGTTCTGTGCAAGGGCTTTACGGTGGCAGAGGGGTTATAGTGCGTCTGCCTCACAATACGAAGGTCCTGAGTAGTCAGGGTTCAATCCCAGGCTCGGGATCTTTCTGTGTGGAGTTTGCATGTTCTCACCGTGAATGCGTGGGTTCCCTCCGGGTACTCCGGCTTCCTCCCACTTCCAAAGACATGCACCTGGTGATAGGTTGATTGGCAACACTAAATTGGCCCTAGTGTGTGAATGTGAGTGTGAATGTTGTCTGTCTATCTGTGTTGGCCCTGCGATGAGGTGGCGACTTGTCCAGGGTGTACCCCGCCTTCCGCCCGATTGTAGCTGAGATAGGCGCCAGCGCCCCCCGCGACCCAAAAGGGAATAAGTGGTTGAAAATGGATGGATGGATGGGTCCTGTGCAAACAGACTGGTGTCGCCACCTGCTGGATATTTTGAAAAAAATTGCAGAGCCGGTATCACGGTTTACGTCAGGCCCCTTTCAGCCGCGGCCTAAACTCGCATGGGCGCATTGGCCACAGGCATGTAAATGGCATGGAGCATTGCAAAATACGCCGTATAGTTGAAATAAGCACACAGGGAATACTTTTTTACATTGTCAAAGTCAGGGGTCACTAACCTTTTTGAAACCAGGAGCTACTTCTTGGGTACTGATTAATGTGAAGGGCTACCAGTTTGATACACACTTAAATAAATTGCCAGAAATAGCCAATCTGCTCAATTTACCTTTTATATATATATATATATATATATATATATATATATTATATATATATATATATATATTCATGTTTGTCATTCCGTTGTACATTTTTTTTCCTTTACGGAAGGTTTTTTGTAGGAAATAAATGATGAAAAAAAACAACTTAATTGAACATTTTAAAAGAGGAGAAAACAGGAAAAAAATAAAAATTTAATTTTGAAACATAGTTTATCTTCAATTTCTACCTTTTAAAATTCAAAATTCTACCGAAAAAAATGAAGAGAAAAACTGGCTATTTCGAATCTTTTTGAAAAATTAAGAAAAAGAATTCATGGAACATCATTAGTAATTTTTCCTGATTAAAATGTATTTTATAATTTTGATGACATGTTTTAAATAGGTTAAAATCCAATCTGCACTTTGTTAGAATATGTAACAAATTGGACCAAGCTATATTTCTAACAAAGACAAATCATTATTTCTTCTACATTTTCCAGAATAAAAATTTGAAAAGAAATTCAAAAGACTTTGAAATAATATTTAAATTAGATTCTACAGATTTTCGAGATTTGCCAGAATATTTTTTTTGAATTTTAATCATAACAAGTTCGAATAAATATTTCACAAATATTATTCGTCGAAAAAACAGAAGCTAAATTGAATAATCAAATTAAAATGTATTTATTATCCTTTACAATAAAACATACTTGAACATTGATTTAAATTGTCAGGAAAGAAGAGGAAAGAATTTAAAAGGTGTTTAAAAATCCTAGAATCATTTTTAAGGTTGCATTTTTTTCTTTAAAATTGTCTCTCTGAAAGTTATAGGAAGCAAAGTAAAAAAATAAAATGTTTTTTTTAAACGAGTGAAAACCAAGTCTTTAAAATATTTTCTTGGATTTTAAATTCTATTTGAGTTTTGTCTCTCTTAGAATTAAAAATGTTGAGCGAAGCGAGACCAGCTTGCTAGTAAATAAATAAAATGTAAAAAATAGAGTCAGCTCACTGGTAAGTGCTGTTATTTGAGCTATTTTTAGAACAGGCCAGCGGGCTACTTATCTGGTCCTTACGGGCCACCTGGTTAACGCGGGCACCGCGTTGGTGACCCCTGGTCAAAGTGAACCGCATTAAAATCCTTACTGGCCCCTACTAATGCACGTCGCGAACAATGTCTGCTCCAGCGTGCTGACGTATGGACTTGTATCGCATGACGTCATTGAACTACAATTCCCAGAGGATCGCGGCACACACGCATGCGCAGAAAAGCGCCCGGGCAAACTCATGCGGATGTGTTGCTCCATGAAATGGCGGCGTGAGAGCCTCCTTTAAGTCACCGCAGTGCCACAGTTGATGCTTGTTCGTGTGCGAAGGCTCGCCAGGAGCGCTCCACCGTTACGAGGCACGACACGGCACGGGTGGCCTTTCTGCTTCCACAAAACGGTACGTCACGAGCAACAATCTGTTAGCCGTCTGGTGCTAATGTTAGCAGCTAGCTGTTGAGTGACAACACTGCTTTCCCGCACATTACACACCTGTAGCTTGTTATTACTTATGTTCTTCATTTAGTTTGCTTTTATCAATCAATCAATCAATTATTATTTATATAGCTCAAAATCACTAGTGTCTCAAAGGGCTGCTCAAACCACAACACAAACCACAACGACATCCGAACATAAGCTACCTATTTCGGACTAATGTGTGTGTGTGTGTGTGTGTGTGTGTGTGTGTGTGCAGCGTCGGTTCTGTTGGTTCCGGGCGAACCTCGGACCCACAGGTGACCTGGGAGGCAGGTGGGATGGCCAAGCGGATTGCTGACAAAGAGCTGACGGACAGGAACTGGGATCAGGAGGAGGAGGGCGAGGAGGTGACGTCATCTCCTCAAAGGCTCTGCAGGACTTGCATCTAACTCAACTTTTTGTTTCTTCAGGCCGGAACCTTCTCTGTGGCAAGTGTGGATGTGCTGAAGAATCGCGCCATCAAAAAGGCCAAGCGGCGAAACATCGGTGCTGAGGTAAGAACATGCGGATGACCTCATCCCCATGATCAGTGATAGTAACCTGCTTAGTGGTTAGTGTGTCCGCCCTGAGATCGGTAGGTTGTGAGTTCAAACCCCGGCCGAGTCATACCAAAGACTATGAAAATGGGACACATTACCTCCCTGCTTGGCACTCAGCATTAAGGGTTGGAATTGGGGGTTAAATCACCAAAATTGATTCCCGGGCGCAGCACCACTCCTGCCCACTGCTCCCTTTACATCCCACAGGGTGATCAATGGTGATGGGTCAAATGCAGAGAATAATTTCGCCACATCTAGTGTGTGTGACAATCATTGGTACTTTAAAGGCCTACTGAAATGAGATTTTCTTATTTAAACGGGGATAGCAGGTCCATTCTATGTGTCATACTTGATAATTTCCGCGATTATTGCCATATTTTTGCTGAAAGGATTTAGTAGAGAACATCCACGATAAAGTTTGCAACTTTATGTGCTTACAGAAAAGCCCTGCCTTTACCGGAAGTCGCAGACGATGACGTCACATGTTGATGGCTCCTCACATCTTCACATTGTTTTTAATGGGAGCCTCCAACAAAAAGAGCTATTCGGACCGAGAAAACGACAATTTCCCGATTAATTTGAGCGAGGATGAAAGATTCGTGTTTGAGGATATTGATAGCGACGGAGTAAGAAAAAAAAAAAGTTTAAAAAAAAAACGCGATTGCATTGGGACGGATTCCGATGTTTTTAGACACATTTACTAGGATAATTCTGGGAAATTCCTTATCTTTCTATTGTGTTGTTAGTGTTTTAGTGAGTTTAACAACACCTGATAGTTGGAGGGGTGTGTCCACGGGTGTGTTGACGCGCAGTGTCTCAGGGAAGTTGACGGCAGCTTTATGGGCGGCACAAGCTCAGCTGATCTCCGGTAAGAAGTGACTTTTTACCACAATTTTCTCACCGAAATCTGCTGGTTGACATCCATGTTTGCTGTGATCCATAGTAAAGTTTCACCTCCGTGAATTTTTAACAAGGAATCCCCGTGTGTTTGTGTAGCTAAAGGCTAAAGCCTCCCAACTCCATCTTTTTACTTGGACTTCTCAAATATTAATTGAACAAATTGCAAAGGATTCAGCAACACAGATCTCCAAAATACTGTGTAATTATGCGGTTAAAGCAGACGACTTTTAGCTATGTGTGTGTGCAACGCTCATATTTCCTAACAGCCCGTGACGTCAAGCATACACGTCATCAGTACGTGACGTTTTCAAGAAAAAACTCCCGGGAAATTTAAAATTGCAATTTAGTAAACTAAAAAGGCCGTATTGGCATGTGTTGTAATGTTAATATTTCATCATTGATATATAAACTATCAGACTGCGTGGTGGGTAGTAGTTGGTTTCAGTAGGCCTTTAACTTTTTAACTTTAACTTGATATGTGTGTGTGTGTTCCAGGGTGACGGGGCTGGAGCCTTCAAAGGCTTTAAAGGGTTCTCGATGAGCGCAGCAAGCGGCGGCTCAGCGGAACCTTCTTTCCCTGCTTTTGGAAATGGCGGCGGATTTAAAGGCCTCGGGGGTTTAACCAACGGAAATAGCATCATGCCATCTTTTGGTGGTTCATTATCATCATCAACTGCCTCGACTACACCCTGCATGACGCCTGGTGAGTCATGTGACCTCAGCACGCCATGGACGTCCTGGTCTCCATCCATTCATTTTCCCTCGCTTATTCCCTTTGTGGTGGCGGGGGGCGTTGGTGCCTATCTCAGCTACAATCGGGCGAAAAGCGGTGTACACCCTTGACAAGTCGCTATCTCATCACAGGGCCAACACAGACAACATTCACACTCACATTCACACACTAGGTCCAATTTAGTGTTGCCAATCAACCTATCCCCAGGTGCATGTCTTTGGAAGTGGGAGGAAGCCGGAGTACCCGGAGGGAACCCACGCATTCACGGGGAGGACATGCAAACTCCACACCGAAAGATCCCGAGGACTCCTCAGGACTTTCGTGAAGCCCTGTCCTGGTCTCATTAAAGTTAAAGTTAAGGCCTACTGAAATTAGATTTTCTTATTCAAACGGGGATAGCAGGTCCATTCTATGTGTCATACTTGATCATTTCGCGATATTTTCCATATTTTTGTTGAAAGGATTTAGTAGAGAACATCGACGATAAAGTTCGCAACTTTTGGTCGCGAATAAAAAAGCCTCGCCTTTACCGGAAGTAGCAGACGATGTGCGCGTGACGTCACGGGTTGAAGGACTCCTCACATCATCACATTGTTTACAATCATGGCCACCAGCAGCTAGAGCGATTCGGACCGAGAAAGCGACAATTTCCCCATTAATTTGAGCGAGGATGAAAGATTTGTGGATGATTACGGTAAGAGCCGACTTATTACCACAATTTTCTCACCAAAACCTGCCGGTCAACATGTGGTAGAGAACCATGTTTGCTTGACCGCTCGGTTCCATATTAAAGCTTCACAACAAACAAAGAAACACTGGCTGTGTTTGTGTTGCTACAGCCGGCTGCAATACACCGCTTTCCACCAAAATCTTTCTACTTTGACTTCTCCATTATTAATTGAACAAATTGCAAAAGATTCAGCAACATAGATGTCCAGAATACTGTGTAATTATGCGATAAAAACAGACTACTTTTAGCCATGATCGGTGCTGGAAGAACATGTCCGCTACCACCGGTGACGTCACACGCACGCGTCATCATTCCGCGACATTTTCAACAGGATACCTCGCAGGAATTTTAAAATTGCAATTTAGTAAACTAAAAAGGCCGTATTGGCATGTGTTGCAATGTTAATATTTCATCATTGATATATAAACTATCAGACTGCGTGGTCGGTGGTAGTGGGTTTCAGTAGGCCTTTAAAGTACCAATCACTGTCACACATCAGGTTCCTCTTCTTCCTTAGGGCTGGCATTCAATGGCTCCGCCTCTACGGACAACGGAGGGACGTCGTCCAAGGGCCCCGCCCCCGGCAGCAGCAAGGAGTACAGCCGGCAGCTGACGGCGCTCAACTGCTCCGTGCGTGACTGGATCACCAAACATGTAAACGACAACCCTCTGTGCGACCTCAACCCCATCTTCCGTGATTACGAGCGCCACCTGGCCAGCATCGAGAAGCAGTACGGCGGCGCCACCGCCGCTGACGGACCTTCGGACGAGAAGAAAGATGGTGGAACTTCGCCGACCGCCACCTCTTCTTCCGCGTCCAGCAGCAGCAGCAGCTTGGCCCCGTTTTCTTTCACCAAGCACAAAACGGAAGAGAAGGGCTCTCCGGTTCCGCCTGGCGTCACATTCAACATAGGTCAGAAGGTGGACGGCTCGGTTCTGGGCGCCTTAGGGTCCAAAACCACGCCCCCCACCTTGTTCACTGGACAGAGCTCCTTGTTTGGAAACTCATCCTTCGGTGGGACAAAGAGTGAGGACGCCAAGCCGGCAGGTAAACACAACACACACACACTGGCAGGAGCGGGAAGGTCATGTGATCATGTTTTTGTAGATGACAACGCCGGTGGTGACGACTCCTACGAGCCACCCAAACCAGAGGTTCAGGAAGTCAAGGAGGAAGACGCCTTCTACTCCAAGAAGTATTTGATGTCATGACACCATCCTTTGATTGACATCTTCTAACAGTGTGTGTGTGTTAGGTGTAAAGTGTTCTACAAGAAGGAGTCGGAGTTTAAGGAGAAGGGCGTGGGCACGCTGCACCTCAAACACACGACGGAGGGAAAAACTCAGATGATCGTTCGAGCTGACACGAACCTCGGTAAGGATGCACACTTCCTGTGTAATGTAATCCCTTCCTGACACGGCGGTCCCTGCGCAGGAAACATCCTGCTCAACATTTTCCTGCACGCCACCATGCCGTGCTCTCGGGTGGGCAAGAACAACGTGATGGTGGTGTGTGTCCCCAACCCGCCCGTGGACGACAAGGACCCAACCAGCCCCGTGCCGCTCCTCATTCGCGTCAAGACCACGGAGGACGCGGACGAGCTCCACAAGACCCTGGAGGAGAAGAAGGGATAAAGCCGAGCACGGCGCCGCCCTGCTGGCCACCACCTTCTCCCACACGTGCAGAGGGTTCTAGAAGATGGTCATACTGTGAAGCGCTAGGCGACATTCCATCCAGCTTCTATCCCACAGCGGTAAACTTTTACTTTTTTTTTTTTAATTTGCCGTTTTGTCGTGCAAATGTTTTTTGTGCCAGGGACATTTTTCTCCCATCATGGACTCTTATGTGGATATTGTTTTGCAAGTGTCCTTGGCTCCGCCCCTTGCTGTTTATTCCTAATGGGAATAAAAAGAAAACAGGAAATCATCGGCTCTTGTTTTTACTTTTAGTGTGTGTGGTTAAAAGAAGAATAAATTGATGCTCGTGTAAAACACTAAAAGTCTCACTGTGGACTTGAAATAAACAATCGTCACGTCTCCACACTAATAGTGCGTGTGTGTGTGTTGCTGTGACAAGGCCAAAAGCAAGAAGTGGCGAGAAATACGCTGCCACTTCCTGTTTGGCGTACGCTTGTTCTTCCCTTTTCAGCATCAGTGCTGGACACTCACGTCTGCTGGTTCCAAAGCAGCAGAATATTTACAGCACGTCACTTCCCGGTCAAAGCCCGCTGCCTTGTCACGCTGAGGTCAAGTGATCCTGGCGCCGTATCCGTGGAGATGAGCGGCAGGAACGTAAAGAAGACGAGGAGGCACTTCTTGGACAGCTGGTTTGTGGTTCTGGTGGCGGCGGAATCGGGGTCCGGATTCGGCGTGATGCAGGGAGGCACTTGCTGATGACGCGGGTGCGCCGCTACGCCATCAGGATGGGCTTCTGACGCACCTCCAGGATGTCTGCCCGTGCACGACATTGTCACATGGTTAGTGACCGCCACTGCTAGTGCGTAGGGGGGCGGGGCTTACCTGCGGTGATGCGGTGCAGAGGCAAGGTGACGTAGGTCAGGTGGGAGTAGAGCAGGAAGTAGTCCTCAGTGCGGTTCAGTTTCAGCCAAGACCCGACCAGAGAACGACCAGTCCCCGACAAGGAGCGTGAGCGCAGGTTGGTGGCGCTGTGGAGCTCTGACACACACACACACTCAGTCATCTCTCATGACAGAGAAACTCTTTGAACTTTCACCTTTACCTTCATCGTCATCCTCCCGGAAGAATTCCTCGCTGTCGTTGGCGGAGTGAGATTTCTTCATCTCGGCCATTCCGTGGCGAGGGATCTTGCGCCTGAGCGACGGCGAGAAGAAGGAGGGGCGGGTCCTCTCGGGAGTGGGAGGCGTGCTGAACGACGTCACCTGGAGAGCGAGCACGCCAACGTCCACACATGCTCAGAGAGTGGCGACTTGAGAATGTGGAGCGGGGGCCAGATGGCAGCTCACCCTCTCGTGCAGCGGCGTAACGTGATCCTCCTCGGTGTTGCAGGGCGAGGTGTCGCCGGTGGGCACTCTGCTGACGGCCATCTCGGCGTGACCTTTGCCCTGCGGACCCTTCATCCTCACAAACTCCATGTTGTTGTACTTGTAGAAGCCAAAGGACATACGCTGCGCCATCTTGGCCGCCACGCTCACCTGCACAGGTTGCACCTCCGTGTTAGCCCGGCTCCTGGCGTCACACTTGCCAACCCTCCCGGATTTTCCGGGAGACTCACGAAATTCAGCGCCTTTCCCGAAAATCTACCGAAATTCAGCAGAGCTGGAGGACACGCCCCCTCCAGCTCCATGCGGACCTGAGTGGGGACAGCCTGTTTTCACGTCCGCTTTCCCACTATATAAACAGCTTGCCTGCCCAATCACGTTATAACATCTACGGATTTTGATTAAAAAAAACTGCACACACAAGGAGACGAAGCAGAAGAACGAGGAAGTTACAGCCATTGCGACGCCGCCTGTAATAGAGTGATTCTATGTCATATGTCGCCATCTCCTGGTGAATGTTGGCTATAGCGTTATGGGGTTGCTTTTTGATTGGCCAACGATTTACGTGGCGTTGCCAGTACGCAAATGGCAGAACAGAGGTTACTCAAATAGTGAAAGGTAAGTGTTGTTTTTTTTTAGTAACCAGCAAGCACAGTACAGTTAGTAGAACTGTGTTTTTATTACTGTGTATTTGATAGGTGCCGTCTGAAATTCAACTATTTATTTTGTTTATATCTGTAATAAAATAAATATATATAGCTAGAATTCACTAAAAGTCAAGTATTTCATACATACATATATATATATATATATATCTGGGGTCGGCAACCTTTAGCATACAAGGAGCCATTGGAGCTCATTTCCCCCCAAATAAAACCCGCCTAGAGCCACAAACTTTGTTAGATTCCTAAAATGACGATAACACCACTTTTAGTTTCCTTACACCTGTGTTATAGGACTTATAAAATCACATATTTTATTTATTTCTGGGTATAACGAAGCAAATCATCAAATTATTTTGCACATTAGAAACAAAACACACTCTTCCTTCCCTTATTAATGAATAAAAAAATTAAAATCGACTCATTCCAATATTCTGGAGCCATACGACTACGGCATATTCATTTGACAAAAAATTTAAAAGAACTACTAAAAATGTAAGTAAATAAAATGTTTCTCTTTTTGATCCGTCCATTGCTAGGCGTTGACCGCTAAAAACAATTCAATTGCATGGCGGCAAGAGATGTCGCATAAGAGCTGTGACGTACATTTCCATCGACAATATATTCAAATGTGTTTTATTTTCCTATGACAAGATCCCAGAACTCTACAAAATAACTGTTAAATTCAAATGAACTAACTAAATAAAATTAAATGAAATAGATCAAGTAACCATTATTTGTTGACATTCGGTTTCAAAGCCAAAGGGAGCCACGGCAGAGGCATGAATGAGCTGTGGGTTGCAGACCCCTGATTGTATATATATATATATATATATATATATATATATATATATATATATATATATATATATATATATATATATATATATATATATATATATTAGAGATGCGCGGTTTGCGGTCTCATCCCCGGAGTCACCGGATAAACCGCGGGTCGGGCGGGTGACATGACGAAAAAATTGTTTTTAATTAGATTCGGGCAGGTGGAGGTTGAACCATCCAGAAATATTTGACATGCATGGTTCTGGGATCGGTATCCTTTACCGTTCAAAGAGCCATTTAAGACCCGTGTCACAAAGTGAAGAAGACAATAGGAGACGCTAATATTCTCTATAATGACTGCCGGCAGTCACCCAGATAATAAGTATTAGGGCGTGCTAGGAAATCATTTATTTTGTCGCATTCTACAACATGTACGATCTGCTTGTTAGTCCAGCAACATGTTGTGTGTGGCTTCCGCGGCAACACGCACACGACTGCAAGGCATACTGGGTGACACAGACTACACTAATGGTTGTGATATAAACAATTTTAACACTCTTAATAATATGCACCACGCTGTGAAGCCACACCAAAAAAGATTGACAAACACATTTCGGGAGAACATCCTCCCAGTAACACAACATAAACACAACACAACAAATACCCAAAATCCTTTGTATCCATGACATGCCCTGACTATTTATACACCCAGCTAGCAGCAAACCCTGCCCCCCCCTCTCCCTGCTTCGGTAAGGTGGGCGGGGTTGGGGGCACGGAGGTGTAAAATATATTCAGGATGTATCACGGATACAAAGGATTCTGGGAATTTGTTTTGTTGCGTTTATGTTGTGTTACTGTGAGGGTGCTCTCCCGAAATGTGTTTGTCAATCTTGTTTGGAGTGGCTCCACAGCGTGGCGCATATTAGCAAGTGTTAAAGTTGGTTATATCACAACCATCAGTGTGCTCTGTATCACCCAGTATGCCTTTCAATCTCCTACGTGTGATTGCGGAAGCTGCACACAACATGTTGCCGGACTAACAATCGGTTTGTACATGTTGTTGAAGGTATCAAAGGCAATGGCTTCACAGCACGCCCATATTCTTGTCATCAAGATGAACGCCATTGGATATTCGCGAGAACGTTAGCGGCTCCCATTGTCTTCATTACTCTGTGAAACGGGTTTAAATAGCTCTGTGAGTGGTAAAGGTGGCCGACCTCTGATGTATTTCAGCGGGCGGGTGGCGGGCGGTTGTGGTTCTGATAAAATGTTGGTTCGGGTGGATGACGAATTCGGTGATGCGGTTGCGGATGATATAATTGCCTATTCGCGCATCTATTATATATATATATATATATATATATATATATATATATATATATATATCAAATCAAATCAACTTTATTTATACAGCACATTTAAAATTTACCACAGGGGTAGCCAAAGTGCTGTACAATGGGCAAGTTAAAAGGTAATACGAGGACCGAGCAAAAAACACAACACAAACAGAACATGATAAAAAATAAATAAATAAAACATAAAAACAGGTTCACAGCAGGTGTCTAATGGGGCGCCATTGCAGGATGGATATCACTCAGTGTTAAAAGCCAAGGAATAAAAGTATGTTTTAAGAGAGATTTAAAAACAGGAAGAGAGGAGGCTTGTCTAACACTCAGAGGTAGGTGGTTCCAGAGCCTGGGAGCAGCAGCGGCTAAAGCTCCATCACCTCTAAGCTTCAGTCTTGTGTCAGGGACCGTCAGTAGCAGCTGATCGGCTGATCTTAGGGATCGGGTGGGGCAGTAAGGCTGAAGGAGGTCGGAGAGTTGGCGTGAGGTTGTTTAGACATTTAAAAGCAAATAGAAGGAGTTTGAAATTGATTCGATAACGCACAAGGAGCCAATGAAGGGATGCTAATATAGGGCTAATGCCTACATGCAGGGCATTGCAGGAGTCTAAACGATTCGAGATAAAGGCGTGGATGAATTTCTCGAGATCATGTCCTGACAGAAGCGGTTTCACTTTCGCTATTTGGCGTAATTGATAAAAGCTTGGACCGAACAACGTAACTTCTGTTTTGTCTTCATTTAGACTCAGGAATTTAGCTGAAAACAAGGCTTTGATGTCGTGCAGGCAGTCAATGAGACGTTGAACCAAGTTATTTTGTGCCATGAGAAAATATATATGTATGTATATGAAATATATATGAAATACTCGAGTTGGAGAATTGTAGATCAATCAATCAATCATCCATTTTCTACCGCTTATTCCCTATCGGGGTCGCGGGGGGCGCTGGCGCCTATCTCAGCTACAATCGGGTGGAAGGCGGGGTACACCCTGGACAAGTCGCCACCTCATCGCAGGGCCAACACAGATAGACAGACAACATTCACACTCACATTCACACACTAGGGCCAATTTAGTGTTGCCAATCAACCTATCCCCAGGTGCATGTCTTTGGAAGTGGGAGGAAGCCGGAGTACCCAGAGGGAACCCACGCATTCACGGGGAGAACATGCAAACTCCACACAGAAAGATCCCGAGCCTGGATTTGAACCCAGGACTGCAGGACCTTCGTATTGTGAGGCAGACGCACTCCACACAGAAAGATCCCGAGCCTGGATTTGAACCCAGGACTGCAGGACCTTCGTATTGTGAGGCAGACGCACTCCACACAGAAAGATCCCGAGCCTGGATTTGATCCCCAGGACTGCAGGACCTTCGTATTGTGAGGCAGACGCACTCCACACAGAAAGATCCCGAGCCTGGATTTGAACCCAGGACTGCAGGACCTTCGTATTGTGAGGCAGACGCACTAACCTATTTATATAGTCTTAAATCACAAACGTCTCGAAGGACTGTACAAACCATTACGACTACGATATCCTCGGAAGAACCGAGGATGTAAATATACTCCTCCCCTCTTAACCACGGCCCGCCCCGACCACGCCCCCAACCACAACCTCCACCCCCCACCTCCCGAAATCGGAGGTCTCAAGGTTGGCAAGTATGCCTGGCGTGCATGAGCTCAGCGCGAGGAGGCGGAGTCTCACCCGGTTGTCGTAGACTTTCTTCAGCGCCTCGTAGCGGATGGAGCCCTGGAAGATGACGCCCTGGAAGGTGTTGCTCTTGTCGCTCGCCACCAGCTCCACGCACACCATCTCTCCCTCCCCCACCGTCATGTCGCTGAACACCTGCGAGCGCACGCGCTTTCAAGCTTGCAATGTGCCCCCACCTGCACGCCTGGAAGCATTACTACCTCCTCGAAGTTGTCAATCATGAAGAAGATGTTCGGGTAGCTCATCTTCGACTCCTCCCCCTTGCTGTCCATGGCATGTTTGCTGGGAGACGCAAACACTTCCTGTACCACACGGGAAATGAAATAAGAGACTGGGAACTAACCGTGACAGGCGAGAACACGCCGGAACCCACCTGACATTTCTTCTTGTGGATGTGGATGTCGCCCGCGTCTGAGCGCGTGCACACGGCGCATGTCACCACGTAGTCCAGCTGTGAAGGCAAGTGCACGTCAGCTCATCAACACGTGTGTGTGTGTGTGTGTGTGTGTGTGTGTGTGTGTGTGTGTTTTGGCATCCATCCATCCATCTTCTTCCGCTTATCCGAGGTCGGGTCGCGGGGGCAGCAGCCTAAGCAGGGAAGCCCAGACTTCCCTCTCCCCAGCCACTTCGTCTAGCTCCTCCCGGGGGATCCAGAGGCGTTCCCAGGCCAGCCGGGAGACATAGTCTTCCCAACGTGTCCTGGGTCTTCCCCGTGGCCTCCTTAATGCTCACTTAACGGGGCGGCCCGGAGGCCATTCGCGGCCCGCCACTACAAACCCGGTTTCCATATGAGATGGGAAATTGTGTTAGATGTAAATATAAACGGAATACAATGATTTGCAAATCATTTTTAAACCATATTCAGTTGAATATGCTACAAGGACAACATATTTGATGTTCAAACTGATAAACATTGTTTTGTTTGCAAATAATCATTAACTTTAGAATTTGATGCCAGCAACACGTGACAAAGAAGTTGGGAAAGCTGGCAAAAAATACTGATCAAGTTGAGGAATGCTCATCAAACACTTATTTGGAACATCCCACAGGTGTGCAGGCTAATTGGGAACAGGTGGGTGCCATGATTGGGTATAAAAGCCACTTCCATGAAATGCTAAGTAATTCACAAACAAGGATGGGGCGAGGGTCACCACTTTGTAGGCAAATTGTCAAATAGTTTTAGAACAACATTTCTCAACGAGCCATTGCAAGGAATTTAGGGATTTTACCATCTACGGTCCGTAAAATCATCAAAAGGTTCAGAGAATCTGGAGAAATCACTGCACGTAAGCGATGATATTACGGACCTTTGATCCCTCAGGTGGTACTGCATCAAAAACCGACAGCTGTGTGTAAAGGATATCACCATATGGGCTCAGGAACACTTCATAAAACCACTGTCATTAACTACAGTTGGTCGCTACATCTGTAAGTGCAAGTTAAAACTCTACTATGCAAAGCAAAACTCATTTATCAACAACACCAGAAACACCGCAGGGTTCTCTGGGCCGAGCTCATCTAAGATGGACTGATGCAAAGTGGAAAAGTGTTCTGTGTTTTGACAAGTCCACATTTCAAATTATATTTGGAAACTGTGGACGTGGTGTCCTCCGGAACAAAGAGGAAAATAACCATCCAGATTGTTATAGGCGCAAAGTTCAAAAGCCAGCATCTCTGATAGTATGGGGGTGTATTAGTGCCCAAGGCATGGGTAACTTACACATCTGTGAAGGCACCATTAATGCTGAATGGTCCATACAGGTTTTGGAGCAACATATGTTGTCATCCAAGCGACGTTATCATGGACGCCCCTGCTTATTTCAGCAAGACAATGCTAAGCCACGTGTTACAACAGCGTGGCTTGGTAGTAAAAGAGTGTGGGTACTTTCCTGGCCCGCCTGCAGTCCAGACTTGTCTCCAATAGAAGATGTGTGGCGCATTATGAAGTGTAAATTACGACAGCGGAGACCCCGGACTGTTGAAGGACTGAAGCTCTACATAAAACAAGAATGGGAAAGAATTCCACTTTCAAAGCTTCAACAATTAGTTCCCTCAGTTCCCAAACGTTTATTGAGTGTTGTTAAAAGAAAATGTGATGTAACACAGTGGTGAACATGCCCTTTCCCAACTACTTTGGCACGTGTTGCAGCCATGAAATTCTAAGTTAATTATTATTTGCAAAAAAAATGATCAAAAAACATCAAATATCTTGTCTTTGTCGTGCATTCAACTGAATATGGGTTGAAAAGGATTTGCAAATCATTGTATTCTGTTTATATTTACATCTAACACAATTTCCCAACTCATATGGAAACAGGGTTTGTAAAAACATCAAAGTTTTCTTTGACAAAAGAGCATAAAACAAACAAAATAATAGTTCAAACGTAAAATCGATGGATTTTGATCCTGTAACTTGTGTTGAAAGTAAAAGAAAAACCTCATAAAAATGTGTCACACACATATAGTATGTGTGTGACAATCATTGGTACTTTAACTTAATTCTTTATTATTTTTGAGTAATCACAGTGAAAAGATGAATAAAATACCACTAGGGATCAAAAGGGTGCCCCACTCATAAAGTGATACATTTTTATTAGGGTCTTTTTTTTACTTTTAACACTTAAGTCACGAGATCAACTTCAGATATATCTGTCGATTTTACGTTTTAACTATTATTTTGTTTGTTCTATGCATTTTTGTCAAAGAAAACTTTGTTTTTATACGGCAACTGCACAATATATGCAATATTTACCACATAAAACATTTTAAAGTGACATTTTTTAACTAACTGGAGCTTGGAAAATAATTCTTTATGACATGGAGTTTTTTTGTCATTTTTTTTTTGTTTTAAGCGATGGCAAAAGAATAAATAATAGATTGATTGAAACTTGTAATTAGTAGATTGCACCGTTCAGTACACATTCCGTATAATTTACCACTAAATGGTAACACCCCAAAAAGTTTTTCAACTTGTTTTAAGTTGGCGTCCGCGTTAATCAATTCATGGTAAAGATGGTTTTTACACGGTAAAATAAAGACAAAAGAAAAAAAAAAAGCCTGCATGGCAGCTATGTGTCAACATTGCATCTTTTTCTCGATAGATTTCACCTCATTCCAATATTTTTAATGTTCTTTTTTTATTTTTGCAATGGCATTTCCAGAATGTGTGGGGGGCCGGTAAACAATTAGCTGCGGGCATCCCTGGACTAAGCGGTAGAAAATGGATGGATGGATGGATGAACCATATTAACTATTTTTCCCCAGGGTCCCCAGTAAGAAAGATCAGCACATTACTTCATCAATCCAGAGATTTAAAGACGTGTGTGTATGAGCTAACCGAACAGTGGGTGGCAAGGGTGGTCCCCACAAGTGATGATCAAAAACTTGGTCCCCATTCCAAATGATAACCAGTATGTGTGTGTGCATGTGTGTGTGTGTGTGTATGCGCGCACTTTCTGCAGGATAAGGTTGAGGTAGACGCTCTCCTCCCAGTCGATGTCCGGGTCTCCGAGGCCCGGAAGCTTCTTGGAGTCTCTCCTGTAGACTTCCACCTCCACCTGCAAAGCACCGGCAATCAACAAGATGCAGCAAAACCATCACGGACGCCAGCAAGAGCAGAACCATCCGCTGGTCTCAAAAGTTCTCTCCACCCGAGGGTTCAGTATGGATGTCACAGGGCACCCGAACATCGTCGACTAGTTAAGCAGGAGCATACCTGCCAACACTCCTGGATTTTCCGGGATACTCCCGAAATTCAGCGCCTCTCCCGAAAATCTCCCGAAATTCAGGCGGAGCTGGAGGCCACGCCCCTTCCAGCTCCATGCGGACCTGAGTGAGGACAGCCTGTTTTCCCGTCCGCTTTCCCTCAACGTGTCTGCCCAAGGACGTTATAACTGTAGAATGATCGAGGGCGAGTTCTTGGTTTCTTATGTGGGTTTATTGTTAGGCAGTTTCATTAACCTCCTCCTCCCAGCGCAGTAACAACACACAACAACAGCAGTCACGTTTTCGGCTACCGTAAAGCAGTTTGTCTGCCGTAAACAGCAATGTTGTGACACTCTTAAACAGGACAATACTGCCATCTACTGTACATGCATATGGTTAGGAAAATAGTGACAGAGAATAGAACAAGGATGGACAATTCAACCCTTAACTCAAAAATGAGTAGAGGAGTGTTATGTGTGTGCATATTTGTAAATAAATGACGCTGAAATATTTATTTTATATATATATATGTCTTGATTGGATTATCCAGAGAATAGTGCTCGATACCGTGGTAGAGCGCAATATGTAGGTGTGGGAAAAATCACACCTACAAAAATCACAAGTAGTCTTGTGATATTTCCCACACCTACATATATATATATATATACATATATATATATATATATATATATATATATATATATATATATATATATATATATATATATATATACGTATATATATATATATATATATATATATATATATATATATATATATATACGTATATATATATATATATATATATATACACACAGTATATGAAATATTTGGTTTGGTGAATTGTAGCTGTAAATATACTCCTCCCCTCTTAACCACGCCCCTGCCCCGACCACGCCCCCCACCTCCCGAAATCGGAGGTCTCAGGGTCGGCAAGTATAAGCGGGAGTCAGGTGACATCCTGCCGCTTGTTTGTGTGATGAACAAAAGGAGAACCAAACAAACGTGAGCCGACGCTCACCTTCTTGCCCTCCGTGTTGTCGGTGCCCACGTAGGCCAACTTTCGCCGCACGTAGAAGAGCATGTCGTCTTGCTGGAGAGCCCACTTCTCCATGAAGTAGGTGGAGAACATCCAGGTCCAGAACACGATGCGGTCATCCTTAAAACAACCTGCATGCACACACAGGAATCATTCATGTCAAAGGAGGCTGTTGCCAAGCGACCACGCAGAAGGGTAACGACAAGCTCCGCCCACTCGTGGCATGTTGACCCATCTCCGCACTTGCCAACCCTGGCGGATTTTCCGGGAGACTCCCGAAATTCAGCGCCTCGCCCGAAAACGTCCCGGGACAAATTTTCTCCCGAAATTCAGGTGGAGCTAGAGGCCACGCCCCCTCCAGCTCCACGCGGACCTGAGTGAAGACAGCTTGTTTTCACGTCCGCTTTCCCACGTTATAAAGAGTGTGTCTGCCCAATGACGTTATAACTGTAGAATGATCGGGGGCGAGTTCTTGGTTTCTTATGTGGGTTTATTGTTAGGCAGTTTCATTAATGTCCTCCCAGCGCAGTAACAACACACAACAACAGCAGTCACGTTTACGTCTACCGTAAGGCAGTTCGTCTGCCGTAAACAGCATGTGACACTCTTAAACATGACAATACTGCCATCTACTTTACATGCACTACAACACCTCCAGTCAACTTCAACCCTCCTCCATTCACATCCCGTCTCCCCGGATTGTAAATAACCTAATGTAAATAATCGAATGTATTTCTAATGTATATACTTGTTCTTATGCTATCTGAACTCACTATGTTCTCTGCTCGCTGTACATATCCTACTAAGTAAGACCTACACTGTTTTAATGTCCATTTATCTGATGATGCAATTCTTGATGACTGATATCAACCAAAACTCCTCATCCCACCCCCCGGATTGTAAATAATTCAATGTATATACACTATGATGATTAACTTGTGTGATGACTGTATTATGCTGATAGTATATATTTGTACCATGAATTGATTAACGTGGACCCCGACTTAAACAAGTTGAAAAACGTATTCGGGTGTTACCATTTAGTGGTCAATTTTACGGAATATGTACTGAACTGTGCAATCTACTAATAAAAGTTTCAATCAATCATGCATATGTGACAATAACATCTACGGCTTTTGGAAACTGCAGTGCACAACTGCGCACACAACAGCTGTAAATATACTCCTCCCCCTCTTAACCATGCCCTCCACCCCCTATCCCCCACCTCCCGAAATCAGATTTTCCGGGAGACTCCCGAAACTCAGTGCCTCTCCAGAAAACCTCCCGGGACAAATTTTCTTCCGAAAATCTCCCGAAATTCAAGCGGAGCTGGAGGCCACGCCCCCTCCAGCTACATGCAGACAGACCTGACTCAATGTTGTGACCCTCTTTAACAGGACAATACTGCCATCTACTGTACATAGAATAGAATGTAAATATATTCTACATTTAAGTGCAGTCAAGGAACATGCATTAGGGAGTCTGTTCTGAAGCTCACAGTAAAGAGACGTAACTTCATCACGTCGCCTGGTTATTGACTCCAACCCAATATATTACAATATATTACATATATCAATATACAATATATTACACCGTCGACGAGCAAAATGAAGAAATACGCTTGCAAGTTCCAGAACGATTGGAAACAAGAATTTCAGTTTATCCAGGAGAGTTCGAAGGGGAAGGGGTATATTGCCTGTAAATTTTGTAGAACAGACTTCTCCATTGAACACGGTGACCGAACGGATATTTAGCCATGAACGGTCAGTGAAGCACAAAGCGTCCGCAGCGCAGCATCGTTCACAACCCAGTGTTATGGACCACCTCTCAAAATGGAGACCCGATGGTGTATCTTATGCTTAAACAAAGATGGCTATGCTGATAGCTGGAAGCAACATCCCGTTCTCATTTGCGGATGTCTACAACAAATCCGTGAAGGATGTTCCCGGATTCGGAGATCGCTCGCTAATACGCAAATGGCAGAACAAAGGTTACTCAAATAGTGAAAGGTAAGTGTTGTTGTTGTTTTTTAGTAACCAGCAAGCACAGTACAGTTAGTAGAACAACTGTGTTTTTATTATTGTGTATTTGATAGCTGCCGTCAGAAATTCAACTATTTCTTTTATTTATATACAATGGGGCAAAAAGAATTTAGTCAGCTACCAATTGTGCAAGATCTCCCACTTAAAATGATGACAGAGGTCTATAATTTTCATCATAGGTACACTTCAACTGTGAGAGACAGAATGTGGAAAAAAAATCCAGGAAGTGACATTGTATGAATTTTAAAGAATTTATTTGTAAATTATGGTGGAAAATAAATATTTGAATGGTCAACCATTCAAAGCTCTCACTGATGGAAGGAGGTTTTGGCTCAAAATCTCACGATACATGGCCCCATTCATTCTTTCCTTAACTCGGATCAATCGTCCTGTCCCCTTAGCAGAAAAACAGCCCCAAAGCATGATGTTTCCACCCCCATGCTTCACAGTAGGTACGGTGTTCTTGGGATGCAACTCAGTATTCTTCTTCCTCCAAACACGACCAGTTGAGTTTATACCAAAAAGTTCTATTTTGGTTCCATCTGACCACATGACATTCTCCCAATGCTCTGCTGTATCATCCATGTATCCATTTTGGTATAAACTCAACTTGTCGTGTTTGGAGGAAGAAGAATAGTGAGTTGCATCGCAAGAACACCACACCTACTGTGAAGCATGGCGGTGGAAACATCATGCTTTAGGGCTGTTTTTCTGCTAAGGGAACAGGACGATTGATCTGTGTTAAGGAAAGAATGAATGGGGCCATGTATCGTGAGATTTTGAGCCAAAACCTCCTTCCATCAATGAGAGCTTTGAATGGTTGACCAAATACTTATTTTCCACCATAATTTACAAATAAATTCTTTAAAATTCCTACAATGTGAATTCCTGGATTTTTTTTTCACATTCTGTCTCTCACAGTTGAAGTGTACCTATGATGAAAATTACAGACCTCTGTCATCATTTTAAGTGGGAGAACTTGCACAATCGGTGGCTGACTAAATACTTTTTTGCCCCACTGTATATAATATATATATATATATATATATATATATATATATGAAATATTCGAGTTGGTGAATTATACGTCACCCCTCTTAACCACGCCCCCCACCCCCCGAAATCGGAGGTCTCAATGTTGGCAAGTCTGCCCATCTCATTACGTCACTTTCAGTGGGAATCCGGTGACAGCACGTGATCGCGATGACATGTTGCAGCGAGAGTGACGTCATCGTCAGTAGTCACGTGACGGGCGGCGCTAACGACAATGCTACATGAAATAATGGCGGTAAAAGAGACAATAGCATAAAACAGGGCTGACCCAGGCCGCTGGTTTCCTGCCGGATGTTGAGTCGGTTCCGTTCGTCGGCGATGGCCTTCAGCATCTGCTGCAAGGACCCGTCCCGTTCGGCGGGGTCCTCCTCACACAAGCCCGGTACAGACGCCATCTCCGCGCTGGGACCATGACAGGAAAGGCCCGAGCTGCGGACCGGCGGGGAGGCCGACGTCGTCTATACAACACCCGGCAGAGGCGAGCTGCCGCCGGTAACGGGACCGCTTTCCGCGCTGCTGGAGGTGGTTCTGTTGTGTGGATCAGCTGGAACCACCCCTCCAACTTCCGGTAACACGACGGTCTTAAAGGGGACACCCTCAGCTATAACGTGTGCAATAATCACAAGACTTCTTATTTCATAAACGTTATTGTTTTGTACATGTATTCACTTTGGTTGCACTCTTTTACATTAAGTTTCGAACGTTTTTCGTCGTAAATTAATTTCAAATGTTTTAACTTTTCACATAAGCGAATAGGACAAGCGGTAGAAATGGATGGATGGCCCGCAGGTAATTATTTAACGGCCCCATGGCGCATTTGTACCATGAATTGATTAACGTGGACCTCGACTTAAACAAGTTGAAAAACTTATTCGGGTGTTACCATTTAGTGGTCAATTGTACGGAATATGTACTGTACTGTGCAATCTACTAATAAAAGTATCAATCAATCAATTTTAAAAATACTGTAACGACCTGCTGATGTTGATTTTGTGTTCTTGAGTGAGTGATATTCAGAATTCCGATTGTTGTGAACATAGCACGCCTGTAAGTTGATTGGCGAAGAGGAAGGTTGTTGTTTCGGAAATTTAAAAAAAAGGATAGACGTGCATGTGAAGGGAACAAGATAAGTTGAGCTGTGTTAGACAGGTCGCTCAATAAAAGTTAAAAAAAAGAGCGTCAGACTTTGCGTGCACTTCTTCTGGACGCTACAATTTATATAAATAGACATACACATTTCTTTTCAAAAATGTACCAAAATGGATAAAAAAAAAATTTTTGTACAATTGTTTCTGTAGGAGGACAAACAAGGACAGAAAATCAACATCAGCAGGTCGTTACAATACTTTGGAAAAAAATATAAATCATAAAAAGTGTTACAAAAGAGCAAACTAGGTGAAATGTAACAAGAACATGTTGCAATGTTTACTCTAATAACACAAAGCTGCCATTCAGGCTGTTTCTTTCTTTAAAAAAAATAGTGAATCAAAATCAATTATGAATTATTGACCAATTCAAGGCTCTAATTACGTCACATTATTGACATATTTTTGGGGGCAAATGTTGCATACCGTATTTCCTTGAATTGCCGCCGGGGCGCTAATTAATTTAAAACCTCTTCTCACTCCTGCCCTTACCAAAGGCATTCGGTAAAAGTAAGCATGCGCTAATTATTTTAAAACCTCTTCTTACTTCGGCACTTACCAAAGGCATGCAGTAAAAAATTGAGTGTGATGTAAGCTTGGACCTTAAATCCTACTGAATAGCTCTTAATATTCTTCCCCTTAATGCGATTTCAAATTATTGAAATCAGCCTCCTCCATTTTGAAAATGATGACAGGGGAAGTGTCACTCGTGACGTTACGAGTTTGACCAGGCGGTAATACTAAGCATGCACTAATTAATTTGCGAAGCGAGTTTGACCCGGCAGTAATTCAAGGCAGGCGCATACTATATGCCCTGCGGCAATTCAAGGAAATACGGTATTTTGTGTTTGCCATACAAAAAACTGAGCTGGGTCCTGCGATGAGTTGGCGACTTGTCCAGGGTGTACCCCGCCTTCCGCCCGATTAAAGCTGAGATAGGCGCCAGCACCCCCCCGTGACCCCAAAAGGGAATAAGCGATAGAAAATGGATGGATGGAAAACTGAGCTGTTTTTTTTTTTTCAATGGAGCGCCTATAACAAACACACAAAAAACTACAAAAAAACGTATAATTGACGAATAGATCTGAAGTTGATCTCGAGACCATTGTGTTAAAAGTAAACAGTAAAAAAAAAAAAAATCTATTTTTTAACACTTTAAATTTAGAGTAGGACCCCTTAGTTTTAGTGTGTTTTGTTTGTAGGTGTCATTGCACAAAAAATAATAGTGAATTAAAATCAATGGTGTTTTGAGTTGTTGACATTTTTACGGCACCAATTATATAATCTCAAATATTCTACTTAAAAATGTTATTGGGTGAAAATATTGCATATTTTGTGGGGTTTTTTCCATAAAAAAACATTGTTTTCTTTGACAAAAAGAGCATACAATTTAAATATTTAAAAATGTCATATTGACAGATAAACCTAATGTTGATCTCGAGATTTAAAACTTGAACAATAATAAAAATAATAACACTGAATAAAGACACATTTTTTACATTTTATTTTTACCAAAACCCTTTGGGGTCCCCGGGATCAAGCCTGAGTGGAGGCCTAAATGTATATTTTTTATTCATATATTGTATTGTTTTTTTAAAATAAATGCCCCCCGCTTGTTTTGATTTTTCAGTGTATGGCCCTCAGTGGAAAAAGTTTGGACATCCCTGGCATACAGCAGTTGGCGTTGTTGCTGTGAGGTGCAGATGTGAAACTTCCGGTGTTTCTACAGTATTGAATCAAGCGAACCCCACACTGGTTTAGTTCCCGCCCGCCTCAGCCATTTACTAACATCGGTGTTAGCCTAGCTATGTACTAATCTACGTTTTTAAACACTTTTTCCAATATCTTCCATGTGGACGCAACACTAACATGAACCTCATTTTACATTTCAAATAAATATCCTGCTCTTCTCTACAACGGGACATCTTCTACAACTGTTCCTGCTGTCAAATGGGAACTTATGGATGACATGGTGTGAGGAAACGAGTGGTCCTTCTCGGACAAAGGATGACGTCAAGGTTTGTAAACGTACATACACGTCATGTAAAGTGAAGTTTATTATATTTGTATAGCGCTTTTCTCTAGTGACTTAAAACACTTTACATATTGAAACCCATTATCTTAGTGACATTTAAAGTGTGGGTGGCACCCTGGCATTGGAAGCAGTTGGGAACCTGTATGGGTGGCACTAGGAGCGGGTGGGAACCCGTGTGGGTGACACTGGAAGCGGGTGGGAATCCGTGTGGGTGGAACTGGAAGCGGGTGGGAACCCGTGTGTGTGGCACTGGGAGAAGGTGGCACACTGGCATTGGAAGCAGGTGGGAACCTGTATGGGTGGCACTGGGAGCGGGTGGGAACCCGTGTGGGTGGCACTGGGGGAAGGTGGTAACCAGTGTGGGTGGCACTGGGGGCGTGTAGGAACCAGTGTGTGTGGTACTGGGAGCAGGTGGCACACTGGCATTGGAAGCATGTGGGAACCTGTATGGGTGGTACTGGGAGCAGGTGGGAACCCGTGTGTGGCACTGGGAGCAGGTGGCACACAGGCATTGGAAGCAGGTGGTGACCTGTATGTGTGGCACTGTCAGCGGGTGGGAACCCATGTGGGTGGCACTGGGGGAAGGTGGAACCTGTGTGGGTGGCACTTGGGGCCGGTAGGAACCCGTGTGTGTGGTACTGGAAGCAGGTGGCACACTGGCATTGGAAGCAGGTGGAAACCTGTATGGGTGGGACTGGGAGCAGGTGGGAACCCGTGTGTATGGCACTTGGGGCGGGTAGGAACCCGTGTGTGTGGCACTGGGAGCAGGTGGCGCACTGGCATTGGAAGCAGGTGGGAACCTGTATGGGTGGCACTGGGAGCGGGTGGGAACCCATGTCGGTGGCACTGGGAGCGGGTGCGAACCCGTGTGGGTGGCACTGGGAGCAGGTGGCGCACTGGCATTGGAAGCAGGTGGGAACCTGTATGGGTGGCACTGGGAGTGGGTGGGAACCCATGTCGGTGGCACTGGGAGCGGGTGCGAACCCGTGTGGGTGGCACTGGGAGCAGGTGGCGCACTGGCATTGGAAGCAGGTGGGAACCTGTATGGGTGGCACTGGGAGCGGGTGCGAACCCGTGTGGGTGGCACTGGGAGCAGGTGGCGCACTGGCATTGGAAGCAGGTGGGAACCCGTGTGGGTGGCACCAGGAGCTGTTGGGAACCAATGTGGGTGGACCTGGAGGCGGGTGGGAACCAGTGTAAGTGGCACTGGGAGCAGGTGGGAAACCTTGTGGGTGGCGATGGGAGCAGGTGGGAAGCAGTGTGGGTGGAACTGGAGGCAGGTGGGAAGCAGTGTGGGTAGCACTGGGAGCAGGTGGGAACCCGTGTGGATGGCACTGGGAGTAAGTGGCACCCAGTGTGGGTGGCACCCAGTGTGGGAACCAGTGTGGGTGACTCTGGAGTCAGATGAGAACCAGTGTGGGTGACACTGTAGGCAGGTGGGAACCAATGTGGGTGGCACTGGAAGCAGGTGGGTAAAGTGTTTTGTCCAAGGGCACAAAAGCTGTGACCATTGTGGTGGAATTGGGACTCGAACCTGGAACTCTCAAGTTGCTGGCACGGCCGCTCTACCAAATCAACCTTTCAGCCCAACAAATAAATGGTTTTCAAAGATATATTACTTTTACCCGACATCATAAATTAAAGTGATTGAAATCAAGATGTAAACTTACAGAATTAGGTTGAGGATGAGTTGAACTATTTCAAGTGAAATGTTTAAAGTTTAATAACATAAGGCACAAAGCATTGTCATTCTTGAAAAAAAAGAAGCAACATTTGCTGACAAAGTGCTTTTTAACGTCAGCATGCTGACGATGCAAGGGATCATCAAGATGATGTCAGCAGCTCGCCATCAACCACACGGCCGTGGCGCCGCTGTGTGAAGCGTTGCTATGAGCATCTCGTCACGTTGAGGAGCCGCCATGGTTTGCTGTCTTGCAAACAACCATCGGCCGCTGTTACACAAGGCCAGGCTCGGTCAGATGAAGCCTCGTCTGACGTCGGCGGGCCGCACGCTTCCTGGCGGTGGCCGGGGGTCGCTGCGTCGCCGCCGCCGCTCGCTGTGCAGCGGGCCATGGAGGGGTGGACCGATCGGGTCGTAGCGAGGTGTGGGCAGCACGCCGTAGGGGATGGCGGGTCTCTGGTCGTATACGCCACCGATGATGCCGGGCAGTGGCGAGTATGGAGGGGGGACAGGGCTGAAGATTTGGCGATGAATGAGAGGGAGGGAGCAGGGCCGGTCCACACATCCTGGTTTGTGACGGAACTTGTAGAAACTTTTGTAGAGCTGCACACACACACACACACATTGGCGTTGATGACACACACACACACATTAGCGTTGATGTTGGGATGTGACAATGACAGAAGACTGACCTCCTTCCAGTTGGTTTCTCCCTGCCAGTTGTGATCTAAACAACAAAAGGTCACATGACAACATGGTCGTCACATTTCCACTTAAGATGGTGTGGTCTCACCGCTGAAGTCGCGTCGAACAAGGTTTCTCCAGAGCGCCGGGTCGTCGGTGGAGGCTTGCAGGTACTTGCAGACGGCCGACAGTCTCACCAGCGACCGCACGTCCAGCAGGCGCAGCACCAGCAGGAGGAGCTCGGGAGGGAGCGCCGCCAAGCCGAACGCCACGGGCAGAGACAAAGCTGCCGACGCTCTCATTGGTCACAACTTGGGCTTGGAATAAAAAGCCAGCTTGGCGACGTAGGCGTGCTCTTACCTTCGCGTGTAGCGGCGATCAGCGGGTACACCAGCTGGTCTTTGAAGACTCGCGACAGTCGACTCAGAGCCGTAAAGGCGGCTGCTGCGCTTGCCCCTAAAAGACATAAAGGTCACTGAGGGGGAACGCCACACTCCTACGGCGCATCTACCAACCCCGTTTCCATATGAGTTGGGAAATCGTGTTAGATGTAAATATAAATGGAATACAAGGATTTGCAAATCCTTTTCAACCCATATTCAGTTGAATGCACTACAAAGGCAAGATATTTGATGTTCAAACTCATAAACTTAATTTTTTTTTTGCAAATATTAACTTAGAATTTCATGGCTGCAACACATGCCAAAGTAGTTTGGAAAGGGCATGTTCACCCCTGTGTTACATCACATTTTCTTTTAACAACACTCAATAAACGTTTGGGAACTGAGGAAACTATTTGTTGAAGCTTTGAAAGTGGAATTATTTGCCATTCTTGCTTGATGTACAGCTTAAGTTGTTCAACAGTCCGGGGTCTTGTTGTCGTATTTTACGCTTCATAATGCGCCACACATTTTCGATGGGACACATGTCTGGACTGCAGGCGGGCCATGATAACGTTGCTTAGATGACAACAAACTGTATGTTGCTCAAAAACCTGTATGGACCATTCAGCATTAATGGTGCCTTCACAGATGTGTAAGTTACCCATGCCTTGGGCACTAATACATCCCCATACGGGCGGTATAGCTCGGTTGGTAGAGCGGGCGTGCC
This sequence comes from Nerophis ophidion, assembly GCF_033978795.1. Taxonomy (NCBI): domain Eukaryota; kingdom Metazoa; phylum Chordata; class Actinopteri; order Syngnathiformes; family Syngnathidae; genus Nerophis; species Nerophis ophidion. Next base: position 62,442,788 of record NC_084620.1, read on the forward strand.
AGCAACTTGAGGGTTGCAGGTTCGATCCCCGCTTCCGCCATCCTAGTCACTGCCGTTGTGTCCTTGGGCAAGACACTTTACCCACCTGCTCCCAGTGCCACCCACATTGGTTTAAATGTAACTTAGATATTGGGTTTCACTATGTAAAGTGCTTTGAATCACTAGAGAAAAAAGCGCTATATAAAAAAATATAATTCATTCATACCATCACAAATGCTGGCTTTTGAACTTTGCGCCTATAACAATCCGGATGGTTGTTTTCCTCTTGGTTCCGGAGGACACCACGTCCACAGTTTCCGAATATAATTTGAAATGTGGACTCATCAGACCACAGAACACTTTTCCACTTTGCATCAGTCCATCTTAGATGAGCTCGGGCCCAGCGAAGCCGGCGGTGTTCCTTTGTGTTGTTGATAAATGGCTTTCGCTTTGCATAGTAGAGTTTTAACTTGCACTTACAGATGTAGCGACCAACTGTAGTTGCTGACAGTGGTTTTATGAAGTGTTCCTGAGCCCATGTGGTGATATCCTTTACACACTGATGTCGTATTTTTGATGCAGTACCGCCTGAGGGATCAAAGGTCCGTAATATCATCGCTTACGTGCAGTGATTTCTCCAGATTCTCTGAACCTTTTGATGATTTTACGGACCGTAGATGGTAAAATCCCTAAATTCCTTGCAATAGCTCGTTGAGAAATGTTGTTCTAAAACTGTTCGACAATTTGCTTACAAATTGGTGACCCTCGCCCCATCCTTGTTTGTGAATGACTTAGCATTGCATGGAAGATGTTTTTATACCCAATCATGGCACCCACCTGTTCCCAATTAGCCTGCACACCTGTGGGATGTTCCAAATAAGTGTTTAATGAGCATTCCATACCTTTATCAGTATTTATTGCCACCTTTCCCAACTTCTTTGTCACGTGTTGCTGGCATCAAATTTTAAAGTTAATGATTATTTGCAAAAAAAAATAAAGTTTATCAGTTTTAACATCAAATATGTTGTTTTTGTAGTACATTCAACTGAATATGGGTTGAAAATGATTTGCTAATCATTGCATTCCGTTTACATTTACATCTAACACAATTTCCCAACTCATATGGAATTGGGGTTTGTACCAACTGACTGCTCTGACCTGGCCACGCCTCCGTCACATAGCTGGAGGGGTCCACGCACACCTTAGCTGCCATGCTGGCGCTGTCGGCCACCTGCAGAATGGCTGCGAGCACAGAGGATGATGACTATCAGGGTCTTCATCAGTGAGGAGTGTCAACGTGTCCGACTCACCTTCGATTACGAGCACAGGGCTCATGCGCACCGCCACCACGGTGACCACGCCCCTTTCACACAGCGGGTGCGTGTACTGAAGTCTGTAGGCTCCACCCTCCGACCGCCATTCAAACGGCATCTGAGCGGACTTCACCTCACTGCCCTGGACACACGACAACATGCCAACATCGCAACTTGCAAGCGTCACTTCACAATAGGCTCCTATATCAACACACTGATAACATGTCATAACACACCACATCTCAACATGCAAAATTGCGAAAACGCTAACTTTGCAACAATCAATCGTCACGTCACAACACACTGACATGTCATAACACATCACATCTCAACACGCAAACATTGCAAAACGCTAACTTTGCAACAATCAAACATCACGTCACAACACCACATCTCAACATGCAAACATTGCAAAACGCTACGATTATGTCATGTATACATGTTTGTTATTGCACACATTTCATTAATGTTGCGTAATGTTATGTATGTCGAATCACTGTTTCCAACAGATGGTTGCCCTGACATTTTGTAGTAATGTTCTTCATACAATGAAAATACATTATATGCCTATGTTACACCAAAACCTGCTAACACTAAACCTCAACACCTCTACTAATATGTAACATTAACGGGTTTGTTACTGCAAACTACGACTAGACCATTATGGCAAAAATAACTAAGTATGATTATTTTGATTGATATTGAAATCACAATTAATAACATGATTGAATATTCATTCATTTGAAAATATAACTATTTATTGTACAACCAAAGATCCACTTTGAAGGCCTACTGAAACCCACCACGCAGTCTGATAGTTTATATATCAATGATGAAATATTAACATTGCAACACATGCCAATACGGCCTTTTTAGTTTACTACATTGCAATTTTAAATTTCCCGGGAGTTTCGTCTTCGAAACGTCGTGTAAAGATAACGTGTACGCAAGACATCACGGGTTCTAAGGAAGTATGAGCGCTGCACGCACACACAGCTAAAAGTCGTCTACTTTAACGGCATAATAACACAATATTTTGGAGATCTCTGTTGCTGAATATTTTGCAATTTGTTCAATTAATATTGGAGCAGTCACAGTAGAAAGATGGAGTTGGGAAGCTTTAGCCTTTAGCCACACAAACACACGGTGATTCCTTGTTTAAAATTCCTGGAGGTGAAGCTTTCCTATGGATCAGAGCGCGGTCAAGCAACCATGAATCACGACGGAATGTCAACCAGCAGGTTTCGGTGAGAAAATTGTGGTAAAAAGTCCCTTCTTACCGGTGAAAAGCTGAGCTTGTGCCGTCCATAAAGCTGCCGTCGACTCCCCTGAGACATTGGCGTCAAGACACCCGTGGATGTACACCTCCGACTATCAGGTAGTACTTAACTCACTAAAACATTAGCAACACAATAGAGTGATAAGAGATTTCCCAGAAATATCCTCGTAAATGTCTCTAAAAACATTGGAATCTGTCCCAATGCAATCAAGTTTGTTTGTTTTTTAGTTTTTTTTTTTTTTTCTAGTCCGTCGCTATCAATATCTTCAAACACAAATCTTTCGTCCTCGCCCAAATTAATGGGGGAATTGTCGTTTTCTCGGTCTGAATAGCACTTTTTGTTGGAGGCTCTCATTAAAATCAAAGTGAATATGTGAGGAGCCCCCACACGTGTGACGTCATCGTCTGCTACTTCCGGTGTGAGGCAGGGCTTTTGTCTTAGCACCGAAAGTTGCAAACTTTATCGTGGATGTTCTCTACTAAATCCTTTCAGCAAAAATATGGCAATATCGTGAAATGATCAAGTATGACACATAGAATGGACCTGCTATCCCCGTTTGAATAAGAAAATCTAATTTCAGTAGGCCTTTAAATACAATTTAAAAGAACAATAGATTTAAATGAGTAACAAACAATTAATGACAAATTAAATAGTAACAACAAAAAATAAAAAAATAAATATAAACTTATTTTACCAAAAGAGTGTGTGGTTATAGTGTTACGAATAAAACATAATAAAGGGAAAAATCTGAACATTTCCTGATGCAATACATATTTGACCAATATTTTAGGTCAAAGAATAATAATATTTTCAAATGTATCAATAAGTATTTTAAGTGCAATTGGCTTGGTGTAAGGTACTTTTTTTTTTTAAACCTTTACTTTCAGTCAGACCGGATGTTGTGCACAGCACTGTTATTGTGAAGGGGGCTAATGTGCTGCTGTTCTGAGTTTGACAATTTCAGAGACAACTTGAGGCTGTCAAAACAAAAAAACAGCTAGACTCTCAAGTGGCAAATGCTGTCCTGTTTGTTACATTGATCTTACATTGATGATGTTCACAACCACAAGACATGTTCTGGGTGTATGGATTGTTCTTGCTAGCTCTAGCCGGTGTTTCAAGTGGCTGTCTCCACATTGTTTAGTTCAGGGTCGGTGTGGAGTGTTTGGGGATCAATGAATGGTACTGGACACAAGAAAACATTTCAGTCAAATTATGTCAAATTCCGTGATACCCTGCATTAATACCTAGTACATGGTACCTGAACACTTCTATGTTAGCGACTTCTTTTTGTTTATAGTTATATATTTTCTGATGGATCTACTTTCTTTATGCTGCAGCTGTGTACATGGTAATTGGGATGTTATGTATTGTATATAAATTGTCCCCAATATTGTATATTGGGGACAGCGTGGCAAAGTTGGTAGAGTGGCTGTGCCAGCAATCTGAGGGTTACTGGTCCAAACCCTACCTTCTACCATCCGAGTCACGTCTGTTGTGTCCTTCGACAAGACACTTCCCCCTTGCTCCTGATGGGTCCTGGTGAGCGCCTTGCATGGCAGCTCCCACCGTCAGTGTGTGAATGTGTGTGTGAATGGGAGAATATGGAAATACTGTCAAAGCGCTTTGGGCTCCTTAAAAAGGGGTGGAAAAGCGCTATTCAAGTACAACCCATTTAGCATTTACCATATATTATATATATATATATATATATATATATTATATACAAATATATATTATTATTTTATATGTATATATATATATGTATACACATATAAAATATTATACATATAATATATTATACACATATATATATATATATACATACATACATACACACAAACATACACATATATATACATACATACATAAATACATATAATATTATACATATAATATATATAATATTATATATTATTCATAATATATCAGTATATATTATTTACTGTATATATTATACGTAAATATTAAATATGTGATATTTTATACTGCTACTATGGTACATTTTTTGTCAACTTTATAATTTTTGTTTTTGCCCTTGTGTGCATTATCCTTTCCATCGTTAACCTTTTCATCCTTTGAAACTGAGCTACTGTGTGAAACAACACCTTGTTTGTCTAAGTCTAAAGTCATCTGACAGCAGATTCCGTTTTATCGGCCAATTCGGTGATTCCGTCCGCTGTTAGGTTACTATTTGCAACTATTTGTTACTTTTTTTCCAAGATGGCGCCGCTGTAGTGGCTGCTGTAGGCAGGAGCTCTGTGCTCTTGAGTCATCATTTTGTTTCCCTCTTGTTTGCACACATACACATACACACATATATATATATATATATATATATATATATATATATATATATATATATATATATATATATATATATATATATATATATATATATATACACAGCTGTGTTGGATCCGCTTTGGACTGGACTCTCGCGACTGTGTTGGATCCATTATGGATTGAACTTTCACAGTATCATGTTAGACCCGCTCGACATCCATTGCTTTCCTCCTCTCCAAGGTTCTCATAGTCATCATTGGCACCGACGTCCCACTGGGTGTGAGTTTTCCTTGCCCTTATGTGGGCCTACCGAGGATGTCGTAGTGGTTTGTGCAACCCTTTGAGACACTAGTGATTTAGGGCTATATAAGTAAACATTGATTGATAGATATATATATATATATATATATATATTTAATTTTTTTTTTGCGCTTTTTTGTGGACTTCTGGATCTGCCTCCCGGGAGCCTTTTGGCCATGAAGACCAGCTGCTGGGTGTCTGCCACACCAGAGTCAGTTTGGAGTGACTGGAGGAGATGTGGATGAAGAGACAGGGCTGCGGAGCTAGCACTGAGCGCCGGGACAGACAAGCTTCACAGTGTCTTGGCTGAATGAGCAGGTATCGGACACCTCAGTCTCCTTGGACGCATCCTCGCTCATCCATGCGGACGGGACACTGGACGAGAGTAGAGTCGGCTCTCTTGTTTGCTTTGTTGGGTCTGCTCCTGTCTCTGGCCATGCTCACTCCACCCCAGCAGACGACGGCGTGAACACCCCAGAGGCCACCACAGTGGATATGTTTCTATTACTTTTTATTCATAGCTGTAAGTAGAAGTGGCTGGTTGCATCAGCTCCGCTACTTTAATGTCTTTCATGTCCTTTGTGGTCTTTGATGTTTGATGTTTCGCTCTTACACACATGTAAGAGGGATGTGTACTATGGCTATGAGTTGTTTTTTTCCCTTGGCCTCAGTCTGGACCCCCTTTCCAGGGGCCCAGGCTTAGAACAATTTATTTTATTTTACTCTACCATTCCCTCCCCAATTGTTTACCTGTATCTCAACTTTTTTGTAAGGGGCGCCGGAAGTTGGCAGACCCGTCTGCGATCCTGTTCTGGCTCCCTGTAATGTTTGTCTGAATCTTGAATGGGATTGTGCTGAAAATTTTAATTTCCCCTCGGGGATTAATAAAGTATGTCTGATCTGATTCTGATTTGAGTACAGTGATTATTGATTAGGCATTGTGTCAAATAAAAAGTAGCAACCATGGTGAGATCCCAAACTTCTAGTAGGTCTTTTTTCCACTCATCTGTTTCACTACTACAAGTTCAGGAATTTACATGCACATTGCGTAGCCTCATTAAACGTTTTTTTCTGATTATTGTGTTTTTATGATCGTAAAAAGCCAAAATTCAATTAATTGTCCAGCCCCTACTGCAGACTAATTGTTGGTTACATTTTCTTTTGTTAGGAATGTTTGGAGAGAACCTGATACCAACTTATTGCAGTTGCTCTGTCCTTTTGTTGTAATGTTCTTTATACAATGAAAACAAATCTATCATACCAACATCACAACGTGTCAACATTTGAAAGTCTAACCTGCGGCGTGAAACCCGTCTCCAGCATCAAGAGGTGGGCAGCCACCATGATGGCGTCGCTGGGACTCGTCACACAGGCGTTGTGATAGAGCAGTTCCAGAGACCGCGGCGCTTGGCCTTCGCCGGCCTCGCCACACAGCATCGGCTCCCAGCTGAGGACAGGAGGCGCTCGGGGGCCACAGGAGCCCGATGGCTCTGATGGGTCAGGAGTTGCAGGCCTACAGGACTGACAAATATGATCGCTAAGATGACTTATGATACGTTAACAGGTGAAGACATGACCTTTTGGGTTTCCATCACTCACCCCGCTGGAGGTCATGGCGGTGGGTTCGGCCAGGGGCATCCAGGCTGCGTCACCGTTCTCGAGGGAGGCGTTCACGGCGACCGGAAGCAACACACGGATGAGGTCTCCAGGGACCACGCCGCAAGATGACAGCGTCTGACTCGTGTCAGATAGGAGCTCGGCGCCACTCAGGGAAAGACCGAACACCACGTCCTGGCTGGGGACAAATAAAGTTTGTTATCAAACTTTGTGCAGCTGAGACAGCCTCCAGCACCGAACGGGACAAGCGCAGTAAATGTATGGATCAAACTTTGTTCAGTGTGCGTGTGTTCATCTTCATTGCCTTCAAAGAACGCCACATGTCTCATTTTAACTAATGCTAACATGAACAAAGTGTTAGCAAATGCTAATGTTATCATGAACAAAGTATCCTAATGTTAGATTTACTACTACATTGATGAGGTGCCTTATGAATCAGTGACGTAATGACGCGTGACACAACAATGAACAAAAAACCACAACCCTTGTTTAATGTTAAAGGCCTACTGAAAAGAGATTTTATTATTTAAACGGGGATAGCAGGTCCATTCTATGTGTCATACTTATCATTTCGCCATATTGCCATTTTTTTGCTGAAAGGATTTAGTAGAGAACATGGACGATGCGTGACGTCACTGGTTGTGGAGCTCCTCACATCCTCACAGTGTTTACAATCACGGCCACCAGCAGCGAGAGCGATTCGGACCGAGAAAGCGACGATTTCTCCATTAATTTGAGCAAGGATGAAAGATTTGTGGATGAGGAAAGTGAGAGTGAAGGACTAGAAAAAATAAAAAATGAAATAGACGGCAGAGCGATTCAGATGTTATTAGACAAATTTTCTAGGATAATTCTGGAAAATCCCTTATTTGCTTATTGTGTTACTAGTGTTTTAGTGAGGTTATATGGTCGTACCTGAAAGTCGGAGGGGTGTGGTGACTGCCCGTATCTTTCAGGGAAGCCACGTTTCTCGACGAGGCGAAGGCCGCCTTTCAGGCCAGAATGAGATTTTTTTTTTTACCTCCAACAACGGTGGAAGCAAGAGAGTCGCAGCTGCCTCTTTGACAGGTGCAGGAGGAACAACGCAAGCTCGCCGCTCATGTCTATGGTAAGAGCCGACTAATTGGCACCATTTTCTCACCGAAACCTGCCGGTTGACATGTGGTAGGGAACCATGCTCGCTTGACCGCTCTGTTCCATAGTAAAGCTTCACCGTCATCTTTTGGAAATGTAAACAAGGAAACACCGGCTGTGTTTGTGTTGCTAAAGGCGGCCACAATACACCGCTTCCCACCTACATTTTTCTTCTTTGACGTCTCCATCATTAATTGAACAAATTGCAAAAGATTCAGCAACACAGATGTCCATAATAATGTGGAATCATGCGATCGGGTCTCCCCATGTCTAGCATTAAAAGATTACAGTTGGTACAAAATGCGGCTGCTAGACTTTTGACAAGAACAAGAAAGTTTGATCACATTACGCCTGTACTGTATATACCTTTATATACATATATACATACATATATACCTATACTGGCTCACCTGCACTGGCTTCCTGTGCACTTAAGATGTGACTTTAAGGTTTTACTACTTACGTATAAAATACTACACGGTCTAGCTCCATCCTATCTTGCCGATTGTATTGTACCATATGTGCCGGCGAGAAATCTGCGTTCAAAGGACTCCGGCTTATTAGTGATTCCCAAAGCCCAAAAAAAGTCTGCGGGCTATAGAGCGTTTTCCGTTCGGGCTCTAGTACTCTGGAATACCCTCCCGGTAACAGTTCGCGATGCCACCTCAGTAGAAGCATTTAAGTCTCACCTTAAAACTCATTTGTATACTCTAGCCTTTAAATAGACTCCCTTTTTAGACCAGTTGATCTGCCGTTTCTTTTCTTTTTCTTCTATGTCCCACTCTCCCTTGTGGAGGGGGTCCGGTCCGATCCGGTGGCCATGTACTGCTCGCCTGTGTATCGGCTGGGGACATCTCTGCGCTATTGATCCGCCTCCGCTTGGGATGGTTTCCTGCTGGCTCCGCTGTGAACGGGACTCTCGCTGCTGTGTTGGATCCGCTTTGGACTGGACTCTCGCGACTGTGTTGGATCAATTGTGGATTGAACTTTCACAGTATCATGTTAGACCCGCTCGACATCCATTGCTTTCCTCCTCTCTAAGGTTCTCATAGTCATCATTGTCACCGACGTCCCACTGGGTCATTATTGTCACCAATGTCCCACTGGGTGTGAGTTTTCCTTGCCCTTATGTGGGCCTACCGAGGATGTCGTGGTGGTCTGTGCAGCCCTTTGAGACACTAGTGATTTAGGGCTATATAAGTAAACATTGATTGATTGATTGATTAAAGGGACGACTTATAGCTGTGAACGGTGCTGGACCAAAATGTCCACTACAATGCGTGACGTCACGCGCACGCGTCATCATACTGCGACGTTTTAGCATGATACTTCCGCGGGAAATTTAAAATTGCAATTTAGTATACTAAACCGGCCGTATTGGCATGTGTTGCAATAATAAAGGCCTACTGAAACCCACTACTACCGACCACGCAAACTGATAGTTTATGATGAAATCTTAACATTGCAACACATGCCAATACTAAATTACAATTTTAAATTTCCCGCTGAGTTTCCTGTTGAAAACGTTGCGGAATGATGACGGGTATGATGACGCGTGCTTGTGACGTTATTGGTTGGAGGGGACATTTCCGCCAAGCACCACTTACGGCTAAAAGTTTTCTCTTTTCATCGCGCAATTACACAGTATTTTGGACATCTGTGTTGCTGAATCTTTTGCAATTTGTTCAATTAATAATGGAGACGTTAAATAAGAATGCTGTTGGTGGAAAGCGGTGGATTGCAGCTGCCTTTAGCAACCGAAACACAGCCGGTGTTTGTTTGTTGTGAAGCTTTAATACAGAGCGGTCAAGCGAACATGTTTCTCTACGTCAACCAGCAAGTTTTTGGATGGGAAAAGTCTCTTACCGGAGACTTGAGTGAATTACGCGACCTCATCCTGCAGCTCAAAAAGGCAGCTGTGATCTTGGCTCCTCGGCTTCTCTCAGAGACACTGGCGTTCACCGCAGCCACCCGACTTACAGGTATGACTTTATAATCTCCCTAAAATACTATTAACACAATAAGCAGATGAGGGATTTTCCAGAATTATCCTAGTAAATGTGTCTATTTACATCCGAAACGCTCCCACTGCCGTCGCCTTTTTTGTGTGTGTGTGCTTCACTCTAACTTTCCTCATCTTCAAATACTTAATCCTTGCTCAAATTAATGGGGAAATCGTCACTTTCTCGGTCTGAATTGTTCTTACTGCTGGTGGCTCACATTATAAACAATGTGAGGATGTGAGGAACCCTCACACCGGTGACGTCACGCGCACATCGTCTGCTACTTCCGGTAAAGGCAAGGCTTTTTTTATTAGCGACCAAAAGTTGCGAACTTTATCGTCGATGGTCTCTACTAAATCCTTTCAGCAAAAATATGGCAATATCGCGAAATGATCAAGTATGACACATAGAATGGACCTGATATCCCCGTTTAAATAAGAAAATCTCATTTCAGTAGGCCTTTAAGATTTCATCATTGATATATAAACTATCAGACTGCGTGGTCGGTAGTAGTGGGTTTCAGTAGGCCTTTAAACTTGTGAAAAACTTTTAAAAGGTGTTTTAAGGCACACCTGAGGCCGTGGGAGGGCAGCAGGACGTTCTGGATGTGTTCCGTCAGGTCCTTAATAGTGGACTCGGGTCCAAACAAGTCCACTTTGTTGGTCTGCTTGTAGATGCGAACACGAAGCTTCATCCTGACACAACAACACATCATGTTTGTACACAATACATCGCGTTTATCACGTTAATATGCTTAACCTACTACTCCATCTTGTTTTTTGATGAGTCATTAACGTGGCTTTCATCGTCAGCGAGCCCCACCAGCATAAACTCGACTGACGTCGTTGTTACACAACAGTTTATGAAATGAATATTTTCAAATGCAAGTCATATTAAAACAGAAACGTAAATTTAACATACGTGAGACTATGTTTTCACTTCAACCGTATAAAACCTCCTAAACTTCACAGCCAGTTGATTAGCAAGCTAACCATTGCAAATTCTACGGTTTAAAATTGATAACAAATATTCAATAAAACATTTATTTACCTGACGATAGGACGACACGCACGACGTTTTTGAGTCGTATCTTCTTCCGCCAACAACATCCGGATTTACAAAATAAAAGTGTCGATATACTTTTTAATGGGAATAACCGGTAAAAAAAAATGATGGATGGATGGAAGATTAAACGTGTATTATTTTGAGGCAGTTGATTTCTGCCTGGTTTACAGATAAACAGGTTTGCATACATTTTTTCTTTTACAAAAAACATGTTTCTGAGAAATGTTGTGCTTTTGTTTTGAAGGACAGCCACATTGTGACGCAGTTGTTTCCGACGGCAAGAAATACTAAAATAAAGTTAAATAAGGAAAAATACAATCCACAATACTTTGCTAAAGCAAGAATAGTTTGAGTAATTTCATTTGCAAAGTAGTACATAAACAGCGAACGAGTTGTACAGGTTTAAGCGTTTTAAATGCTGCCGAGCTTCCGTAGCACCCCGGCTCATGCCATTTAGGTCCTACGCGACAGCGGCTGGCGTGCGTCATTATACTCGCTTTTCTTTGGGAATAAACAACAATAATGAGTAGAAATTACAACGACGAGCTGCAATTCGTGGACAAGATTTCCACAAACTGCTGGAGGATTAAAAAGGGTTTTGTCCCCAACATGCAGGTAGATATCGTAGCTGTTAGCTACTTAGCTATGCAGCATTATGTTCACATTCTTTTGTAAGTGTTTTGTTTACTACTAGGCGTTACTTCAAATTACGACTTTGGTATCAATTATATGCAGAGACATACGTACACGAAACCATATATATCTTCCTATGGTTTCATGTACGTATGTCTGCATATAATTGATGCCAAAGTCGAGCTTGCTTTGATTTTTCAGTGTGCTGCCCTCAGTGGAAAAAGTTTGGACACCCCTGGCTTAGATAATATATATTTATATATGTATATATATATATATATATATATATATATATATATATATATATATATATTAGGGGTGTGGGAAAAAATCAATTCGAATTCGAATGAAATACATTGCGCGATTCAGAATCGATTCTCTTTTTTTTTTTTAAATCGATTTCATTTATTTATTTATTTTTTCAATCCAACAAACCACTACACAGCATTACCACAACAATGCAATCTAATTCCAAAACCAAACCTGACCCAGCAACACTCAGAACTGCAATAAACAGAGCAATTGAGAGGAGACACAAACACGACACAGAACAAACCAAAAGTAGTGAAACAAAAATGAATATTATCAACAACAGTATCAATATCAGTTATAATTTCAGCATAGCAGTGATTAAAAATCCCTCAGACATTATCATTAGACATTTACACACTTGCAACGCATCTCATAAGCTTGACAACACACTGTGTCCAATATTTTCAAAGATAAAATAAGTCATATTTTTGGTTCGTTTAATAGTTAAAACAAATGTACATTATTGCAATCAGTTGATAAAACATTGTCCTTTACAATTATAAAAGCTTTTTAAAAAAAATCTACTACTCTGCTAGCATGTCAGCAGACTGGGGTAGATCCTGCTGAAATCCTATGTATTGAATGAATACAGAATCGTTTTGAATCGAAAAAATATCGTTTTTGAATCGAGAATCGCGTTGAATCGAAAAAATCGATATATAATCGAATCGCGACCCCAAGAATCAATATTGAATCGAATCATGGGACACCCAAAGATTCGCAGTAAATATATATATATATATATATATATATATGTATATGTGTGTGTATGTATGTATGTCTTGATTGGATTATCCAGAGAATAGTGCTCGATACCGTGGTAGAGCGCAATATGTAGGTGTGGGAAAAATCACAAGACTACTTCATCTCTACAGGAACCCCTCATGAATCAGTTCTGTAGAGATGAAGTAGTCTTGTGATTTTTCCCACACCTACATATATATATATATATATATATATACGTATATATATATATATATATACACATAATCCAAGCCAAACTTTTTCCACTGAGGGCCGCACACTGAAAAATCAAAGCAAGCTCGGGCCATTTTGATATTATTTATTTTAAAAACCAGTACAATATATTTATAAAAAAACATACATTTAAGCCTCCACTCAGGGTTTTGGTAAAAAAAATATTAAAAATGTGTCATTATTTAGTATTATAATTATTATTATTATTATTAATTATTATAGGCTTAAATCTCTAGACCAGTGGTCCTTAACCGTGGTTCGATCGAACCCTAGGGGTTCGGTGAGTAGACCTCAGGGGTTCGGCGGAGATCAAAACACATCCGACTCTTCCTGTAGATACAAACTTCTCCCTGTTGGTATATTATAGATACGGCAACAGCTGACTAATTTGCAGGTGTGTAGTTTGTTGTGAGTTTAGTCTTAGTTTTAATGTTTGAACAAGGTGATGTTCATGCACAGTTGATTTTGTGCACCAGTAAAAAAACATGGTTACACTTTAGTATGGGGAACATATTCACCATCAATTAGTTGCTTATTAACTTGCAAATTAGTAACATATTGGCTCTTAACTAGTCATTAAGTAGTAATTAGACCTACTCAGTGGCCTAGTGCTTAGTGTCCGCTCTGAGATCGGTAGGTTGTGAGTTCATACCAAAGACTATTAAAATGGGACCCATTGCCTCCCTGCTTGGCACTCAGCATCAAGGGTTGGAATTGGGGGTTAAATCACCATAAATGATTCCCGGGCGCAGCACTGCTGCTGCCCACTGCTCCCCTCCTTTCCCAGGGAGTGATCAAGGGGATGGGTCCAATGCAGAGGACAAATTTCACCACCCTCTAACCCTGACCCTAACCAAATAACTTTGAGTTAAGTTTTTGTTACTTAAAATATGTTCCCCTAGTGTCCAAATAACTCTGAATTAAGTCTTTGTTACTTAGAATATGTTCCCCTATACTAAAGTGTTACTAAAAACATACAACTTTATCTTGAATTTGAAAATGTTTATTTTTTATTTTTCACTAAAGGGTTCGGTGAATGCGCAAATGAAACTGGTGGTGTTCGGTACCTCCAACACGGTTAAGAACCACTGCTCTAGATCAACATTAGGTCTATCTGTCAATATAACATTTAAAAAAAAAAAGGAAAAAAAGTTGTATCCTCTTTTGGTCAAAGAAAAACTTTTTTTTTTTTTTTTTAATAGAAAAACAAAATATGCAATATTTTCACCCAATAACATTTTCAAGTGGAATATTTTAGATTATATAATAAGTGTAGCTTTAAAAAGGCCAATGAGTCATAACATTGATTTTAATTCATTATTATTTTTTGAGCAATGACACTTAAAAAAAAAAAATCACACTAAAATTATTGGGGATCTAAAAGGTTCCTACTCATTGAAGTGTTAAAAAATAAATTATAATTATTTTGTTTACTTTTAACACAATAATCTCAAGATCAACTTCAGATTCATCCGTCAATTATAACTTTTATTATTGTTGTTTGTTTTTTGTTTGTTCGTTTTAAAACAAAAACGTGTGGCAAACACAAAATATGCAACATTTTACACAAAAAATATCTCAAAAGTGGGACGTAATTGGAGCCTTAAATAGGTCAATAATTCTTAATGACATTGATTTTGACTCATTTTTTCTAAAGAAAGAAACTGCCTGCATGGCAGCTTTGTGTTATTAGAGTCAAAATTGGAACATTTTCTTGTTAAATTTCACCTGTTTGCTTTTTATGCCACTGTTTATGGTTTGTATTTTTACAATGTGCCGTTGGGCTGTAAAAAATTCCCTGCGGGCCGCACTTTGGACATCTCTGATGTAAGCAAATATGTTATGTTTATATGTTTTAAACCAAATAGTGAAATGACATGTTCCAGGTGGAAGGAATCTTCTACGTCAATGACCCCTTGGAGAAGTTGATGTTCGAGGAGCTGAGGAACGCTTGTCGAGGAGGAGGTGATTTCCACGCTCAGCATCTGAAAAACCTCTTTTCTATGACTCATCAACACGTCTTCCTGCCTGGTCCTCAGGTTTTGGCGGCTTCCTTCCGGCCATGAAACAAATCGGGAACGTGGCAGCGCTCCCCGGGATCGTCCATGTGAGTGTGCGCTGTTCGAGCTTAGAACAGCGCGCTCGCCCGACGATAAACATTTTTGTCTCGTTGCACCACAGAGATCCATCGGCCTCCCGGATGTCCACTCTGGATATGGCTTTGCCATTGGCAACATGGCCGCCTTCGATATGAACGACCCAAGTGCCGTGGTGTCTCCAGGTGAGCACGCACACACACAGCCATTTAGGATACAAATTAAAGACCTACTGAAAGCCACTACTACCGACCACGCATTCTGATAGTTTATATATCAATGATGAAATATTAACATTGCAACACATGCCAATATGGCCATTTTAGTTTACTAAATTGCAATTTTAAATTTCTCGCGAGTTTCTTGTAGAAAACGTCGTGGAATGATGAGGCGTACGCGTGACGTCACTGACTGTCAGGAAATATTAGCAGCTGCACCACTCGCGGCTAAAAGTCGTGTGCTTTAACCGCATAATTACACAGTATTTTGGACATCTGTATTGCTGAATCTTTTGCAATTTTGTTCAATTAATAATGGAGGCCATAAAGAATAATGATTTTGGTGGAAAGCGGTGTATTGCAGCTGTCTTTAGCACCGAGACACAGTCTATGTTTCTTTGTTTGTTGTGAAGCAGAGCGGTCAAGCGAACATGTTTTCTATACGTCAACCAGCATGTTTTTGGATGGGGAAATTGTGATATATATTTTACCGGAGATATCATTGGATTATTCGTCGTCCTGCAGCAGCGGCAGCTGTGAGCTTGGCTCCTCGGCTTCTCTCTGAGACACTTTAAAGTGTTCACCGCAGCCATCCGACCTTGAGGTATGTCCTTACAATCTTTAAAATCCCTCTAAATTTGTTCTCCCTTTCTCTCTCCTTTTAGTCTCTTTCTGTTTTTGGTGTTGTATGGGTGTATGTGTGAATGTGTGTGTCTTTGTCGTCTTACTTGTTGTTTGTGCCATGTGTCCCTGGTTGGTTCGACCTGAGTGGGGTGGAAGGGTGGGTGGGTGGGTGGTTTTAGGGGTAAAGGTATGAAGAATTCACTGACTTTAAAATTGTACTGTTTCGACTTGCACCTTTTTTCTGTATATGTGAAAAAGTCAATAAAAAAAAGTTGGATTAAAATCTCTCTAAAACACTATTAAAACAATAAGCAGATAAGGGATCTTCCAGAATTATCCTAGTAAATGTGTCTAAGTACATCTGAAACGCTCACACTGCCGTCGCCCAGAGCAGTCACTTTTTTTTTTTTTTCTATTCACTATCAATATCCTAATTCAAAAATCTTTCATCCTCGCTCAAATTAATGGAGAAATTGTCGCTTTCTTGGTCCGAATTGCTCTTACTGCTGGTGGCTCCCATTAAAAACAATGGGATTATGTGTGGACCCCTGCAACCAGTGACGTCACGCGCACATACTTCCGGTACAGGCAAGGCTTTTCTATTAGCGACCAAAAGTTGCGAACTTTATCGTCGATGTTCTCTACTAAATCCTTTCAGCAAAAATTATGGCAATATCGCGAAATGATCAAGTATGACATAGAATGGACCTGCTATTCCGGTTTAAATAAGACCATCTCATTTCAGTAGGCCTTTAAGCATGTCTTGCTTTTGAAGGTGGCGTGGGTTTCGACATCAACTGTGGCGTCCGTCTGCTGAGGACAAACTTAGACGAGCGAGATGTGGAGCCCGTTAAGGAGCAACTAGCCCAGTCGCTCTTTGACCACATCCCAGTGGGAGTCGGCTCGAAGGGCGTCATCCCCATGGGCGCTAAGTAAAGCACGCCACTGCCAGGCCTGATCTGGTTCTCTATCTCAGCTCTGAGCCTTGGTACGCATGTGTGTGTAGGGACCTGGAGGAGGCGCTAGAGATGGGCGTAGACTGGTCCCTGAGGGAAGGCTATGCGTGGGCGGAGGACAAGGAGCATTGCGAGGAGTACGGCCGGATGCTGCAAGCAGACCCCAACAAAGTGTCTTCAAAGGCCAAGAAGAGGGGCCTGCCTCAGGTACCGCTTCATGTTCCTGCCCTTTCACAATAAATTCCAGCGCTCACGCCCATTGTTTTGTAAAAGTTAAAGTACCAATGATTGTCACACACACACACTAGGTGTGGCGAAATTATTCTCTGAATTTGACCCATCACCCTTGATCACCCCTTGGGAGGTGAGGGGAGCAGTGGGCAGCAGCGGTGCCGCGCCCGGGAATCATTTATGGTGATTTAAACCCCAATTCCAACCCTTGATGCTGAGTGCCAAGCAGGGAGGCAATGAGTCCCATTTTTATAGTCTTTGGTATGACTCGGCCGGGGTTTGAACTCACAACCTACCGATCTCAGGGCGGACGCTCTAATCACTAGTCCAGTGGTTCTCAACCTTTTTTCAGTGATGTACCCCCTGTGAACATTTTTTTAATTCAAGTACCCCCTAATCAGAGCAAAGCATTTTTGGTTGAAAAAAGGAGATAAAGAAGTAAAATACAGCACTATGTCATCAGTTTCTGATTTATTGCTCATTTGTAGTGGTCTTTCTTGAACTATTTGGGGGAAAAAAAAGATACAAAAATAACTAAAAACTTGTTGAAAAATAAACAAGTGATTCAATTATAGAGATTTCTACACATAGAAGTAGTCATTAACTTAAAGTGCCCTCTTTGGGGATTGTAATAGAGATCCATCTGGATTCATCAACTTAATTCTAAACATTTCTTCACAAAAAAAGAAATCTTTAACAGAGAGGGTTGGACTCCGCCAAGGCTGTCCTTTGTCACCAATTCTGTTCATAACTTTTATGGACAGAATTTCAAGGCGTTGAGGGGTTCCGGTTTGGTGGCCGTGGGATCAGGTCTCTGCTTTTTGCAGACGATGTGGTCCTGATGGCTTCATCTGGCCGGGATCTTCAGCTCTCACTGGATCGGTTCGCAGCCGAGTGTGAAGCGACCAGAATGAGAATCAGCACCTCCAAGTCCGAGTCCATGGTTCTCGCCCGGAAAAGGGTGGAGTGCCATCTCCGGGTTGGGGAGGAGACCCTGCCCCAAGTGGAGGAGTTCAAGTACCTAGGAGTCTTGTTCACGAGTGGGGGAAGAGTGGATCGTGAGATCGACAGGCGGATCCGTGCGGCGTCTTCAGTAATGCGGACGTTGTATCGATCCGTTGTGGTGAAGAAGGAGCTGAGCCGGAAGGCAAAGCTCTCAATTTACCGGTCGATCTACGTTCCCATCCTCACCTATGGTCATGAGCTTTGGGTCATGACCGAAAGGATAAGATCACGGGTACAAGCGGCCGAAATGAGTTTCCTCCGCCGTGTGGCGGGGCTCTCCCTTAGAGATAGGGTGAGAAGCTCTGCCATCCGGGAGGAACTCAAAGTAAAGCCGCTGCTCCTCCACATCGAGAGGAGCCAGATGAGGTGGTTCGGGCATCTGGTCAGGATGCCACCCGAACGCCTCCCTAGGGAGGTGTTTAGGGCACGTCCAACCGGTAGGAGGCCACAGGGAAGACCCAGGATACCTTTGGGAGACTATGTCTCCTGGCTGGCCTGGGAACGCCTCGGTATCCCCCGGGAAGAGCTAGTCGAGGTGGCTGGGGAGAGCTTAGGCTGCTGCCCCCGTGACCCAACCTTGGATAAGTGGAAGATGATGGATGGACGGTCCACAAAAATCTAGCTGTCAACACTGAATATTGCATTGTTGTATTTCTTTTTTACAGTTTATGAACTTATATTTTGTTGAAGTATTATTAAATAAATATATTTATAAAGGATTTTTGAATTGTTGCTATTTTTAGAATGTTTAAAAAAAATACCCCTTGGCATACCTTCAAGTACCCCCATCTGAGAACCACTGCTCTAGGCCACTGAAGGGGTATTTGTGTCACAGCTCGGAACTCTGGGAGCAGGAAACCATTACGCCGAGATCCAGGTAGTGGACGAGATCTACAACGACTATGCCGCCAAGAAGATGGGCGTGGACCACAAGGGACAGGTGTGCGTCATGATCCACAGCGGCAGCAGAGGACTGGGACATCAGGTGGCCACAGGTAGCGAGTCCTTTCCCGTGTCCCCGTCCTGTGCCGTCTTGACGTAGGTGTCCACCTTTTCGAAAGATGCCCTGGTCGCTATGGAGAAGGCCATGAAGAGGGACCAGATCGTGGTGAACGACCGGCAGCTGGCCTGCGCTCGCATCACTTCCCAGGAAGGACAGGACTACCTGAAGGGGATGGCGGCGGCTGGAAATTACGCTTGGGTCAACCGCTCTTCCATGACCTTCCTCACCAGACAGGTAGCGCCGCCACACGTACTTTGTTAACCAGTTAGCGCCAACACTGCTCGTGCGGTTGCAGGCCTTCTCCAAAGTCTTTGCCACCACCCCCGACGACCTGGACATGCACGTCATCTACGACGTGTCACACAACATCGCCAAGGTGGAGGAGCACATGGTGGACGGAAAGCAGAGGACGCTGCTCGTCCACCGCAAGGGATCCACTCGTGCCTTCCCTCCACACCACCCTCTCATCCCCGTGGACTACCAGGTATAGTCACGTGTGCCCTCGTGTTTGGACCTACGTGTGACATGTCTCACCTTCATCAGCTCACGGGACAGCCGGTGTTGATCGGAGGAACCATGGGAACTTGCAGCTATGTCCTCACGGGGACAGAACAAGGCATGACGGAGACGTTTGGCACCACCTGTCATGGAGCGGTATGGGGGTTTACCTTCTGGTTATGGCAGCAAAGGGTTAAAGGCCTACTGAAACCCACTACTACCAACCACGCAGTCTGATAGTTTATATATCAATGATGAAATATTAACATTGCAACACATGCCAATACGGCCTTTTTAGTTTTCTAAATGACAATTTTAAATTTCCCGCGGAGTTTCCTGTTGAAAACGTCGTGGAAAGATGACACGTTATTGGTTGGAGGGGACATATTAGCCCAGCACCACTTACGGCTAAAAGTCGTCTCTTTTCATCGCGCAATTACACAGTATTTTGGACATCTGTGTTGCTGAATCTTTTGCAATTTGTTCAATTAATAATGGAGACGTCAAATAAGAATGCTGTTGGTGGAAAGCAGCTGCCTTTAGCAACCGAAACACAGCCGGTGTTTCTTTGTTTGTTGTGAAGCTTTAACACAGAGTGGTCAAGCGAACATGTTTCTCTACGTCAACCAGCAAGTTTTTGGATGGGATAATTGTGATATTAAGTCGGCTCTTACCGGAGACTTGAGTGGATTACGCGACCTCATCCTGCAGGTCAAAAAAGCAGCTGTGAACTTGGCTCCTTGGCTTCTCTCAGAGACGCTGGCGTTCACCGCAGCAATCAAACTTGACTTTATAATCTCACTAAAATACTATTAACACAATAAGCAGATAAGGGATATTCCAGAATTATCCTAGTAAATGTGTTTAATTACATCTGAAACGCTCCCACTGGAGCAGTCGCCTTTTTTTTTTTAAGTGCTTCACTCTAACTTTCCTCATCCACATATCTTTCACTCTCGCTCAAATTAATAGGGAAATCGTCACTTTCTCGGTCCGAATTGCTCTTACAGCTGGTGGCTCACATTATAAACAATGTGAGGATGTGAGGAGCCCTCACACTGGTGACATCACGCGCACATCGTCTGCTACTTCCGGTACAGGGAAAGCTTTTTTTATTAGCGACCAAAAGTTGCAAACTTTATCGTGGATGTTCTCTACTAAATCCTTTCAGCAAAAACATGGCAATATCGCAAAATGATCAAGTATGACACATAGAATGGACCTGCTATCCCCGTTTAAATAAGAAAATCTCATTTCAGAGATTTTCTTATTCAAACGGGCCTTTAACATTAAAGGCCTACTGAAATTAGATTTTCTTATTTAAACGGGGATAGCAGGTCCATTCTGTGTCATACTCAATCATTTCGCGATATTGCCATATTTTTGATGAAAGGATTTAGTAGAGAAAATCCACGATAAAGTTCGCAACTTTTGGTTGTTAACAGAAAAGCGCTGCCTTTACCGGAAGTAGCAGACGATGACGTCACATGTTGATGGCTCCTCACATCCTCACATTGTTTTTAATGGGAGCCTCCAACAAAAAGAGCTATTCGTACCAAGAAAACGACAATTTCCCCATTAATTTGAGTGAGGATGAAAGATTCGTATTTGAGGATATTGATAGCGACGGACTAGAAAAAAAAACGCAATTGCATTGGTGCGGATTCAGATGTTTTTAGACACATTTACTAGGATAATTCTGAGAAATCCCTTATCTTTCTATTGTGTTGCTAGTGTTTTAGTGAGTTTAATAGTACCTGATAGTCGGAAGGGTGTGTCCACGGGTGTCTTGAGGCCAGTGTCTGATGGAAGTCGACGGCAGCTGTATGGACGGCACAAGCTCAGTGTGAGTGGCGACTTTTTACCACAATTTTCTCACCCAAAAACTGCTGGTTGACATTTGGTCAGGATCCAGGTTCGCTTGACTGCTCTGTTCCATAGGAAAGCTTAGCCCCTGGGAATTTTTAAACAAGGAATCACTGTGTGTTTGTGTGGCTAAAGGCTAAAGCTTCCCAACTCCATCTTTCTACTTTGACTTCTCCATTATTAATTGAACAAATTGCAAAAGATTCAGCAACAAAGATGTCCAGAATACTGTGTAATTATGCCGTTAAAGCAGACGACTTTTAGCTGTGTGTGCGCAGCGCTAATATTTCCTTAAGCGTACACGTCATCATTTAGCGACGTTTTCAACAAGAAACTCCCGGGATATTTAAAATTGCAATTTAGTAAACTAAAGCGGCCGTATTGGCATGTGTTGCAATGTTAGTTTATATA
The DNA here is from genome assembly GCF_033978795.1 of Nerophis ophidion. Lineage (NCBI taxonomy): Eukaryota > Metazoa > Chordata > Actinopteri > Syngnathiformes > Syngnathidae > Nerophis > Nerophis ophidion. The sequence continues at coordinate 62,464,596 of NC_084620.1, forward strand.
TCAATGATAAAATATTATCAGACTGCATGGTCGGTAGTAGTGGGTTTCAATGGGCCTTTAACAATGAGCGATAAATAAAAAATATTATTAAAAAAATATAATTAATGGTGGATGTACTTCCTGGTGTTCAGGGCCGCGCTCTGTCTCGTGCAAAGTCCCGCCGGAATCTGGACTTCCAGGATGTTCTGGACCAGCTGGCCGACAAGGGCATCGCCATCCGGGTGGCGTCGCCCAAGCTCGTCATGGAGGAGGTGAGTCCTAGCGCCAATCTTTACCCCATATGCTGTCAAAGCGTGTTCACGTTTTTTTTGTTGTTCTTTTCAGGCTCCACAGTCCTACAAAAATGTGACAGACGTGGTAGACACATGTCATCAGGCGGGCATCAGCAGGAAGGCCATCAAGTTGCGACCCATCGCTGTCATCAAAGGCTAAAGACCCCCTAATGACATCATTAATAAAACATTAAAATTATGATTCGGCTTTTTTCTTCGTCCTTTGTGCGTCTCACGGGCCTGTGACGTCACAGACGCGTCAAAGCTTTGCTCTTTAAAGCGGTGCAGCCGCAAGGTGGGAGGTAGCGCGTCAAGCGTGCAAAGTTGAGTGCGGCAAACATGGAGGACGTTTACAGGGTTCATGCGGAGCTCGTCCTCCCAATTGTGCGGAACCACCTGAAGCGGGTTCTGGCGGCCCAGTGGGTCATGCTGGCCTCGGGGACCACAGACACGTCCACGCATGTCTTGCTGGCCGACATGTGCACGCACGCCACGCACAAGCTGTGCGTGCACGCGCTGCGCTTCATCGTGGCCGAGCTTCGAGAACCCAAGAGGAACTTCAAGATCCACGTAGAGGGCGGTCTCGGTACCGTGTTGGGCTCGGCGCTCAACGTGCCGGACCAGCCGAGCATCAGCGCGCAGAAGCTGGACTCTCTGGTTGAGGAAGAGGTGTGTCACCGCGTCAACGTCTCCTTGGCTCCCTGGCCCGTGACCACGCCCCTTTACGTGCCGACCTCCTTCACCAAGACGGACGTCCTGGCCAAGATGGTCCTGCTGGCCTGCGGCGCGCTCAAGGTCTACTTGAGCAAAGTGACGCCGCATGCGCGCTGCGTCCGCTCGTGTTGGCGCCAACTCGTCAGCATCGAGGAGCCCAAGAGCATGGTCACGTGTCAGCTGAACCACGAAGAAACCATCGAGTCCGTGACCCAAATCCTCCGCAAGTGGACCAACACGGACCACGTTATCCCTAAGCAGGAAATGGCAAAAGTAGCAAGTGGAATTGTGGAGATGATCATCAAAGACCTGCACTACACCGACTCCCCCGAAGGGGCGCGTAGTTTTCCACCCAGGCCTCACTTCAATCTGGCTCTGGTCAAAGATCTGCTTGGCCGGTACTTCCGCTCTGCCGGCGTGGATCCAGCCGGCAGCGACGAGTCCTCCCGTCAACGCAACTTCCTTAACTTTTGTCACAAGAAGTTTGATGAGCTGATGTGCGAGTTGGAGAAGGTCCGTCATCAGTGCATGATCCAGGACCAAGCGACCCAGATTTCCCAGCCCAATTTCCTGCTCACCTTCCACGAAATCCGTTCCCGCATCGAGGACGTGTTCTGTGACGGGGCCGTGCCGGAGGGGGACGGAAGCATTGACGTGGATGGGCTTGAACCTGAGGCCAACAGGTACTCCCAAGAACTGGCGAACAAAATGTTTTGCTACATGACCATGAACCGGACCCCAGTCCAGTCCATTGAGGTGTGGAGGCGTGTCTTGGAACCCATTATCTTGGAGGTGGACCAAAAAATGTTGGACAATCTCCAAATTCTCATGAAGTTTCTGGAAGATTCCGCTAAAAGATTTGTGCAACAGCTGCTCTTCTGGCTAAAAATGGAACCAGCGACCAGACGGAATCGCGCCAATAAGTTGTGTGGCTGCTTGACCGATATTCACACACTCGTCACTGGAATCGCAGGCACCCGAAGACGGTCGGAAGACTCCTCCCAGGGGCCGGACAGCCTGACCTTAGATGCTATTGGCGATTCTTTTCCCCGTAGAGAATCCAACTCCAGAACCTTGAATCCAGAAAATATAGAGGTCCATCTGCAGGACACCTCCCGTGATTTCAGCACAGACGACGAGGTCACCTCCTGGACCATAAGTCCAGAAAATGACCAGGAAGTCTCCTGGCTGAATAGTCCACCTCAGAATGCCACTGATGATTCCTGCCTGGAAGAGATGGTTGCACCTGAAACCAAAACTCCAGAAAACACATTGGTTGTGCGTTTGAAGGACACCACCAGGCCCGAGAGCCTATTTCAAGACAACCCTGCTGATTCCTGTGCGGACGAGATAACCTACAGAGGCACAAGTGCAGAAAACTACTTGGAAGTGTGTTTACGGCAAAACCCCAGATCCAAGAGTCCGCCCCAATATAAAACCGATGATTACTGCTTTGCAGAGATGATTGCCCCTGGATCCAAAACTCCAGAAATAACACTGGAAGCGTGTTTGCAGGAAGACACCCCCAAGACCAGAAGTCCAGAATACTCACTGGAGGTGCGTTTGCAGAAAGACACACCAAGGTCCATGAGTCCAACCCCAGACACTACTAGTGATTTCTGCTCAAAGGTGACCTCCGGAACCAAAAGTCCACAAAACAAAATGGAGGTGTGTTTACAGGAAGACATTGAAGACTCCGGACTCAAGAATCGACACCTTGCCGTCATTGGTGATTCCTGCCCAGATTTGGTCAACTCCAGAACGGAAAGTACAGAGACCATGCGGGACTTGGATGTGGAGGAGCCAAAGACCTTGGACTTGACCACTTACCTTCCCTCACCACCTGATCCCCCTTCCGTGTCAGACGCCATGGACACCCTAACCAGGGTCATAAGTTCAGAAATCGAGGTGGAGAACCTGCTCTCAGACACTTTGCTGCCCCATCCACCTTCTGTGCAGAATGTGATTGTCCTCACCAAAACCAAACCGCCGGAGATGGACTTCCCCCGTCCCAAGAACCCGCCCCCAGTCCCCGGAGGAGACCCTTACCCAGAAACTCTCCGCACATTTTCGGTGCTGGAGGACATAGACCCTTGGCCGCTCAAGACTCCACCACTTGATACCAACCTTGTTCAGTCCATGCCGCAGCAGGCGGTCAGCACCAGGAGTCTGGAATCCTTAGAGAACACCGAAAGCCCGGCCACAGATGCGATCACCACAGATCATCGCTGCTCTTCATCGCAGCAAAACGCGAATCTCGATATTGAACTGGATGAGCGTCCACTGAGGCCACCCCTAGAAGTGTCCACATCGCCGTTCCGGCCCATGTGCACGGTCCACGAGGAGCTCCTGACGCTGGTGGACGTTCTGATGGTGCGGCTGTTTGCAGGCTTGCCAAAGAACCTGTGCCGCCTAGTGCACTCGTGTGACACCCTGTCCACCGTTCACAGGGTGTCCAAGATGATGACGGGGGACAAAGTCCTGCTGTCGTGGACAAAGTTAGGACCTTGCAAGGTGAACTGGATGGTCAAGGAGGTGATCAGGGGACTGAAGCATGAGTTTGGTTCCTCCCAGAGGTTGGTGGATGTATTCCTGTCCGATAAGTACAAGTTTGACAACGTCCTCTTCAAATTACTCATGTCCAAGTTGGAGAGTCTTCGTCATAAGCGGAATGACACCCATGCCAGGCTTTGGGCTGTGGGCGGAGTCTTCCTCAGCGCCTTCTGCATGCAAGAGAACAGCAACACTAAATGACACGCCCTCCTTGTGGAGAAGCAATAAATGAAATGTCCTGATCCAGCTGCTCTTAAGAAAATAAAGTCATCAACTTGAAAAAAAAATTCTTTCCTTTACTTAAAGCTACATGCTGTAAAATAAACAATACATGTTTATTATCTAAGCCACATTTCATTTGTTCACAGTGAAGTCTTTAAAGTGTTTTATTTCCTCTATTTGTCATTAGAGAACAAAAAACTAAAGCGAAGAACGCTGGTCGTTATATTTACGCCTTGTTCCTCTTATGGAACCGAAACATCTTAATTCAAGAGCTGAGATGATTGACACATGATTTGCATATTAAATTAGGTCACGCCAAAAAAAATAAAAATTCAGCCCTTTAGCGTTCTTAGGAGAATTAAAAAAAAAAAAAAAAGTTCTCCACACTAAGCCACGCCTCCTGCAAAGTTCAGAGTTCACGTGGACAGCTCGTCTTGTCACGGGCTCCGCCGCTCGCTGACCCTTGACCTCGCTTAGATACACCGGGCTCGCTTTCAAGTGCAAACTGCAGCTCCTATGCCGACTTCCTGTGCCCTTTCACCCCCTACAGCTTGGCTCGCTGGAAGAACGCCTGTGGGGCAACAATATGGAAGTCAGAGACGAGATGATGACGATTAAAAAGTACAACGCAAACCTTCATGTAGGTTTTTAAGACTTTGATGTCTGGCTGTTGGAGGACGTGACACAGCTCCTGCGAGGATAAGACGGGAAGTTAACCCAAACACCCTGCTTCTTTTTCCTACAACGCAAGACTCTGACCTGTGCGATGTCGGGAGACACGTGAAGGGAAGGCAGGTAGTTGTGCTGGAGGAATTGAACAAACTCCGGCCCCTGATATACATAAGCAGCAGGGTCTAAATGGCGGCTGATGCTCGCACGTTTAAAAAAAAACAGTCATGTTTGTGTTCTGACCTGTTTGACGTGGATCATCTTCAGCGTGACGACCACCTCGGAAAGCGTCTGAAATATTAAGTACCATGAAGGCGGAGCCTCAAAGGGAAAAAAAAGCACATAATGATTGCCTCACACTTACCAGTACGGTCTGAGCGTCTGAAAGGTCAAAGGTTGGCTTGAGGGGAGCCAGGAAGCAGGCGGGAACAATGTGCTTGTACACAAAGTCGTCAAAGCCCACCATGCCGTCTTTGCCCCCTGTGGGCGGGATGACAGCGTCAGAGGACAAAGAAAGTCAAAGAGTGTGTTGTCATGGCAGGCAATGTTGTTTTTGACAACCATCTTACATTTAGTCTTAGTCTTTTGGACTAAAATGCTTATTAGTTTTAGTCACATTTTAGTCACTTTTATATGTGATAGTTTTAGTCAAGTTTTAGTCGACGAAAACTCAAAAGGGTTTTAGTCTACTTTTAGTTGATGAAAAGTCAAAAAGGTTTTAGTTTAGTTTTAGTACAAAAAAAAGAATAAAAAGTATAACTATATAAGTATAGTCTTAACAAATTAATTTAAGTCAGTAAGTATCGGAGATTGCTGTTGGGCAGTGTCACACATAAGTTGTGAAAATAGCAGCAGATCTAGAAGTTCAGTTCAATCCAATCCAATCCACTTTATTTATATAGCACATTTAAACAACAATAACGTTTCCAAAGTGCTGCACAGCCATGTTAAAAACAATTGTAAAAAAATAAAAATAAAAAATAAAATTAAATTAAAAAAAAGTATATATACATATATTATGCTCCACCAATGACTGAATAAAAACAAAAAATAAATAAATATAAAACCAATATAAAAACAAATATGATTAAAAACTATTTTAAAGGGTAAAATTAATTAAAACAGTAAAATAGAAATCAAAGTGTATAAAAAACACAGAGGACAACAGAGAACAGAGGACCACACAACTCACGTAGTGTTAAAAGCCAAAGAATAAAAGTGGGTCTTAAGACGAGACTTAAAACACTCCACTGTGGAAGCAGAAGTTCAACCCATTTTAAGCTTGCAGATCTGCTATTTTCACAAATAACTATAAAGGAATGGTTTTAGACATAAGGATTCCACCCAAAAGCAAATTTCTGATCCAAGGATAGTGTATTACACACAGATAAAGTAGTAACAGGGGAATCAAAGTTCATTACTCCAAAAAAGCCAAAAAACAAAAACATTCTATGTCAGCAAATGTGGCTTTATTTCTCAGAATTTGTTCAAGTAGTGACAATGAACATAAACATGCCCAAAATATGAGTGATGGATGAGGCGCACATATGCTCAACTTGGCCCTGTCTGCCAGTGCAATTACAACAGATATCATACAACCCCACTCTATCTTTAAGTTGTGCAAACCATGTAATAAAAATAATCAATTAATTCCCAAGGTACAGTGAGGTAGGTTGTAAGTTATACCAGAGAGTTATACTGTACATACTTGAAAGTATGAAACAAACATGTTCTTAAGTTTTTGGAACAAAAATAGACCACCCTGTAAATACTGTAAACACTAGTAAATTCAATAAATAAAAACAACAACAACAACAGTGTTTAATATGAATTAGAGGAGGGCCTGTCTCATAACAAGAACAAACTTAATATCAATCAATGTTTACTTATATAGCCCTAAACCACTAGTGTCTCAAACGGCTGCACAAACCACTACGACATCCTCGGTAGGCCCACATAAGGGCAAGGAAAACTCACACCCAGTGGGACGTCGGTGACAATGATGACTATGAGAACCTTGGAGAGGAGGAAAGCAATGGATGTCGAGCGGGTCTAACATGATACTGTGAAAGTTCAATCCATAATGGATCCAACACAGTCGCATGAGTCCAGTCCAAAGCGGATCCAACACAGCAGCGAGAGTCCCGTTCACAGCGGAGCCAGCAGGAAAACATCCCAAGCGGAGGCGGATCAGCAGCGCAGAGATGTCCAATCACATATCTGTCTCTGTACTAATAAAGCTAGCAGACTCTACGTAAAACAGTAACTCGACCTGTTTAACATATCAAACTACGTGCTGACAGAACGTACTCACAAAGAGATAACCACACCGTCACTGAATGTAAACATTGCTAAACATGCTGCTAAAGTAACACACACATGATGAATTGACGTTAGCGTAACAAAAGCTAACTTTAGCCTGAAGTTAGCAGCCCATTTGCGCCAGGAGTATGTGGAAAACGTACTAATGTATTAGCTTACTATGACATTTATCGATTATGTTAACATCATTTGGTGCCGCTTAAGGTTGGTCGTATTTTTTCCGCATATTTTGTGGCCACGCTTGTCACCGTCTTCCTTCACAATACACTGTTTTATTATCTGCTGCGTTATATTTAAAATACACCCGTATGTGGTCTCTACGTTTGCAACCACCGAGCCCCTGTGTTGAAACTCACGGTCCATTGCCTGATGAACAACAACAGTGTGACGTGTTGAGCACGTTGTGTGCTTTGCACGCCAGTTGGTGGGCGTGACCAAACAAGGATAGAATGCAGCAGCAGATACTTTTTAGGTTTTAAATGACACACACAAAAAACAGAAATGTCATGCATTTTAAATGTCTGGCGGATTACACAGTAACATTTTCGTCCGTTCTCGTCTCGTCATGTTTTCGTCATCAGAGAGATATGTTTATCTCGTCACCGTCTCGTTATCGTCATGAAAAAAAGTGACGTCAACGAAATGATTTCGTCATCGTTGACGAAAACAACACTGGTGTCAGGCACACAGTAGTCACTCTCACCCCAAATCTCCACCAGCTTGGCCAGGATGATAAAGCAGGTCTTTTGGGCCACAGGGTCAGGGAAATCCACTGCACCTTGGATGATGGTGAACACCACACGCTCCATGTTCTCTGCTCCTGGAGCGCACACACACACACACACAGGAATTCAGGTTTTACCCAAAAAAAAGAATTAAAAGAATATAAAAAACGTAAAAAAGGAGCTTGTGGTTTTTAAGGAGGCCGAGGTGCAATTGCTCTGATTATTGCTATTCTGAGTGTTTGGCTTTGGAATTTATTGCATTGTTGTGGTATTGTTTTGTTGTATTGATTAATAAATTAAAAAAAATTAATTAATTAATTAAAAAAAAGGAGGCCGAGGTGGTGTCAGAGGTCTCACCTTGGTTGGCCATGACCTCGTTCATGCCGCTTCCTGCGATGGTCTGGATAAAGGAGAAGTAGCTCCTGCGCAGCATCTGCTTCTCCAGAGCGGCGGCCTGGTCGTTGTCCTCGGCCGGCCGAGCTAACGCCTCGAAGATAGCTAGCACAAGCGGCATGAACACCTGCTGCAGGAATGGAGACACCTGCCGCTGTCATGGCAACGAGAGACAATTAGTTGTCGGACGCCGTCACGTAGTCATTGTGCGACTTGTAGAACATTTTCTACTTTGAACTTGGCGGTAATCTGGCTGATGAGCGGGATAAACTCCTGCAGGTCTTTGGCCTCGCAGTCCTTCAGCATATGTTCGGAAGCGGCGGGAATGAAGGGCAGCACCTCTTCCTCCAGGCAGATGATCATGCGGTGCAAGAAAGAGCGCACGCAGCTGCGCAGCACCCCCCGCTGGAGGGGGCAGCTCAGCGCAGGCAGGAAGGTGTGCAGACAGTCTCTGTAGACCTCCGTGCAGCCGCACTGCTTCACTGTCTGCTTATTGCTGAACGCCTTGCTGGTGCGACTGCGAGCGGGGAAAAGACTGTTGCTGAAAAGTTGACCACGTTGGGACAAAAGGGGCCACAAAATGACCATCTCACCTGGCGAAGCCGACAGCGTGGCTTAGGCAGTCGGCGACGGCGACCTGCCTCTCCTCGTCCGTCTCCAGCGGAAGCTTGGTAAGCAGCAAGCGGAAGGCATCCATCAGCGGCGCCAGAAGACCTCTCATCATGGCCTGCTTTCTCTCCACCGGACTCTCGCCACTCACTATCAGCACGCCGGCCGACTCGAACATGAAGAGCTGGTCGTCGTTGGTAAGAAGTGCCGGGAAACCGTTCTCCTGGAGGGAGGACAGCAACAGAGATGCTACATGAATGTCACTGATGCCCAGGGGCACCGTGACTTCTGGCATGCTCACGTACAGGAGGAGCCAGCTCCAGCAGGTCCTGGATCCGGGTCAGGATGTCCTCGATGAAGGCCGTCATGTGTTTGCTGGCGACAGATCAGGAACCAATCAGTGATCGACACAAAGGCTCTGTTTGATGCACAGTGAAAGGCAGCTACTTGACAAGCTACATATAGTAGTAGTAGTAATGTAATACTAGTACTCCATTGTAGTAAAATAGTACAGTAGGCGTTATAGTACACTCACTGCAGTGTTTTGATGAACCGGGAGAAAAGATAAGCCACCCGGCTGCGGACCTTTGGACTGTTGTGTCTCAGTCCTCTATGGTCCAGAAAAGCCATCTGACAACACATTCACACACACACACACACACACACACACACACACACACACACACACACACACACACACACACACACACACACACACACACACACACACACACACACACACACACACACACACACACACACACACACACACACACACACACACACACACACACACACACAAGTAAAGACTGGCCCATGATGACATCACTTGCTCTCTGAGATGACACGTACCAATACAATGGGGATGTGCTGCGGCTCAACGATGAAGAATTTATCATATCGGGCGACCGTTTCAAAGAATTCCAGAGACACAGACGAGTGCTGGTAGCCGCTGACGCCACACGTCACCAGCTGCTTGATCAGGACACAAATACTGTTAAAGGCCTACTGAAATGAGATTTTCTTATTCAAACGGGGATATGAGGTCCATTCTATGTGTCATACTTGATCATTTCGCGATATTGCCATATTTTTGCTGAAAGGATTTAGTAGAGAACATCCACGATAAAGTTCTCAACTTTCGGTGCTAAGAGAAAAGCCCTGCCTCTACCGGAAGTCGCAGACGATGACGTCACATGTTGACGGCTACTCACATATTCACATTGTTTTTAATGGGAGCCTCCAACAAAAAGTGCTATTTGGACCGAGAAAACGACAATTTCCCCATTAATTTGAGCGAGGATGAAAGACTTGTGTTTGAGGATATTGATAGCGACGGACTAGAAAAAAAAAAAAAAGAAAAAAAACACAATCAAAAAAAAAAAAAAAAACGCGATTGCATTGGAACGGATTCCGGACTTTTTTAGACACATTTACTAGGATAATTTTGGGAAATCCCTTATCTTTCTATTGTGTCGCTAGTGTTTTAGTGAGTTAAATAGTACCTGATAATCAAAGGTGTACGTCCACAGTTGTGTTGACGCGCAGTGTCTCAGGGGAGTCAACGGCAGCTGTGCGGACGGCACAAGCTCAGCTGATAACCGGTAAGTGGCGACTTTTTAAACCACAATTTTCTCACCGAAACCTGCTGGTTGACATTCGGTAGGGATGCATGTTCGCTTGACCGCTCTCTGATCCATAGTAAATTTTCACCTCCAGGAATTTTAAACAAGGAATCACCGAGTGTTTGTGTGGCTAAAGCAGGGGTAGGGAACCTATGGCTCTCGAACCAGATGCGGCTCTTTTGATGACTGCACCTGGCTCTCAGATAAATCTTAGCTGGCATTGCTTAACATGATAACTAATGAATAATTCCGCTGATAATCACAGTGTTAAAAATAACGTTCAAAAGATAAGACATTCTCATGCATTTTAATCCAACCATCCATTTTCTATCGCACCTGTTCAACAAATCGGATTAACGGTAAGAAGTATTATATTTACTATTGGTTAGCTTTAGAATAAGTAATTTATATTGTGAAGTGAATTATATTTATACAGCGCTTTTTCTCTAGTGACTCAAAGCGCTATACATGTGAAACCCAATATCTAAGTTACATTTAAACCAGTGTGGGTGGCACTGGGAGCAGGTGGGTAAAGTGTCTTGCCCAAGGACACAACAGCAGTGACTAGGATGGCGGAAGCGGGGGTTGAACCTGGAACCCTCAAGTTGCTGGCACGGCCACTCTACCATCCGAGATGTACTGCTCCAATAACAACGTTATTAAAAAGAATAAGAGACTTATTATTCTCTAAAAATGTTTGTCTTACTTGTATTCAGTGTTAAAAAATATTATATGGCTCTCACGGAAATACATTTTAAAATATTTGGCTTCTCGGCCAAAAAGGTTCCCGACCCCTGGGCTAAAGGCTAAAGCTTCCCAACTCCATCTTGCTACTTTGACTCCTCCAATATTAATTGAACAAATTGCAAAAGATTCAGCAACACAGATCTTCAAAATACTGTGTAATTATGCCGTTAAAGCAGACGACTTTTAGCTGTGTGTGCGCACAGCGGTCATACTTCCTAAAAACCTGTGACGTCTTGCGTACACGTCACCATTACACAACGCTTCCAAGACGAAACTCCCGGGAAATTTACAATTGTAATTTATTAAACTAAAAAGGCCGTATCGGCATGTGTTGCAATGTTAATATTTCATAATTGATATATAAACTATCAGACTGCGTGGTGGGTAGTAGTGGGTTTCAGTAGGCATTTGAGACACCTACATCATGGGGAGCGAGGTGTGAAAATCATGTGACTGACCGTCCTCATCATGTCCTGCAGAGCGCTGGTCTTCACGGTGTCTCCTGAGAAGTGAGCACCGTGAGAAGTGGGCAGCGCCTCGCCCAGCATGTACAGCAACCTGACAGCCACTTCCACCTCCATGAAGGAGGTGCTCTGCCAATTCCTAAAAGAAAATATGATCAGTGCGAGCATGGCGGGCGTGGCACGAAGAGGTGGGCGGAGCCTCACTGCATGGTGGTGTTGAAGACACGACGGACAGCTTCCAGCAGCAGCTCAGGAGACACCTGGGCTAGACGGTCCAACAGCATCTTCAGCTGCTTCCTGTACTCCACAAACATGGCCTCGTCCTCACCCTGACAGACATCACAATAGGCCGTCAACATGGCTGCCACACATCACACGACCAATGTAAACTTACCTCGTTTTCAAAATTGTATTCGTCATCATACGTCAGCTTCTTGATAACCGCCAGCATTATGGCCTGATGTGGAGACCACCGCGTAAGTGTCCAATCTCAATTACATGCGCACGCACACGAGCATTCAAGCACTAACCTCCATGTTGCTCTTCTGACGCTCACTTAGTTCAGGAAGCTGTGGAAGTCAACAACAGGATAAGCAGTAAGTCATCTCATAAAGCCTGACAAGTGGGCGGGGCCAAGAGTAGAGGTCTGACTGGCCTGTTTGAGGACGTGAAGGTACTCGTAGCAGAATCCCACCACATTGGCCGAGATGTCGTCGTCCTGGTGCACCAGTAGTTGTAGCATTAGGGGAATTTTGGCCTCCAAAGCGTGTAGCGTGTCGGTAGCGTCTTTTAAGCTTCCTGCCTTGACCAGTTTGGTCCAGCTCAAGACCAGACTCTGGCCCATCCCGTTGACCAGACGCGAGAATTTAGCCAGGAAATCCACATCCTCCTCCTAATACAAATGGGGACAACGACATTAAGGTGGACTTGGAGTACAATAGAGCGACTGAACAAGACTCACCTGGTCCACGTTGAAGAATCCAGCAGACTGCAGGACTTGACAGAGAGACTCCACCAGCTTGGTCTTGTCCAGGGGGTCCATGCCCTTGTTGACAATCTCCAGCAGACAGTCACAGGCCTCTTCTCGGAGCTCATCCACTGACATGTGGCTTAGCAGCACGTTAACGAACCTAAGACCAGTACAGACCAGTTACACTAGCACAAAGCAGTGCGAATTTTGACTGCTGTTTTAAATGTTTATTATTTTTTTCTTTGGTCAGTGGTCAACAAAATAAACAAACAGTTGTACATTCCTAAATTGAAAATGTTGCAGACCGAAAGGGGTTAGGCTGAAGTTGAACACGTACTGCGCCTAACCATATAAACAATGTCAAATTCAAGATGAGCTTCCTAAAAATATTAATTTTCCTTTGCACAACATATTATAAATACACCTTGTGCACAACATAAACACTGTTCAATTATATACACAGAAGACATGTGAAATACCCATATACAGTGGGGCAAAAGAGTATTTAGTCAGCCACCGATTGTGCAAGTTCTCCCACTCAAAATGAGGACAGAGGTCTGTAATTTTCATCATAGGTACACTTCAACTGTGGGAGACAGAATGTGGAAAAAAATTCCAAGAATTCACATTGTAGGAATTTTAAATAATTTATTTGTAAATTATGGTGGAAAATAAGTATTTGGTCAACCATTCAAAGCTCTCATTGATGGAAGGAGGTTTTGGCTCAAAATCTCACGATACATGGTCCTATTCATTCTTTCCTTAACACGGATCAATCGTCTTGTCCCCTTAGCAGAAAAACAGCCCCAAAGCATGATGTTTCCACCCCCATGCTTCACAGTAGGTGTGGTGTTCTTGGGATGCAACTCAGTATTCTTCTTCCTCCAAACACGACAAGTTGAGTTTGTACTAAAATGGATACATGGATGAAAGAGCAGAGGATTGGGAGAATGTCATGTGGTCAGTTGAAACCAAAATAGAACTTTTTGGTATAAATTCAACTCGTCGTGTTTGGAGGAAGAAGAATACTGAGTTGCATCCCAAGAACACCATACCTACTGTGAAGCAATGGGGGTGGAAACATCATGCTTTGGGGCTGTTTTTCTGCTAATCGGACAGGACGATTGATCCGTGTTAAGGAAAGAATGAATGGGGCCATGTATCGTGAGATTTTGAGCCAAAACCTCCTTCCATCAGTGAGAGCTTTGAATGGTTGACCAAATACTTATTTTCCACCATAATTTACAAATTAATTATTTAAAATTCCTACAATGTGAATTCCTGGATTTTTTTTTCACATTCTGTCTCTCACAGTTGAAGTGTACCTATGATGAAAATTACAGACATCTGTCATCATTTTAAGTGGGAGAACTTGCACAATCGGTGGCTGACTAAATACTTTTTAGCCCCACTGTACACGTGTTAGTTAAACCTTTGCACCAATTATTTACTATATACAAACAATTATACTTCCATTATAATTTACATTCCACATTTAGTTTGTAATTAACGTTGATCACAGCATTAACTACTGTGTCGTTTTAGTCACAGTCTTTTGATGTATTTTAGTCATTTAAATTCACTGAGTTTTATTCAACGAAAATTACACAACAATTTAAGTCAGCTGAAATTACAGTAAATTTTGAATTTTATTGACTAAAATATACAAGTATTAAATATAAAGCCTATTTAAGTTCATTTGAAAGCTCCTTTAATTAGACTACTTGCCAAGCATTTGTTCAACACTAAAGATAAGGAGTGGGAGTGGGGGTTCATTTGTTATTAGATATCCGCCTCAAATAAATAAATAGGAAACGCTAAATCTAATTTCTCTCTTTACTGTGCGTGTGACGTAAGCACGTTGGACCACATTGTAAGTGGTTACGTCTTTAGATTTACCATTAAATAAACCATACCTTGGGGCAAAGAAAATTACTTGATCACTTTTGTGGGAAAGATATACAGTCGAATTAGCTTTAATTTATATTTATGGCATCCTACCTTCAAAAAAGAAACGTGACCTTTTTACTTTCTCCCAGGTGAACTCATATTACGATGAGGAACATGTTAAATCCCTGCATTTTTGTTTTGCCAGTGATAACCCCAACTTCCTCGGGTCACAAGGAAAAAAACTCTGATTGGCTCTCATTTGTAAGGAACTGCTAGCCCCTCTTTCATATTTACACTGTTAAAGACATGTGATTGGATATATTCCAAACGTGTCCCACATATCTGCAAGATGAAATTAAATATGATTTGATTTTGTTTCTGTCAAAATTTTTTGTCGTTTTTGTTCGTTGAGTAAAATGTCAGTTAATTGTGTTACCGTCTGAGTGAACGTGCATTTGTTTTGATTAGTTATCGTCCTATTTTTTTGTCATTGGAAAATAGGCTGTTGGCGATAAATGAGGCGAAAATTATTAGTCTGGTATAAACCAGTGATGTACAGGAGAGAAGGCAACTGACCGTTCATTTGCGATGAGGCTGAGTTCGATCCAGGACACGTAGGCTCCGACCACCTCCAAACACTGGCAGGTGAGCTCGGGGTGGGTTTGTTGGTACGTCTGTAGGATATGAAACCAGGACTCCACCAGGCTGGGAATGCACTGCTCACGCATGGTGTCTTTAATCAAAGTGTTCCTGCGCGTGTCCTGGAAAACAATGCTCATGTTTAATTTCCAGGCACCTCAGGAATAGAGTTGTCTGTTGTCACGATACCAAAATTACATTAGACAATACCTATTAATTGTATTTTCAACACTTATTCAAAAGCACAATTTTTAAAAAAATACAGAACGCATTTAATTTTAAAAGTACATTTTAAAGTGTGATTGGGAAAGGACAAAACAGTGGGAAGGAACCCCCCGCCCTCCCCACACACACACAGATATGTGTCATAAATTAACTACAGCACAAAACATTCACAAAAGGCTGTCATACAAACCCTGTTTCCATATGAGTTGGGAAATTGTGTTAGATGTAAATATAAACGGAATACAATGGATTTGCAAATCATTTTCAACCCATATTCAATTGAATATGCTACAAAGACAATATATTTGATGTTCAAACTGATAAACCTTTTTTTTTTTTTTACAAATAATCCTTACTTTAGAATTTGATGCCAGCAACACGTGACAAAGAAGTTGGGAAAGGTGGCAATAATTATTGATAAAGTTAAGGAATGCTCATCAAACACTTATTTGGAAAAACCCACAGGTGTGCAGGCTAATTGGGAACAGGTGGGTGCCATGATTGGGTATAAAACAGCTACCCAAAAAATGCTCAGTCTTTCACAAGAAAGGATGGGGCGAGGAGGTGCACCCCTTTGTCCACAACTGCATGAGCAAATAGTCAAACAGTTTAAGAACAATGTTTCTCAAACTGCAGTTGCAAGAAATTTAGGGATTTCAACATCAACGGTCCATAATATCATCAAAAGGTTCAGAGAATCTGGAGAAATCACTCCACGTAAGCGGCATGGCCCGAAACCAACATTGAATGATCGTGACCTTCGATACCTCAGACGGCACTGTATGAAAAACCGACATTAATCTCTAAAGGATATCACCACATTGGCTCAGGGACACTTCAGAAAACCACTGTCGCTAAATACAGTTTGTCGCTACATCTGTAAGTGCAAGTTAAAGCTCTTTATGCAAAGCGAAAGCTATTTATCAACAACATCCAGAAACGCCGCCTGCTTCTCTGGGCCTGAGATCATCTAAGATGGGCTGATGCAAAGTGGAAAAGTGTTCTGTGGTCTGACGAGTCCACATTTCAAATTGTTTTTGGAAATATTTGACAGTGTGTCATCCGGACCAAAGGGAAAACGAACCATCCAGACTGTTATCGACGCAAAGTTCAAAAGCCAGCATCTGTGATGGTATGGGGGTGCATTAGTGCCCAAGGCATGGGTAACTTACACATCTGTGAAGGCACCATTAACGCTGAAAGGTACATACAGGTTTTGGAACAACATATTCTGCCATCTAAGAGCCGTCTTTTTCATGGACGCCCCAGCTTATTTCAGCAAGACAACGCCAAGCCACATTCATCACGTGTTACAACAGCGTGGCTTCGTAAAAAAAAAAAAAAAGATATATACACACACACACACACACACACAAACACACACAGTACAGCCCAAACGCTTGGACACACCTTCTCATTCAATGGGTTTTCTTTATTTTCGTGACTATTTACATTGTAGATTGTCACTGAAGGCATCAATACTATGAATGAACACGTGGAGTTATATACTTAACAAAAAAAGATGAAATGAATGAAAACATGTTTTTAATCCCGTTTTTTCAAATTAGCCACCCTTTGCTCTGATTACTATTTTGCACACTCTTGGCATTCTCATAATGAGCTTCAAGAGGTAGTCACCTGAAAGGGTTTTCACTTCTCAGGTGTCATAGTTTTGATGCCTTCAGTAAAAGAAAACACATCGAATTGAGAAGGTGTCCAAACTTTTGGCCTGTACTGTACGCACGCGCAAACGTGCACGCACGCGCAAACGTACATGCACACACACATAAAGTGGCTTAAGTGCATCACAGATCATTCCTGCTGCGTCTTATTCTCTGGCAAACCAGACGCGTATAAAGTGTGTTGTGAAGTGGAGTTACAGTACACTTACAGTTATGATACACTGCAACAGTTCCTTTATATAATTTGTTTCTGAGAAAGGTTTGGCACGTCGCCCGGGGGCGCTAGGGCCCCGGGCGCTCCCGCCTCCGACCCGCGAGACGGGCGTAGACGGGAGACATTAAACCCCCCTCCTCCCTCTGTGGGAGGGAGGCGAGTTGGGTGCCCGAAATCCCCCGCTCGGAAGCGGATGCCGGTTCAAGGTTCCGACAATGTAGAAGCGGATAATATACCTCCCATGAATTAGTAAATATATGGGAAAGACTATCTCATTATTTTAAAAGGCAGCAGACGTTCTTCTTTGGCACTGACTAAGTGTGCATAAATCGAGAATTAATGCGTCTATCCATGGAAGAAGTGTTGTACAGTATTTGGTACTGACGATAACTAAAAAAGCAGGTATCAATACGTTTTTTTGCGTGTTGTTATCAACCTGCTGGGCTTCACGGTGGAAGAGGGGTTAGTGCGTCTGCCTCACAATACAAAGGTCCTGCAGTCCTGGGTTCAAATCCAGGCTCGGGATCTTTCTGTGTGGAGTTTGCATGTTTTCCCCGTGAATGCGTGGGTTCCCTCCGGGTACTCCGGCTTCCTCCCACTTCCAAAGACATGCACCTGGGGATAGGTTGATTGGCAACACTAAATTGGCCCTAGTGTGTGAATGTGAGTGTGAATGTTGTCTGTCTATCTGTGTTGGCCCTGCGATGAGGTGGAGACTTGTCCAGGGTGTACCCCGCCTTCCGCCTGATTGTAGCTGAGATAGCCGCCAGCGCCCTCCGCGACCCCAAAAAGGGAATAAGCGGTAGAAAATGGATGGATGGATATCAACCTGCTATCAAAAGTACTTTGATATACTTAGTATATACATTTCGCAATCAAACTCAGGACACTTGTTAAAGTTAAAGTACCAAGGATTGTCTCAGACACACACACACTAGGTGTGGTGAAATTTGTCCTCTGCGACGTTCAAAGGTCAAACCAGGACAGTACCTCAGGTGCGTGTAGGATGTCTCGGTCCACTACTTCGGCGTCGATGGCCATGAGCGTCCTTAGGTAGATGTCCACGCCGTGAGGGTTGACACCCACCAGGGACAGGATGTCAAAGAAGAACTTGGGCCAGAGGGTGAGGTACTCCATGATGAAGGTGAGAGCAAACACCTGAGCAGCTTTGTTCCTGATAAAGACCTTCTCAGGCTGAGTGTTCATCAACTGCATCAACAAAAGCTTGTCAACGCCGCGTCTTTAAAAGAACCTGTCCGATCACGTCGGCACTCACCTGCATCTGCAGCCACTTCATCAGCGTCTCTCTGATGAGTTGCTGCTGGGCGCCACTTAGCCCGCTGTGTCTGCAACATTGCATGCCAATCATTAATTACAAGCAATAACAAATACATTTACAGAGCCCGCCGCTGCCTCACCTGAACTTGATCTGATGCTCCAAAACTTGGAAGCAAAAGAACTTGACGTGGTCATCACTGGACATAAACAGGGTATGAAGTCACTTACATGACGTGTACAGGCCCACACACTTACATACCTGTAGACGCCTTTAGCAAGCGCCTGTGCACACACCTCCCAGGCGTCCTGCGACTCCTTCAGCTGCTCGAAGTATGCCATGGCCTGAAGGGCACACAAGAACCTTTACATGAGCATTGGTATCAAGCAAAACAATCATTCAGTAGATGTACGTTAGACTGATGCAAAGGATATCAATTGTCAGCTTCTGGAATTAGAGTGAGTGAAACGTAACCCAGCCTGCCACACGGAGCTGACTAATATCCTCACCCTCTGCCTGTATCGGGCATCAGCATTCGGGTTGAGCCCCAGCAGGGCCTGCTCGTCCATGATTGCAGCAACAGACTGGCAGGCCATTCGTGGGTTAGCTTTGCTCCACGGTCACTGTGCTCCTCTCAGTCGACCTCACACAGCTTTCTCTCATCTGGCCGGAAGATCAGACCAGGATTGATTGATTGAGACTTTTATTAGTAGATTGCACAGTACAGTACATATTCCGTACAATTAACCACTAGATGGTAACACTTGAATACGTTTTTCAACTTGTTTAAAGGCCTACTGAAACCCACTACTACCGACCACGCAGTCTGATAGTTTATATATCAATGATGAAATCTTAAAGGCCTACTGAAATTAGATTTTCTTATTTAAACGGGGATAGCAGGTCCATTCTATGTGTCATACTTGATCATTTCGTGATTTTGCTGAAAGGATTTAGTAAAGAACATCCACAATAAAGTTCGCAACTTTCGGTCGCTAACAGAAAAGCCCTGCCTTTACAGGAAGTCGCAGACGATGACGTCACATGTTGATGGCTCCTCACATATTCACATTGTTTTTAATGGGAGCCTCCAAAAAAAAGAGCTTATCGGACCAAGAAAACGACAATTTCCCCATTATTTGAGCAAGGATGAAAGTTTCGTGTTTGAGGATATTAATAGCGACGGACTAGAAAAAAAAAAAAAAAAAAAACAAGTAAAAAAAAAATACGCGATTGCATTGGGACGGATTCAATTTTTTTTAGACACATTCACTAGGATCATTCTGGGAAATCCCTTATCTTTCTATTGTGTTGCTAGTGTTTTAGTGAGTTTAACAGTACCTGATAGTCGGAGGTGTGTGTCCACGGGTGTCTTGATGCCAGTGTCTCAGGGAAGTCGACGGCAGCTTTATGGACGGGGCAAGCTCAGCGGATCTCCGGTAAGAAGCGACTTTTTACCACAATTTTCTCACCAAAACCTGCTGGTTGACATTCGGTCGGGATCCATGTTCGCTTGACCGCGCTCTTATCCATAGTAAAGTTTCACCTCCGGGAATTTCAAACAAGGAATCACCGTGTGTTTGTGTGGCTAAAGGCTAAAGCTTCCCAACTCCATCTTTCTACTGTGACTTTTCCAATATTAATTGAACAAATTGCAAAAGATTCAGCAACACAGATCTCCAAAATACTGTGTAATTATGCCGTTAAAGCAGGCGACTTTTAGCTGTATGCGTGTGCAGCGCTCATATTTCCTAACAGCCAGTGAAGTCACGCGTACACGTCATCATTACGCGACGTTTTCAAGACGAAACTCCTGGGATATTTAAAATTGTAATGTAGTAAACTAAAAAGGCCGTATTGGCAAGTGTTGCAATGTTAATATTTCATCATTGATATATAAACTATCAGACTGCGTGGTGGGTAGTAGTGGGTTTCAGTAGGCCTTTAACATTGCAACACATGCCACTACGGCCGGTTTAGTTTACTAAATTGCAATTTTAAATTTCCCACGAGGTATCCTGTTGAAAACGTCGCGGAATGATGACGCGTATGATGACGTGTGGGCGTGACGTCACCGGTGGAAGCGGACATGTTCTTCCAGCACCGAACACGCTAAAAGTAGTCTGTTTATATCGCATAATTACACAGCATTCTGGACATCTGTGTTGCTGAATCTTTTGCAATTTGTTCAATTAATAATGGAGACTACAAAGAAGAAAGATGTTGGTGGAAAGCGGTGTATTGCAGCCGGCTGTAGCAACACAAACACAGTCGGTGTTTCTTTGTTTGTTGGGAAGCTTTAATATGGAACAGAGCGGTCAAGCAAACATGGTTCTCTACACACATGTGAACCGGCAGGTTTGGGTGAGAAAATTGTGGTAATAAGTCGGCTCTTACCGTAAACATGAGCGGAGCTTGTGTCGTTCCTCCTGCAGCTGTCAAAGAGGCAGCTGCGACTTTCTTGCCTCCTCCGTGGCTTCCCTCAGAGACATCTCTCCGACTTTCAGGTATGACTATATAATCATACTAAAACACTAGCAACACAATAAGCACATTAGGGATTTTCCAGAATTAGCCTAGTAAATGTGTCTAATAACATCTGAATCGCTCCCACTGCCCTCGTCTTCTTCTTTTTTCTTCTTCTAGTCCTTCACTCTCATATCCTCATCCACGAATCTTTTATCCTTGCTCAAATTAATGGGGAAAAGGTCGATTTCTCAGTCCGAATCGCTCTAGCTGCTGGTGGCCATGATTGTAAACAATGTGAAGATGTGAGGAGCCATACAACCCGTGACGTCACGTGCACATCGTCTGCTACTTCCCGTACAGGCAAAGCCTTTTTATTAGCGACCAAAAGTTGCGAACTTTATCGTCGATGTTCTCTACTAAATCCTTTCAGCAAAAATATGGCAATATCGCAAAATGATCAAGTATGACACATAGAATGGACCTGCTATCCCCGTTTAAATAAGGAAAATCTCATTTCTGTAGGCCTTTAATAAATACACTTTTTGGCAAGTGACTTAGTTGTGATATCCCTCTCTGCATGAAAGTTTAAAAGTAGCATATATGAATGCAGTATGAAGAATATTTTTTCTAATGTATACACATATAATCATATGTATAAACTGCTGTGATTATATGCATCAAGTGTTCATTCAAGGCCAAGGCAAAATATCGTAATATACCGTATTTCCTTGAATAGCCGCAGGGCATATAGTATACGCCTGCCTTGAATTACTGCCGGGTCAAACTCGCTTCGCCAAATAATTAGCGCATGCTTAGTGTTACCGCCTGGTCAAACTTGTGACGTCACGAGTGACACTTCCCCTGTCATCATTTTCAATATGGAGGAGGCTGATTTCAATACCGGTAATTTGAAATTGCATAAAGGGAAGAAGATTAAGAACTATTCAGTAGGATTTAAGGTCCAAGCTTACACCACACTCAAATTTTTACTGCATGCCTTTTAGGACTGGGCGATATATCGATATACGATGTATATCGCGGGTTTGTCTCTGTGTGATATAGAAAATGACTATATCGTAATATTCGAGTCGACGTGCTCACGCAGCTGCGGGCATTACACTCTCCTCCTCTTTCCTGTGTCTCCTCACAGACAAGCAGGCGCATATTCATACGTCACTTACTGTCACGTCATACGTCACATACGTACACGCCCTCGCCAAGCGGAGAGGTCATGGCATGGCTAACGTTAGCTGTGATGCTAGCGGGTTGTTGCGGAGAAAGAAGGTGCGGATCTCGTAACAAATGAAGGAAGAACTAATTCCCAAGAAAAACAGCACGGAGTCCATCGTCTGGCGGTGGTTCGGCTTCTAGCGGGAATATGTCGAATGGACAACTTTAATTTGTCATGTGTGGGGCACAAGTGTTGCTACCAAAAGTAGCATTACTGCTAATAGGTAGCATCATTTGAAAAGTCACCTTTAATAAATACAGTTTTGGTAAATTGACTTAGTTGTGATTTCCTTCTCCGCATGAAAGTTTAAAAGTAGCATATATTAGTGCATTATGGAGAAGAATGTTTTAATGTAGACACATAGAATCATCATAATGCTGTGATTATATGCATCAAGTGTTCATTCAAGGCTAAGGCAAAATATCGTAATATATATCGTATATCGCGATATGGCCTAAAAATATTGCGGTATTAAAAAAAGGCTATATCGCCCAGCCCTAATGCCTTTGGTAATTGCCAGAGTGAGAATAGATTTTAAAATAATTAGCGCATGCTTACTTTTACCGCATGCCTTTGGTAAGAACCGGCGGCATATCGCGATATGCCCTAAAAATATCGCAATATTAAAAAAAACAATATCACCCAGCCCTACGTACAATTGACCACTAAACGGTAACACTTGAATAAGTTTTTTTAACTTATTTAAGTCGGGGTCCACGTTAATCAATTCATGGTAGATGGAGATGTCAAAAATAGTACATTTTCACCACAAATCACATCATTTGCGTTAAACAATCACTGCACAACATATTCACCAGAGAGAAAAAGGGTTTTAAATTGAAAAAGTCTTATGTTAGCTGAAAACCGTTCAAGTCTGTGCACCTGTTAATAAATCATGCAAACAAGGGAGCCCTGAGGGGGAGCTAGCTTGCTAACGTGAGCTAGCATTAGCGTCCCCCCCTCCCCCCAGAGTACTGACACGAAAACAAACGCTTGGGGGGGGGTGCGGCATCAGTTAACATGCTTTTTTTTTTTTTTTTTTTTTTTTTTTTAGTTTTATCAGAACCAAGGAAGATCGTCTCTATCGATCACAGAGACTAAGCGTCTGGCCGAATAAGACAACGTAAAGAAGAGGAGGACAACCTCAAAGGCTCACCTTATTGTGACCACAGTTGGTTCACAGTGGTCTCTGTCCCCCGATGACAACAATGCGGGGTTCGCGGAAAGGAGCAGAATTGTCTAGAATGTCGTCACAATTACTGGCACGAGAGAGGCGGCGGTGCGGCGTGTCTGTTCGGTTCACTTCCGGCTCAATGAACCGGAAGAGGTTAAACCCCAGCGAGCTGAATCTTTACACATTTACGTACTTGAGTCATTTTATAGCGCTTATAATTGTACAAAAATGACTCTAAGGTAGACGTATTGTTTCAAGAAATACGTTGTTTGAAAAAATAAATTTAATAATACCATATTAATGGCCTACTGAAATGAGATTTTCTTATTCAAACAGGGATAGCAGGTCCATTCTATATGTCATACATGATCATTTCGCAATATTGCCGTATTTTTGCTGAAAGGATTTAGTAGAGAACATCGGCGATAAAGTTCGCAACTTTTGGTCGCTCATAAAAAAAGCATTGCCTGTACCGGAAGTAGAAGACGATGTGCGCGTGACGTCACGTGTTGTCGGGCTCTGTCGCGCAAAATTTCTTCCCCGCTACAAACCCCCACCCCCTTTTCATTAAAACGCTCTCTACCTCTAACAACAAAAAAACTGTGGAAACAATGATGCTGTGTTCCAAATTTAATTTATTTAATAAATCTGAATGAGCCTATGGCTTTGCACTTTGTGTATTATGTATATATTTGTTTATATTCTATTTTTGTTATTTTGAATTTACAACCCTCTGGCGCTGTTTTGTACTGTTTTCATAATGTTTTATATTGTTGTTTGACTTACTGTTTGTAATTTTTTTAATTTATAAATAAAAATAAAAAAAAGTTGATAAGATATTGCTTTCTGTGTGGAGTTTGCATGTTCTCCCCGTGAATGCGTGGGTTCCCTCCGGGTACTCAGGCTTCCTCCCACTTCCAAAGACATGCACCTGGGGATAGGTTGATTGGCAACACTAAATTGGCCCTAGTGTGTGAATGTGAGTGTGAATGTTGTCTGTCTATCTGTGTTGGCCCTGCGATGAGGTGGCGACTTGTCCAGGGTGTACCCTGCCTTCCGCCCGATTGTAGCTGAGATAGGCGCCAGCGCCCCCCGCGACCCCGAAAGGGAATAAGCGGTAGGAAATGGATGGATGGATGGATGGAAGATATTGCCATATATGTATATATACGTATATATATATATATATATATATATACATGCATATGTGTGTGTGTATATATATATATATATATATATATATATATATATATTATATATATATATATATATATATATACATAGATTTATGAATATATGCATACATGTGTGTGTGTGTATATATATGTATGTATATATATATATATATATATATATATATAGATATATATATGTATACATATATATATATATGTATATATATGTATATATATACATATATATATATATGTATGTATATATAATATTCTATTTTAGTTGCTCTATTGAGTTTACAACCCCCTTGGTGCTGTTTTGTACTGCTTCTGTACTTGTTTTGTTTATTATTATTTATTTGCTTCTATGTTGCATATTTTAATTAAGGTTTATAAAGAAAAAAAATAATAATAATTTACTTCCGGGGTCACATTTCCTCACGTTTCTTCTTACGTCATCCCATAGCTTGTGTTTGTAAATTGTTTTTTTTAAATGTTTTTTATTTGTTATAATATAGCGTTAACAAAACGTCTGTATTTTTATAATATAGCGTTATATCTTTATAATATAGCGTTATATTTTTAGAATATAGCGTTATATTTTTATAATATAGCGTTATATTTTTATAATATAGCGTTATATTTTTATAATATAGCGTTATATTTTTATAATATAGCGTTATATTTTCATGATAACGCGTTAACAAAACGTCTGTATTAATCGGACAAATTAACTTGAGGATATTCCTGATTAAATGCACATTTGACTCGTGGACATATGCGGAAATGAATAACCGTGTAATTCAGGTTTTTTTAGTTCTTTGTGTAAGTGAACTAAATTAAAATGGCATTTATGTGAACTTAAATGTTTTTAGTTTCAATCGTTGTCTTTACGTCAGCACTCATCTTTCCCATAAATCGTGTTACTTTGGAAATGCATATGTGAACAAATACTCATTGCACATTTGACTACCGTACAGGACGGAGAATTAAACGATTTTTGATTCGTTTTCCACGGGTCAACGCTACTTCAGGGTTAATTTTTCTTTCAGACGGATGGGTTTTAGGTTGATATTGTTGGCAAACACGATTTACTGAGATTCACTCTAACTTCGAGTAAGAACATACCTTTACTGTATGCGGCTGGTCCGTGGAAGCCCAATATTGAGACGTAAAAGGAAACATGTGTGACGTAAGAGGAAACATGACCCCGGAAGTAGATGGGGGGAAAGGTTTTTGTAGGGGGGAAGAAATTTGGCGTGACAGCTCCTCACATCCTCACATTGTTTATAATGATAGCCACCAGCCGCAAGAGCGATTCGGACCGAGAAAGCGACGATTTCCCCATTAATTTAAGCGAGGATGAAAGATTCCTGGATGAGGAAAGTTAGAGTGAAGCACTCGAAAAAGAAAAGGAAAAAAAAGGCGAGGGCAGTGAGAGCGATTTAGATGTTATTAGACACATTTACTAGAATATATCTGGAAAATCCCTTATCTGATTATTGTGTTACTAGTGTTTTCGTGAGATATATAGTCATACCTGAAAGTCGCAGGGGTGTGTTGACCGCCAGTGTTTCTGATGGAAGCCATGGATTAGCCAAGAAAATCGCAGTTGCCTCTTTGACAGCTGCTGCAGGAGGGCGCAAGCTCAGTTGATGTCTCCGGTAAGAGCCGACTTATTACCACAATTTTCTCACCGAAACCTGCAAGTTCACATGTGGTCGGGAAACATGTTCGCTTGACCGCTCTGTTCCATATTAAATCTTCCCAACAAACAAAGAAACACCGGCTGTATTTCGGTTGCTAAAGGCAGCTGCAATCCACCGCTTTCCACCAACAGCATTCTTCTTTATAGTCTCCATTATTAATTGAACATATTGCAAAAGATTCAGCAGCACAGATGTCCAAAATACTGTGTAATTATGCAATTAAATCGGACGACTTTTAGCCGTGAGTGGTGCTGTGATAAAATGTCCGCTCCAACCAATAACGTGACAAGCACGCGTCATCATATGCGTCATCATTCCGCGACGTTTTCAACAAGAAACTCCGCAGGAAATTTAAAATTGCAATTTAGTAAACTAAACCGGCCGTATTGGCATGTGTTGCAATGTTAGTATTTTATTGATATATAAACTATCAGACTGCATGGTCGGTAGTAGTGGGCTTCAGTAGGCCTTTAAATACTAGAGGTGTGGGAAAAAATTGATTCGAATACGAATCGCGATTCTCAGGTTGTGCGATTCAGAATCGATTATCTTTTTTTTTTTTAATCGATTTTATTTTTTTTTTATTGGTTTTTTTTTCATCAATCTAACAAACCACTACACAGCAATACCATAACAATGCAATCCAATTCCAAAATCAAACCGGACCCAGCAACACTCAGAACTGCAATAAACAGAGCAATTGAGAGGAGACACAAACACGACACAAAATAAACCAAAAGTAGTGAAACAAAAATGAATATTATCTGTTCTCTGTTGTCCTCTGTGTTTTTTATACACTTCGATTTCTATTTTACTGTTTTAATTGATTTTACCCTTTAAAATAGTTTTTAATCATATTTGTTTTTATATTGTTTTTATTGGTTTTATATTTATTTATTTTTTGTTTTTATTCAGTCATTGGTGGAGCATAATATATATATATATATACTTTTTTTTAAATTTTATTTTATTTATTTATTTTAATTTTTTTTACAATTGTTTTTAACATGGGTGTGCAGCACTTTGGAAACGTTATTGTTGTTTAAATGTGCTATATAAATAAAGTGGATTGGATTGGATTGGATTATCAACAACAGTATCAATTTTAGTTATAATTTCAGCATAGCAGTGATTAAAAATCCCTCATCGACATTATCATTAGACATTTATAAAAAAAAAATTAAAAAAAGAACAATAGTGTAACAGTGGCTTGCTTACACTTGCATCTCATGTCATAAGCTTGACAACACACTGTGTCCAATGTTTTCACAAAGATAAAATAAGTCATATTTTTGGTTCATTTAATAGTTAAAACAAATTTACATTTTTGCAATCGGTTGATAAAACATCGTCCTTTATAATTATAAAAGATTTTACAAAAATCTACTACTCTGCTAGCATGTCAGCAGACTGGGGTGGATCCTGCTGAAATTCTATGTATTGAATGAATAGAGAATCATTTTAAATCGGGAAAAAAATTGTTTTTGAATTGAGAATTGTGTTGAATTGAATATATATATATATATATATATATATATATATATATATATATATATATATATATATATATATATATATATATATATATATATATATATATATATATATATATATATATATATACAATTATTATCGAAAAACTGTTTGCATGCTTTATTTTGTTGGCGGAATTTGACCGGAAGTCCGTCCCCCTGTCGACCACTTGACGTGTGCAGTCTCCGCCCCCAGACTTCCTCTTTCACTGTGGCTGGGCGAAAGGCACCATGAAGGCGTCCGGCACTGTACGTAAAATGATCAATTCACCCTCAAAAAACGGACGGGAAGCCAATTCCGCTTGTAGATATTGACTTATAACGACAAAGGCTTCCCGTTGTTGCTTTGACATGTGTGAAAGTCTCGTCCTTTGTCGATAGATTGCACGTTTTTTTCGCTCCGGTGTCGGTTTGCTTCCAACATGGCGGCCGCGACACCATGTGGACGACGACGACGGCGTAAAAGAAGACTTACGTAAAATAAGACTTAAATGGAACTGGACGGACAAAGTTACCGTACTTATTTTATTTGCATACAAGTTTGTTTGGTTTAGTGATGTAAATTTATCCCACTTTAAACGCCGACTTAGCGGGATGCTAACGCATGCTAATGCTAACGGTTATGGTGGAATGTTTCTGTTTATTGGAAGTAAATAAGTTGTCATTTAACGTAAGTTTTGCACCTGAATGAGCCCTCATGTTCATATACATAGTCACATTAGCTGTAACCAGGGCTGGGCGACACCGCCTTTTTCAAATATCGTGATTTAAAACCCCTTCTCACTCCTGCGCTTACTAAAGGCATGCAGTAAAAGTAAGCATGCGCTAATTATTTTATAACCTCTTCTCACTTCGGCACTTACCAAAGGCATGCAGTAAACATTTGAGTGTGATGTAAGCTTGGACATTAAATCCTACTGAATAGCTGTTAATCTTCCCTTTCTGCGAATTGAAATTATCAAAAAAAACATCATTCTGAAAATGATGACAGGTCAAGTGTCACTCGTGACGTCACGAGTTTAACCAGGCGGTAATACTAAGCATGCACTAATTATTTTGCGAAGCAAGTTTGACCTGGCAGTAAATCAAGGCAGGCACATACTATATGCCCTGCGGCAATTCAAAGAAATATGGTATATTACGTTATTTTGCCTTGGCCTTGAATGAACACTTGATGCATATAATCACAGCAGTATGATTATTATATGTCTACATTAAAACATTCTTCATAGTGCATTCATATATACTATTTATAAACTTTAATGCAGAGAGGAAAATCACAACTACCGTATTTCCTTGAATTGCCACCGGGGCACTAATTAATTTAAAACCTCTTCTCACTCCTGCGCTTACCAAAGTCATGTGGTAAAAGTAAGCATGCGCTAATTATTTTATAACCTCTTCTCGCTCCGGCACTTATCAAAAGCATGCTGTAGAAATTTGAGTGTGATGTAAGCTTGGACCTTAAATCCTACTGAATAGCTTTTAATCTTCTTCCCTTTATGCGATTTCAAATTACCCAAAAAATCATCATTTTGAAAATGATGACAGGGGAAGTGTCACTCGTGACGTCACGAGTTTGACCAGGCGGTAATACTAAGCATGCGCTAATTATTTTGCGAAGCGAGTTTGACCCGGCAGTAAATCAAGGCAGGCACATACTAAATGCCCTGCGGCAATTCAAGGAAATATGGTATATTACGTTATTTTACCTTGGCCTTGAATGAACACTTGATGCATATATTCACAGCAGTATGATGATTCTATGTGTCGACATCAAAACATTCTTCTTCATACTGCATTCATATATGCTACTTTTAAACTTTCATGCAGAGAGGGAAATCACAACTACCGCATTTCCTTGAATTGCCACCGGGGCACTAATTAATTTAAAACCTCTAATCATTCCTGCGCTTACCAAAGGCATGCGGTAAAAGTAAGCACGCGCTAATCTTTTAAAAACCTCTTCTGACTCCGGCACTTACCAAAGGCATGTAGTAAAAATTTGAGTGTGATGTAAGCTTGGACCTTAGAGCCTACTGAATAGCTCTTAATCTTCTTCCCTTTATGCGATATCTAATTACTGGTATAGAAACCAGCCTCCTCTAATTTTTGAAAATGATGACAGGGGAAGTGTCACTCGTGACGTCACGAGTTTGACCAGGCGGTAATACTAAGCATGCGCTAATTATTTTGCGAAGCGGGTTTGACCCGGCAGGAATTCAAAGCAGGCGCATACTATATGCCCTGTGGCAATTCAAGGAAATACGATAAGTCATTTGACCAAAAGTGTATTTATTAAAGTTATTAAGCAATGGCACAAACATTCAAGTCATTTCCAAAACATAAAGTGCAAGATTGTCAGAGACATTTTAAGTGTCAAATAAAAATGAGCTGCATAATAGGAAATCAAATAGTATTCGTCCTTCACTCTGTGGTAGGTTACTACGGTTATTAATTTCACTTCATTCTCTAGCGAGTGACTTTTCAAATGATGGTACATATTAGCAGTAATGCTACTTTTTATAGCAATGCTTTTGCCCCACACTTAAGAAAATTGTGGTTTTCTGTTTGACATATTCCCACTTGAAGCATGACGTGACAGTAAGTGACGTATGTAAGAACGTGCGCCTGCTTGTCTGTGAGAAGGAAAGACAGGAAAGAGTGAGAAGAGCCTGAAGTGTAGGCCCGCAACTAAAAGCAACTGCGTGAGAACGTATACTCAAATATTACGATATAGTCATTTTCTATATCGCACAGAGACAAACCCGCGATATATCGCCCAGCCCTAGGTGTAACCTTTTCAAATGGTTTGTTTGCACACCAACCCAAAAGTCACATGATCCCAGTGATGTGATTTTTTTCTGGTGTGCAGAAAGCAAATGTGATCCTTGTCGCCTTTCTCTGATGCTGCAGTGCCTTTGAAAGTGAATTCAAGGATTGACATTGTTTGCATCTGGAACTGTGTATTTCACCTGCAGTACATGAAAGCTCCTATTTCCAGATACCAATCAGGATGTTCACGATACCTGTGTTAACTTGTCTTCTTTGTGTGTAAAGCTCAGAGAGTACAAGGTCATCGGGCGTCTGCTGCCCTCTGCCAAGAACCCGTCCCCCCCTCTGTACCGCATGAGGATCTTTGCCCCCAACCATGTGGTGGCCAAGTCTCGTTTCTGGTACTTTGTGTCCCAATTGAGGAAGATGAAGAAGGCGTCAGGCGAGACTGTTTACTGTGGACTGGTGAGTGTTGACTATCGTGTGACGCGCCGATTGCCCTAAACGACCATCAGTTAACACAGGTTGTGTCCAGGTCCACGAGAAGACCCCTCTGAAGGTGAAGAACTTTGGCATCTGGCTGCGTTACGACTCTCGTAGTGGCACTCACAACATGTACAGAGAGTACCGTGACCTCACCACCTCTGGAGCTGTCACACAGTGCTGTGAGTGACCTTTAACATTTGTGAGGGCTGTGCAGTGTGTCCAATGTCTAAATAATTGTCTCCTTGCAGATCGGGATATGGGAGCTCGCCACCGTGCCCGCGCCCACTCCATCCAGATCATGAAAGTGCAGATCATTGCCGCCAACAAGTGTCGCAGACCGGCCATCAAGCAGTTCCACGTGAGCCACCCCTTCCACTCGTCAACATGTTTCACTTTATTTCCCACTAACCGGGAGCTGATTTCCTCCCGTAGGATTCAAAGATCAAATTCCCGCTGCCTCACCGGGTCCTGCGCCGCCAGCACAAGCCGCGCTTCACCACCAAGAGACCAAACACCTTCTTCTAAACGTGGGGCCCAAATAAAGTTATCTTGTTGGAATGAAACATACTGTTTTGTTTTTTAAATAGTCATTAGCAGAGTGCATGCTAGATTACTTAGAAACAAGTGGTTTACAGAGAAGCCTCTAACCGTAAATGCACACCATAAAAGTGGATGGAACAATGAAAGTTTAAGCCTTAGGGATATCCACTTTTAAAGACAAAAACATCTGAAATAAAAGGGTTTATTCTTTTCCACTGCTGTACAAAATGATTGCACTATAACACAAAGATAATATATTTTTAAGTCTAAAGACTGTCGTTTCTTAGTCAACTTTTGTTAACTTTAGAACTGACAAAATACTATATTTTAGGCAAAAGTACTAAAAACTAGTGTAATTATCTGTCTGTGCAGCTAGTTAATTTTACTTGGGAAGGCATCCTAAATAAAGATATCTAGAAATTAGCAGGACTTCAAGCTAGAAATAAATATTAATTGGCAATTCTTAAAGTAAGATATGTTGGGGATGTTACAAAATCGCTAAGATAATACTTCCTTTGTGGTGAAAATCAAATTTGTGATTTGAACAGTTATTTTCTCAAATTTAACATTTTTAAACTACAATTGGCCCGAATGTGTGAAGGTGAGTGTGAATGTTGTCTGTGTTGGCCCTGTGATGAGGTGGCGACTTGTCCAGGGTGTACCCCGCCTAACGCCCGAATGCAGCCAAAATATGCTCCAGCGACCCCAAAATGGACAAGCGATAGAAAATGGATGGAATAGGCAAATATAATTATTTCTTCTACAATTAAGAATATGCTGTTTAGTCAATAACTTAAAAAATAGCTCTTAAAACTCGGGAAATTTCTAGGAATACCATTTAAAATCTTGCTTGTCCCGGGTGTACACCGCCTTCTGACCATGTGGAGCTGGGATAGGCTCCAGCACCCCCTGCGACCCCATAAGGGACAAGCACTAGGAAATGGATGGATGGGCAAGTGACAAATAATTTGCAGTAGCTGAAAGGGTCCATAGGAGAGCAGTGTTTAGTAGCTGCTGTGCTGGCTGCTAAGTTTTTCTACTGCCCCCATGTGGGTAATAATGGAATCAACTGCATCAATACCAGTCAATAATAGTGAAGTTAATCATTTTTATATTGCGCTTTTCTGTAAGACTTAAAGCGCTTTTCATATTAAAGGCCTACTGAAATGAGATTTTCTTAATTAAAAGGGGATAGCAGGTCCATTCTAGGTGTCATACTTGATCATTTCGCGATATTGCCATATTTTTGCTGAAAGGATTTAGTAGAGAACATCGACGATAAAGTTCGCAACTTTCGGTCGCTAATAAAAAAGCTTTGCCTGTACCGGAAGTAGCAGACGATGTGCGCGTGACGTCGCGGGTTGTAGGGCACCTCACATCGTTTATAATGATAGCCACCAGCAGCAAGAGCAATTCGGACCGAGAAAGCGACGATTTCCCCATTAAGTTGAGCGAGGATGAAAGATTCGTGGATGATGAAAGTTAGAGTAAATTAGACACATTTACTAGGATAATTCTGGAAAATCCCTTATCTGCTTATTGTGTTACTAGTGTTTAAGTGAGATTATAAAGTCATACCCGAAAAGTCGGAGGTGTGTGGTGACCGCCAGTGTCTCTGATGGAAGCCATGGAGGAGCCAAAAAAGTCACAGCCTCTTTGACAGCTGCAGGAGGACGCAAGCTCCGCTCATGTCTCTGGTAAGAGCAGACTTATTACCACAATTTTCTCACCGAAACCTGCAGGTTGAAATGTGGTCGGGAAACATGTTCGCTTGACCGCTCTGTTCCATATTAAAGCTTCACAACAAACAAAGAAACACCGGATGTGTTTGTGTTGCTACAGCCGGCTGCGATACACCGCTTTCCACCAACATCTTTCTTCTTTGTAGTCTCCATTATTAATTGAACAAATTGCAAAAGATTCAGCAACACAGATGTCCGAAATACTGTGTAATTATGCAATTAAAGCAGACGACTTTTAGCCGTGAGTGGTGCTAGGATAAAATTTCCACTCCAACCAATAAGGTCACAAGCACGCATCATCATTCTGCGACATTTTCAACAGGATACTTCGCGGGAAATTTTAAATTGCAATTTAGTAAACTAAACCGGCCGTATTGACATGTGTTGCAATGTTAATATTTCATCATTGATATATAAACTATCAGACTGCGTGTTGGGTAGTAGTGGGTTTCAGTAGGCCTTTAAAAGCCATTATCTACATCTTTAAGCTACATTTAAACCAGTGTGGGTAGGTAGGGAAAGTGTTTTGCCCAAGGACACATCGGCAGTGACTAGTATGGCGGAAGCAGGGGATCGAACCTGGAACTCTCAAGTTGCTGGAACGGCCGCTCTATCAATAGAGCCACACCGATCAAAGTCAACAACTATAGAAATATTGCTTCACCAGGTGGACTTCCTTCCTCCCTGAAGAGACGCCTTGCTGGCCTGTTGCTTAAGTGGGGGTCAAAGGTCACACTTTAAACAGACAATTTCTGGGGTCATGTGACTTCGAAGATGTTGATTCATGAGTTAGGCACATGTAGTGAGACGTCACGTGTTCACTTCGTCTTTTGGCGAGCATGAAGACACGCCCCCTGCAGAGACCAGGGGGTCGGGAACCTTTTTGGCTGAGAGAGCTATGTAAGCCCATCCATCCGTCCATCCATTTTCTACCGCTTATTCCCTTTGGGGTCACGGGGGGCGCTGGTGCCTATCTCAGCTTCAATCTGGCGGAAGGTGGAGTACACCCTGGATAAGTCGCCACCTTATCGCAGTGTCAACACAGATAGACAACATTCACACTCACATTCACACACTAGAGCCAATTATAATGTTGCCAATCAACCTATCCCCAGGTGCATGTCTTTGGAAGTGGGAGGAAGCGGGAATACCCCGAGGGAACCCACGCATTCATGGGGAGAACATGCAAACTCCACACAGAAAGATCCCGAACCCGGGATTGAACCCAGGACTACTCAGGACCTTCGTATTGTGAGGCAGACGCACTAACCCCTCTTCCAACGTGAAGCCCGGCCATGTAAGCCAAATATTTCAAAAAGTATTTCCCTGAGAGCCATATAATATTTTTTAACACGGAATACAAGTAAATGTGTGCATTTCTAAGTAAGACCAACATTTTTAGAGTGTAATACGTCTCTTATTGTTTTTAATAACATTGTTATTCTAAATTTAACCAATAATAATTAAAATACTTCTTACCATTAATGCGACGACTTCAACATGTGCGATACAAAACGAATGGTTGGATTAAAATGCATGAGAATGTTTTATAATCCATCTATCCATTTTCTACCGCTTATTCCCTTTTGGGATCGCGGGAGGCCTGGTGCCTATCTCAGCTTGAATCTGGCGGAAGGTGGGGTACACCCTGGACAAGTCGCTACCTCATCGCCAATGTTTTATAATTTGAACGTTATTTTTAACACTGTGATTACCTGCGGAATTATTCATTACTTATCGTGTTAAGCAATGTCAGCTAATATTTATCTGAGAGCCAGATGTAGTCATCAAAAGAGCCACATCTGGCTCTAGATCAGGAGTCGGCAACCCAAAAAGTTGAAAGAGCCATATTGGACCAAAAATACAAAAACAAATCCGTCTGGAGCCGCAAAAAATTAAAAGCCATATTACATACAGATAGTGTGTCATGAGATATAAATTGAAATATGAGGACTTAAAAGAAACTAAATGACCTCAAATATAGCTACAAATGAGCCATAATAATGCAATATGTATATACAGCTAGCCTAAATAGCATGTTAGCATCAATTAGCTTACAGTCGTGCAGTGACCAAATATGTCTGATTAGCATTCCACATAAGTCAATAACATCAACAAAACTCACCTTTGTGCATACGTGCACAACGTTATTAGTTTGGTGGACAAAATGAGACAGAAAAAGAAGTGGCATAAATCACGTCCTAGAAAGTCGGAGAAAGTTATGCATGTAAACAAACCACGGTGAGTTCAAGGACCGCCAAAATTAGTGGGACAAAACGGCGCTCGTTAAATACTCGAATCAGTGAAGCATGTTTAATATAAACAGTGTGCTTTATAGCAATTAGGGAGCTTTGTGTCATGTTTGTCTTCCTAAAGCAGGGGTCAGCAACCCAAAATGTTGAAAGAGCCATATTGGACCAAAAATACAAAAACAAATTCGTCTAGAGCCGCAAAAAAAGCCATATGACATACAGATAGTGTGTCATGAGGTATAAATTGGATTATGAGGACTTAAAGGAAACTAAATGAGCTCAAATATAGCTCCAAATGAGGCATAATGATGCAATATGTACATACAGCTAGCCTAAATAGCATGTTAGCATCATTTAGCTTACAGTCATACAGTGACCAAATATGTCTGATTAGCACTCCACACAAGTCAATAACATCAACAAAACTCACCTTGTGCATTCATGCGCAACCTTATAAGTTTGGTGGACAAAATGAGACAGAAAAAGAAGTGGCATAAATCACGTCCTAGAAAGTCGCAGAAAGTTATGCATAGACACAAACTAGGGTGAGTTCAAGGACCGGCAAAATTAGTAGGACAAAATGGCGCTCGCCAAATATTTAAATCAGTGAAGCATGTTTAATATAAACATTGTGCTTAATAGCAATTAGGGAGCTTTGTGTCATGTTTGTCTTCCTAAAGCAGGGGTCGGCAACCCAAAAAGTTGAAAGAGCCATATTGGACCAAAAATACAAAAACAAATCCGTCTGGAGCCGCAAAAAAATAAAAGCCATATTACATACAGATAGTGTGTCATGAGATATAAATTTAAATATGAGGACTTAAAAGGAAACTAAATGATCTCAAATATAGCTACAAATGAGGCATAATGATGCAATATGTACATACAGCTAGCCTAAATAGCATGTTAGCATCAATTAGCTTACAGTCATGCAGTGACCAAATATGTCTGATTAGCACATTCCACATAAGTCAATAACATCACCAAAACTCACCTTTGTCCATTCATGCACAACGATATATGTTTGGTGGACAAAATGAGACAGAAAAAGAAGTGGCATAAATCACGTCCTAGAAAGTCGGAGAAAGTTATGCATGTAAACAAACTAGGGTGAGTTCAAGGACCGCCAAAATTAATAGGACAAAACGGCGCTCGCCAAATACTCGAATCAGTGAAGCATGTTTAATATAAACAGTGTGCTTTACAGAAATTAGGAAGGTTTGTGTCATGTTTATCCTCCTATAGGAACCCCTTATCATTTCCATTTTTCATATATTTTTGAAAAAGCTCCAGAGAGCCACTAGGGCGGCGCTAAAGAGCCGCACGCGGCTCCGGAGCCGCGGGTTGCCGACCCCTGGTATAGACGAACATCAGCTGATTCCCTGCACAACGAGCACGTGCCCCAATGTTTACTTGTATGTGGCTAATGCTATTAGCATGTTGGGTCTCCGTCAAGATGAGGTCAGCTGATGGTTCCAGCAGCCGACGTGCGCATGAATATTTGATCCAAAGGTGGTGTCACATGACCAGCTGACGTTGACGTGACCGGCGGGGGTCACTGTGGGTCGGCACCTCCTGTCTGGTTCACTAAAATCAACCGGTCGTGGCGCCCATCTTGGAACAGCAAGAAGTAAAACAATAAATAAATAAATAAATAAATACTGTGGGGCAAACAAGTATTTAGTCAGCCACCGATTGTGCAAGTTCTCCCACTTAAAATGATGACAGAGGTCTGTAATTTTCATCATAGGTACACTTCAACTGTGAGAGACAGAATGTGAAAAAAAAAATCCAGGAATTCACATTGTTGGAATTTTAAAGAATTTATTTGTAAATTATGGTGGAAAATAAGTATTTGGTCAACCATTCAAAGCTCTCACTGATTGAAGGAGGTTTTGGCTCAAAATCTCACGATACATGGCCCCATTCATTCTTTCCTTAACACGGATCAATCGTCCTGTCCCCTTAGCAGAAAAACATCCCCAAAGCATGATGTTTCCACCCTCATGCTTCACAGTAGGTATAGTGTTCTTGGGATGCAACTCAGTATTCTTCTTCCTCCAAACACGACGAGTTGAGTTTATACCAAAATGGATACATGGATGATACAGCAGAGGATTGGGAGAATGTCATGTGGTCAGATGAAACCAAAATAGAACTTTTTGGTATAAACTCAATTCGTCGTGTTTGGAGGAAGAAGAATACTGAGTTGCATCCCAAGAACACCACACCTACTGTGAAGCATGGGGGTGGAAACATCATGCTTTGGGGCTGTTTTTCTGCTAAGGCAGGGGTAGGGAACCTATGGCTCTTGAGCCAGATGTGGCTCTTTTGATGACTGCATCTGGCTCTCAGATAAATCTTAGTTGACATTGCTTAACAGGATAAGTAATGAATAATTCCGCTAGTAATCACAGTTTTGATTGATGGATTGATTGATTAAAACTTTTATAAGTAAATTGCACAGTAAAGTACATATTCCGTACAATTGACCACTAAATGGTAACACCCGAATAAGTTTTTCAACTTGTTTAAGTCGGGGTCCACGTAAATCAATTCATGGTACGCGTTAAAAACAACGTTGACAATATAAAACATTCTTCTACATTTTAATTCGCCCATCCGTTTTCTACCACACCAGTTCGAGAAGTCTCATTAAGAAGTATTTTATTTATAATTGGTTAGCTTCAGAATAACAATGTTATCAAAAAGAATACGGGACTTATTATACTCTAAAAGTGTTAGTCTTACTTAAAAATACACGCATTTAGTTGTATTCAGTGTTAAAAAAACATTATATGGCTCTCACAGAAATACATTTTAAAATATTTCATGGCTCTCTCCGCCAAAAAGGTTCCCAACCCCTGTGCTAAGGGGACAGGACGATTGATCCGTGTTCTTGGGATGCAACTCAGTATTCTTCTTCCTCCAAACACGACGAGTTGAGTTTATACCAAAAAGTTCTATTATGGTTTCATCTGACCACATGACATTCTCCCAATCCTCTGCTGTATCATCCATGTATCCATTTTGGTATAAACTCAACTCGTTGTGTTTGGAGGAAGAAGAATACTGAGTTGCATCCCAAGAACACCACACCTACTGTCAAGCATGGGGGTGGAAAACATCATGCTTTGGGGCTGTTTTTCTGCTAAGGGGACAGGACGATTGATCCGTGTTAAGGAAAGAATGAATGGGGCCATGTATCGTGAGATTTTGAGCCCAAACCTCCTTCCATCAGTGAGAGCTTTAAATGGTTGACCAAATACTTATTTTCCACCATAATTTACAAATGAATTGTTTGAAATTCCTACAATGTAAATTCCTGGATTTTTTTTTCCCACATTCTGTCTCTCACAGTTGAAGTGTACCTATGATGAAAATTACAGACCTCTGTCATCATTTTAAGTGGGAGAACTTGCACAATCGGTGGCTGACTAAATACTTTTTTTTGCCCCACTGTAAACAATTAAAAAGGTCGTTAAGTGAAGAACATCGGTAAATGAATGTAGAACCCTCTTTGGGACATCATCGCCATGGTTCGCTGGTTCAGTTTAAACCCACCCTGACCGGTGCCATAGAGTCATGTGGGGTCACCAGGGCCAAATTTTAAGTTGAATTTAATTTGGAGCCCCCCCCCCACCCTTACAAAATGGACGCACCGCAAAGTAATCTGTATATTTCCAAGCTTTATTATTAGGACGAAATGAAATGAACAGTGTCTTTCAACAATGGAACAATGCTCTTTCATATCACCCTTTTGAAGGCCATTTTTCCGCCTAGTTTTCTACTGCCGGCCGCTGATTGGTCAGAGGCTGCGTGCTGTTTATGTGCGCTTTAAGCGGCCACTTTGCGAACGCGCGCAAAACCCACGCACGCGGCCCTGGAGGTCAACGCGTTTCATCGCTTCCTGTTTACGTGAAAAGACGACATCACCATGAGAAGAAAGATGATGAGGCTGTCGCATGTCATCGACGTCACATGATGCAGTCACCTGGGCGGCGTCAGCGCGTCCGTGGACGTCTGCGAGCGGCGCCAAGGCACTTGGTGAGACGACTTGAAGGCACTAAACGTCAGAGAAGGACAAAAGCCGCCCTCCTGAGGCAACCTCTGACACGCGCGCACGCAGACAGCGATGATGATGAGGCCGCATGCTGAAGAAGAGGGGTCTACGCGTGCGTTGCCATGACGACAAACACTTACCCCGCCTCCTCCAAATGTCCACAGAGTTTTAATCTAAGGAAGTCTAAAAATAGGACTAAACAAGCAATCAGCGACATGCTAATGAGGCTAACACTTTGATGCTGGCGTCCTCAATCAAAAGGTGCTGTTACCGTGACAACAGCCTCACACGTCCGTCAGCAGCTTGCCACCGTCCACACAGTTCCGGGTCGGCGGCGTGCAGTTGGCGCCGCGGAGGTTAGCCTCGCGCAGGTTGTCGATGCTGTTGTCCACGTACTCGGACTTGCTGAGCATCGAGGAGCCGTCGTCCGGCGCCAGGTTCTGTTGGCTGACGTGGAGCAGCTGGGCCTGCTCCTCGCCGTCAGTCTCGCGGTGGTAGAAGTAGTTGAAGTTGGACACGATGACGGGCACGGGCAGAGCAATGGTCAGCACGCCGGCGATGGCGCACAGCGAGCCCACGATCTTGCCGCCGATGGTCACCGGGTACATGTCGCCGTAGCCCACCGTCGTCATGGAGACCACAGCCCACCAGAAGGCGTCCGGGATGCTGGAGAAGTGCGACTCGGGCTCCTCGGCCTCGGCGAAGTAAACGGCGCTGGAGAAGAGGATGACGCCGATGAAGAGGAAGAAGATGAGCAGGCCCAGTTCGCGCATGCTGGCCTTGAGGGTCTGACCCAGGATCTGCAGACCCTTGGAGTGGCGGGACAGCTTGAAGATGCGGAAGACGCGCACCAGGCGGATAACGCGCAGGATGGCGAGCGACGTGGCCTGCTCGCCGCCGCCACCACCACCGCCACCGCCGCCCCCGCCGCCCCCTTTGCCCTCCTTGTCGTCCGGGTCGTCGGCCAGCTCGGTTCCGAGCGTGATGAAGTACGGGATGATGGCCACCACGTCGATGGAGTTCATCATGTTCCGGAAAAAGGCCATCTTGCTGGGGCAGGCGAAGAAACGCACGAGGAGCTCGAAGGAGAACCAGATGATGCAGAGCGTCTCCACCATGAAGAACGGGTCCGTTAGCACGTAGCTCCTGTAGCTGCCGGTTGAGTTTCCCGCCGCCCGCCGCCGCTCGCCCACGTCCTCCTTGAGATCCGGCAGCGTCTCCAAGCAGAAGATGACGATGGAGATGAGGATGACCATCACGGACACGATGGCGATGCCCCGGGCCGGGCCAGAACTCTCCGGGTGCTCGAAGAGGAGCCAAACCTGCCGTTGGAATTCTTTATCTGGCAGCGGGCGCTCCTCCTCGCGGATGAAACCCTCGTCTTCGCGGAACTTCTCCATGGCCTCGGCCCCGAGTTCGTAGAACTTGATCTCCTCGGAAAACATGTCCAGCGGGACGTTGACGGGCCGCCTCAGCCGACCCCCGGACTGGTAGTAGTACAAGATGGCGTCGAAGCTGGGTCGGTTGCGGTTGAAGAAGTACTCGTTCCGCAGCGGGTCGAAGTAGCGCATCCTCTTTTTAGGGTTCCCCAGGAGCGTGTCCGGGAAATGCGCCAACGTTTTGAGTTGCGTCTCGAAGCGAAGACCCGACACGTTGATGACCACGCGCTCGCAGCACTCGTGCACGCCGAACTCGTCGTCCTGAGGGTGACCCGGCAGAGTGGCGCTCTCGTCCACGTTGTCCGTGGACACCACCGTCATGCTTGTGGAGGGGGCGTGGGGCTGGAGGGGGGGTGGGGTGGAGGGGAGGGTGCAGGACAGGAAGTGCGGGTCAGAGCGGCGGGCTCCTAGTCCATCATCATCATCATCATCATCATCATCACCTGCAGGAGGCGGACATCTCGATGCGTCCTTTGCTGTCACTCAAACGTGCACGCGTCTTCAATGTGTTGTTTTCCCGCTCGCGCAAGCCCGCCGGACCCGCGCACGACCGGGCCGAGTCCCGCCAACATGCTGGCCGTCATGCGCACGCACGGAGCCCGCAGCGCAATCTCCCTCTTTCCTCGCCTCGGTGGTCTTTCTGGATCGGGACCGTCAGAAAATCCGCCAGCGGAGCGCGCGTCCGTGCACGCTCATTGGAAACATATTGTCGCGTGGAGGAGGGCGGGGCTAGGTGGAGGGGAAGAGGGGGGGGGGGGGGGGGATACGACGCATTGCAGACTCACTTTTGGCGCCACAGTGAGAGAGTCCACGGACTGATCCGAGACCAGCAGCGGGGAATATTCCTGTGTTGCCATGGCGACTGTGTCACACACACACACACACACACACACACACTTGCGGCACGTGAAGGTCACATGACACTGCTGTCAGTCACCTTGTAAGCGCCCGCCCTTCCGCGCCGCCGGGTCACCGTGCGTGACCTTTGACCCCCCCCCAGGTTCGGCGTGTTGTGATGCGTACAAAACGCCAGCTCGCTCCCACGCGCCTCGGCGTCGGCAGCTGCGGCGCCCCCATTCATAAAGGCTGCTTATATAACGCATGCGGCCCCCTCGTCGTCCGACGCTATTTTTAGGCGCCGTAGCATGCGGGGTAAAGAGCGCGGCCGAGTCGCCCTTGAAGACTGCCGTGCGACTTAAGCGAGCAATTATTAGCATCACGTCACGCCAACAGATGACGGAGGGACGTCCGAGGGCCTGTCAAGATGGCGGCCGTGACCGCGTCTGACAACAGAGATGGCGTACACTGGGATCCTGTAGTTGCGACAAAAACAACACTGTTGCCGTGACGATGGCGTCTTGCGCTGCGTTTTAACCTTGGCCTTACACACACACACACACACACACACACACACACACAGTTTAACACACACATGTACGCTTGCACCTCCTGGTACCCCAGCACCTACAAACCCCTCAAATCTACACTCCAAACATCCCAGAATAAGCTAGTCCGGTTACTTTTAGACCTCCACCCCAGATCACACCTCACTCCAACCCACTTCTCCAAAGTGGGCTGGCTCAGAGTGGAGGACAGAGTAAAACAACTTGCACTGAGCCTGGTCTATAAAATCAGCTACACCTCCCTGATACCGAAGTACATGTCAAACTACTTCCTACTACCACAACACCAGGGGGAGCTCCACAAACCACGTTAAACCCAGATTCTGATTTAACAAAGGTCTTAACTCATTCTCTTTCTATGCCACATCAATGTGGAATGCACTCCCAACAGGTGTAAAAGTAAGTGCATCTCTATCCCTTCAAAACCGCTCTAAAACAACACCACCAGACAACTTCAACCCTTTACTAATACCCTCCTCCATTCACATCCCATTTCCCTGGATTATAAATAACCTAATGTAAATAATCAAATGTACTTCTAATGTATATACTTGTTCTTATGCTATCTGAACTCACTATGTTCTCTGCTGGCTGTACATATCCTAGTAAGTAAGACCTACACTGTTTCAATGTCCATTTCTCTGTTGATGACTGAAGTACTGATATCAACCAAAGCTCCTCATCCCACCCCCCGGATTGTAAATAATGTAAATAATTCAATGTACATACTATGATGATTAACTTGTGTGATGACTGTATTATGTTGATAGTATATATTTGTACCATGAATTGATCAACGTGGACCCCGACTTAAACAAGTTGAAACAATTGACCATTTAGTGGTCAATTGTACGGAATATGTACTGAACTGTGCAAGCTACTAATAAAAGTATCAATCAATCAATCAATGGAGCAAAAAATTATGTAGTCAGCCACCGATTGTGCAAGTTCTACCGTAGTACCTCTTTGTTTTTTGCTCTGAAATGGTTTCAAAAGG
This sequence comes from Nerophis ophidion, assembly GCF_033978795.1. NCBI lineage: Eukaryota > Metazoa > Chordata > Actinopteri > Syngnathiformes > Syngnathidae > Nerophis > Nerophis ophidion. The sequence continues at coordinate 62,507,791 of NC_084620.1, forward strand.
TCCAACGAGAACTGAATCATGTAAAAAGCCAAGCAATGATTCCTATAATCTGTTTTTTCTAGACACCCACGAATATGAATGAAATCTCTATACAGTGGGGCAAAAAAGTATTTAGTCAGCCACCGATTGTGCAAGTTCTCCCACTTAAAATGATGACAGAGGTCTGTAATTTTCATCATAGGTACACTTCAACTGTGAGAGACAGAATGTGAAATAAAAAATCCAGGAATTCACATTGTAGGAATTTTAAAGAATTCATTTGTAAATTATGCTGGAAAATAAGTATTTGGTCAACCATTCAAAGCTCTCACTGATGGAAGGAGGTTTTGGCTCAAAATCTCACGATACATGGCCCCATTCATTCTTTCCTGAACACGGATCAATCATCCTGTCCCCTTAGCAGAAAAACAGCCCCAAAGCATGATGTTTCCACCTCCATGCTTCACAGTAGGTTTGGTGGTCTTGGGATGCAACTCAGTATTCTTCTTCCTCCAAACACGACAAGTTGAGTTCATACCAAAAAGTTATATTTTGGTTTCATCTGACCACATGACATTCTCCCAATCATCTGCTGTATCATCCATGTATCCATTTTGGTATCAACATATGTGGGCAACTGTGTTGGTTTCCGGCCATACCGCTTACGTGGAGTGATTTCTCCAGATTCTCTGAACCTTTTGATATTGTGAACCGTAGATGTTGAACTCCCTAAATTTCTTGCAATTGCACTTTGAGAAACGTTGTTCTTAAACTGTTTGACTATTTTCTCACGCAGTTGTGGACAAAGGGGTGTACCTCCTCGCCCCATCCTTTCTTGTGAACGACTGAGCATTTTTTTGGGAAGCTGTTTTTATACCCAATCATGGCACCCACCTGTTCCCAAATAGCCTGCACACTTGTGGGATGTTCCAAATAAGTGCTTGATGAGCATTCCTCAACTTTATCAGTATTTATTGCCACCTTTCCCAACTTCTTAAATATTTGCAAAAAAAAAAAAGTTTATCAGTTTGAACATCAAATATGTTGTCTTTGTAGCATATTCAACTGAATATGGGTTGAAAATGATTTGCAAATCATTGTATTCCGTTTATATTTACATCTAACACAATTTCCCAACTCATATGGAAACGGGGTTTGTAGTAATATACGTGTATGAAAGTATATACATGTGTAAAGGTGTATTTCTATATACAGTAGAGGCCAAAAGTTTGGACGCACCTTCTCATTCGATGCATTTTTCTTTATTTTCATGACTATTGTAGATTGTCACTGAAGTTAAAGTACCAATGATTGTCACACACATACTAGATGTGGCGAAATTATCCTCTGCATTTGACCCATCACCCTTGATCACCCCCTGGGAGGTGAGGGAAGCAGTGGGAAGCAGCGGTGCCGCGCCCGGGATTCATTTATGGTGATTCAACCCCAAATTCCAACCCTTAATGCTGAGTGCCAAGCAGGGAGGTAATAGGTCCTATTTTTATAGTCTTTGGTATGACTCGGCCGGGATTTGAACTCACGACCTACCGATCTCAGGTCCACTGAGCAGGTTACACTGAAAAAAAACTATGAATGAATACATGTGGAGTTATGTACTCAACAAAAAAGGTGAAATAACTGAAAAAAAAGTATATTCTAGTTTCTTCAAAATAGCCACCCTTTGCTCCGATTAGTGCTTTGCACACTCTTGGCATTCTCTCTATGAGCTTCAAGAGTTAGTCACCGGAAACGGTTTTCACTTCACAGGTGTCATAGTTTTGATGCCTTCAATGACCATCTTTAATGTAAATGGTCATGAAAACAAAGAAAACGCACTGAAATGAGAAGGTGTCCAAACTTTTGGCCTGTACTGTATGTATACGTGTGTAAAGGTGTACGTGTTTGTGTGTACAGAGGTACAAGTTTGTTTGAAAATGTATGTGTGTAAAAGTGTAAGTGGGTAAAGGTGTAGATGTGTGTTAAGTGTATGAGTATAAAAGTGCCATAATATAAGGATGTGTGTAAAAATGTTGCCATTTGTAAAACTTGCACGCCTGTAATAGTGTATGTGCGTAAAAGTGTATGTATGTGTGTGTGTGTGTGTATAGGTATGTGCACGTGTAGAGTGTGTCAAAGTGTGCATGTGTAAAAGTGTATGGGTGTAAAAATGTACACGTTTCTGTGTACAGGTGTAAAGTATAAATGTGTAAAGGTATACCTGTGATAAAAGCGTATGTGTGTAAAAATGTTGCCGTGTGTAAAGGTGTATGTACAAAACCCAAAACCAGTGAAGTTGGCACATTATGTAAATCGTAAATAAAAACAGAAAACAATAATTTGCTAGTCCTTTTCAACGTACGTATATTCAATTGAATAGACTGCAAAGACAATATATTTAATGTTCGAACTGGAAAACGTAATATTTTGCAAAAAATAGCCCATTTGGAATTTGATGCCTGCAACATGTTTGAAAAAAACTGGCACGTGTGGCAAAAAAGACTGAGAAATTTGAAAAATCGCCATCTTCGAAGCAACATTATCATGGACGCCCCTGCTTATTTCAGCAAGACAATGCCAAGCCACGTGTTAGAACAGCGTGGCTTTATAGTTAAAGAGTGTGGGTATTGGACTGGCCTGCCTGTTGTCCAGACCAGTCTCCCAGTGAAAATGTGTGACGCATTATGAAGCGTAAATACCACAACAGAGACCCTGGACAGTTGAACAACTTAAGCTGCACATCAAGCAAGAATGGGAAATAATTACACCTGAAAAGCTTCAAAAAATAGTCTCCTCAGTTCCCAAAAGTTTACTGAGTTAAAAGGAAAGGCCATGTAACGCAGTGGTAAATATGCCCCTGTGCCAACTTTTTAAATTCTAAGTTGATGATTATTTGCGGGGAAAAAAAGAAGTTTCTCAGTTCGAACATGAAATATCTTATCATTGGAGTCTATTAAATTGAATATAAGTTGAAAAGGATTTGCAAATCATTGTTTTCATTTACGATTTACACAATGTGCCAACTTCACCGGTTTTGGGTTTTGTATGTAAAGGTGCATGTGTTTCAAGGTGGTGTATGCATAGGCGCCAATCTACATTTCTGCCAGTGGGTGCACGGTCTGTGTTTATTAAAAAATAAATAAACTTTCAGTGAAGTTAAAGGCCTACTGAAACCCACTACTACCTACCACGCAGTCTGATAGTTTATATATCAATGATGAAATATAAAAATTGCAACACATGCCAATACGGACGGTTTAGTTTACTAAATTGCAACTTAAAAATTTGCGCGAAGTATCCTGTTGAAAACGTCGCGGTATGATGACGCGTGTGTTTGACGTCACCGGTTATAGCAAACATTTTTTTCCAGCCGGATCCAAGCTATAAGTAGTCTGCTTTAATCGCATAATTACACAGTATTCTGAACATCTGTGTTGCTGAATCTTTTGCAATTTGTTCAATTAATAATGGAGAAGTCAAAGTAGAAAGGTGGAGGTGGGAAGCGGTGTATTGCAGCTGCCTTTAGCAACACAAACACAGCCGGTGTTTCCTTGTTTAAAATTCCCGAAGGTGAAGCTTTACTATGGAACAGAGCGGTCAAGCGAACATGGTTCCGGATCACATGTCGACCGGCATGTTTCGGTGAGAAAATTGTGGTAATAAGTCTGCTCTTACCGTAGACATGAGCGGAGCTTGCGTCCTCCTGCAGCTGCGTGGCTTCCTTCAGAGACCCTGGCGGTCACCACACCCGTACCATATAATCTCACTAAAACACTATAGTAACACAATAAGCGGATAAGGAATTTTCCAGAATTATTCTAGTAAATGTGTCTAATAACATCTGAATTGCACCCACTGCCCTCGCCTTTTTCCTTTTTTTTTTTTCTAGTCCTTCACTCTCATATCCTCATCCACGAATCTATCATCTTCGCTCAAATTAATGGGGAAATTGTCGCTTTCTCGGTCCGAATCGCTAAACAATGTGAGGATGTGAGGAGCTCTACAACCAGTGACGTCACGCGCACATCGTCTGCTACTTCCGGTACAGGCAAGGCTTTTTTATCAGCGACCAAAAGTTGTGAACTTTATCCTCGATGTTCTCTACTAAATCCTTTCAACAAAAATATGGCAATATCGCAAAATGATCAAGTATGACACATAGAATGGAGCTGCTATCCCCGTTTAAATGAGAAAATCTCATTTCAGTAGGCCTTTAAAATTAACCACAGGGGTAGCCAAAGGGCTGTACAATAGGCAGGTTAAAGATAACACAAGAAAAACGAGCCAACACAACACAAACAGAGCAAGATAAAAAAAAAACAAGTACAACACAGAGACAGGTTGACAGCAGGTGCATTATGGGACGCCAGAGCAGGATGGAGATCACAGAGTGTTAAAGGCCATGGAATAAAAGTGTGTTAAATAAACTACAACAATATTGATTTTTTTAAAATTATTTTAAAGATTGAAAATTCCACGTGGGTGCTCGGCATGGTCTGTGGGTTCTCGGGCCCCAAAGCAACCACGGAATCTGCGCCTATGTGTGTGTAAAAGTTCCCGTATTTAATCAATTAATCAATCAATCTATGTCTATTTATATAGCCCTAAATCACTAGTGTCTCAAAGGGCTGCACAAACCACAACGACATCCTCGGTAGAGCCCACATAAGGGCAAGGAAAACTCACACCCTTTGGGACGTTAAGACAGTGACAATGATGACTATGAGAAACCTTGGAGAGGACCACATATGGCGGCACTGTATCAAAAAAATGACATCAATCCCTAAAGGATATCACCACATGGGCTCAGGAAGACTTCAGAAAACCACTGTCACTAAATAAACTTTGTTGCTACATCTGTCAGTGCAAATTAAAGTCCTACTATGCAAAGCAAAAGCCATTTATCAACAACATCCAGAAACGCTGCCAGCTTCTCTGGGCCTGAGATCATCTAAGATGGACTGATGCAAAGTGCAAAAGTGTTCTTTGGTCTGACGAGTCCACATTTCAAATTGTTTTTGGAAATATTCGACATCCTGTCATGCGGACCAAAGGGGAAGCGAATTGATTAACGTGGACCTCGACTTAAACAAGTTGAAAAATTTATTCAGGTGTTACCATTTTGTGGGCAATTGTACGGAATATGTACTGAACTGTGCAATCTACTAATAAAAGTATCAATTAATCAAAAAACCATAGGTCTACTTCCATGGCAGCGATGGAACTAGTTGAGGAGGTAAGCACTGCAATTGATAAGAGGGAATTTGCTGTTGGTGTTTTTATTGACCTGAACAAAGCCTTTGACACCATCGATCACACTTTACTAGATATGGTGTCAAAGGTCTTGCTCATGATTGGTTGAAAAGTTATCTTGGTGGCTGAGAGCAGTATGTGCATATGAACAATGTAGATTCAGATAAAAAGATTATTACACACGGTGTACCCCAAGGTTCTGTACTGGGACCAACATTGTTTTTACTGTATATTGACATTTGTAAAATCTTTAAAAAACTCAACTGTATTATTTTTGCAGATGATACAAGTCTGTACTGTTCTGGGCAAGACCTTGACCAACTCCTAGAGACTGTAGAGATTGAACTCCACATACTAAAGCAATGGTTTGATGCCAATAAACTATCAATCAACCTAAAGAAAACAAAATATTAAATTTTTGGAAATAGGAAAAATAACATACAGCGTCATATAAGAATTGATGATATGGAGCTAGAAAGGGTGTATTCAATAACATTTTTGGGAATCTATATAGATGATGAATAAATTGTAAACTGTACATAAATATACTTACACAAAGATGGCAAAAATTATTGCTATGTTACATGAAAGTAAAAACTCTGTAAATCAAAAAGCTCTTCACATGTTATATAATTCTTGTGGGGTGGTATAGCTCGGTTGGTAGAGCGGCCGGGCCAGCAACTTGAGGGTTGCAGGTTCGAATCCCGCTTCCGCCATCTTAGTCACTGCCATTGTGTCCTTGGGCAAGACACTTTGCCCACCTGCTCCCAGTGCCACCCACACTGGTTTAAATGTAAAAAAATAAAAATAAAAAAAAATAAATTAGATATTGGGTTTCACTATGTAAACCGCTTTGAGTCACTAGAGAAAAAGCGCTATATAAATATATTTCACTTCACTTTCATATTCCCATATCTTAATTATTGTGTTGAAATCTGGGGTAACAATTATAAATCAAACAGCAACTCTATATTCTTACTTCAAAAGAAAGCGATTAGAATTGTACATTACGTGAATTATTATGACCATACCAATGCTCTGTTCATTAAATTAAAAACATTAAAACTGCACGATCTTGTTGACTATTGTGGCTTACAAAGCTGATAACCACATGCTGCCTGGCTGTCTACAGGTGAGGTTCAAACCCAGAGAGAATCCCTATGACCTCAAAGGTTCAGCTTTATTTCAGAAAGCAAACCTAAGAACGAGCTTAAAAAGTAGATGTGTTTCTGTCAGGCGGGTTCAACTGTGGAACAGTTTGGGTTATTTCTTAAAACGTCCATTCACACATTTAAAAAACACTTAAATATATATTTGTCTTAAAAAAATTTATCACCTTTGAATCAACATTGTAGTTAACACTATGACTAATGTTAATTAAAAACTAAATGTGGGATATAAATAATAATGAAAGTACAAACCCCGTTTCCATATGAGTTGGGAAATAATGTTAGATGTAAATATAAACGGAATATAATGATTTGCAAATAATTTTCAACCCATATTCAGTTGAATATGCTACAAAGACAACATATTTGATGTTCAAACTGATAAACATTTTTTCTTTGCAAATAATCCTTAAGTTTAGAATTTGATGCCAGCAACATGTGACAAAGAAGTTGGGAAAGGTGGCAATAATTACTGATAAAGTTGAGGAATGCTGATCAAACACTTATTTGGAGCATCCCACAGGTGTGCAGGCTAATTGGGAATAAAAACAGCTTCCCAAGAAATGCTCTGTCTTTCACAAGAAAGGGGTCTCCGTTGTCGTAATTTAGGCTTCATAATGCGCCTCACGTTTTCTATGGGAGACAGGTCTGGACTACAGGCAGGCCAGTCTAGTACCTGCATTCTTTTACTATGAAGCCCCCCTGTTGTAACACGTGGCTAGGCATTGTCTTGTTGAAATAAGCAGGGGCGTCCATGATAACGTTGCTTGGATGACAACATATGTTGCTCCAAAACCTGTATGTACCTTTCAGCATTAAAGGTGCCTTCACAGATGTGTAAGTTACCCATGCCTTGGGCACTAATACACCCCCATACCATCACAGATGCTGGCTTTTAAACTTTGCGCCTATAACAATCCGGAAGGTTATTTTCCTCTTTGTTCCGGAGGACACCACGTCCTCTGTTTCCAAATATAATTTGAAATGTGGACTCGTCAGACCACAGAACACCTTTCCACTTTGCATCAGTCCCTCTTAGATGAGCTCGGGCCCAGCGTAGCCAGCGGCGTTCCTTGGTGTTGTTGATAAATGGGTTTTGCTTTGCATAGTAGAGTTTTAACTTGCACTTACAGATGTAGCGACCAACTGTAGTTACTGACAGTGGTTTTATGAAGTGTTCCTGAGCCCGTGTGGTGATATCCTTTACACACTGATGTCTGTTTTTGATGCAGTACCGCCTGAGGGATCAAAAGTCTGTAATATCATCGCTTACGTGCAGTGATTTCTCCAGATTCTCTGAACCTTTTGATGATTTTACGAACCGTAGATCAGTGGTCCCCATAATTTGTCCTGGGGGAGGGGCGGTTGGGGTGGGGTTTATACCAAAAAGTTCTATTTTGGTTTCATCTGACCACATGACATTCTCCCAATCCTCTGCTGTATCATCCATGTATCCATTTTGGTATAAACTCAACTCGTTGTGTTTGGAGGAAGAAGAATACTGAGTTGCATCCCAAGAACACCACACCTACCGTGAAGCATGGGGGTGGAAACATCATGCTTTGGGGCTGTTTTTCTGCTAAGGGGACAGGACGATTGATCCGTGTTAAGGAAAGAATGAATGGGGCCATGTATCGTGAGATTTTGAGCCAAAACCTCCTTCCATCAGTGAGAGCTTTGAATGGTTGACCAAATACTTATTTTCCACCATAATTTACAAATAAATTCTTTAAAATTCCTACAATGTGAATCTTTGGATTTTATTTTTTCACATTCTGTCTCTCATAGTTGAAGTGTACCTATGATGAAAATTACAGACCTCTGTCATCATTTTAAGTGGGAGAACTTGCACAATCGGCGGCTGACTAAATACTTTTTTGCCCCACTGTATGTAGATTTCATTCATATTCGTGGGTGTCTAGAACAAACAGATGATAGGAATCATTGCTTGGCTTTTTACATGATTCAGTTCTCGTTGGACCTTTTGAAACCATTTCAGAGCAAAAAACAAAGAGGTACTACGGTAGAAGGACGACAAACTAAATATTCTTTCAAAAGTAAACGTAAAGAAAACACAAGTGCTGGCTAAGAAAAAAGTGCTGGCTAAAGAGTCCTGATTTGTTTGTGGGTGTGCTAGTGGTGGCAGTGCACACCACATCTTAACATCATGCATCCATCCATCCATTTTCTACCGCTTATTCCCTTCTTGGGGTCACGGGGGGCGCTGGCGCCTATCTCAGCTACAATCGGGCGGAAGGCGGGGTACACCCTGGACAAGTCGCCACCTCATCGCAGGGCCAACACAGATAGACAACATTCACACTCACATTCACACACTAGGGCCAATTTAGTGTTGCCAATCAACCTATCCCCAGGTGCATGTCTTTGGAAGTGGGAGGAAGCCGGAGTACCCGGAGGAAACCCACGCATTCACGGGGAGAACATGCAAACTCCACACAGAAAGATCCCGAGCCTCGGATTGAACCCAAGACTGCAGGACCTTCGTATTGTGAGGCAGACGCACTAACCCCTCTGCCACCGTGAAGCCCATCTTAACATCATGCACTAATATTAAAATAATAAGCGACGTCATCATTTTGTGGGCATTATGGTAAAATTGTCAAGGTATGGCGTTCATGGTTTCAAATAATTAATAGAAGGACACATCTATAATTGTACATTGGGGAGGAGGAACCACTTCTGGACTTTCTGCTCAGGTGCTTTGGATGCGTGTAAAAGAAAGTGCATCTCTAGCTTCCTTCAAAACCGCACTAAAAGAACACCTCCAGGCAACTATAACCCTAGAGCAGGCGTTGGCAACCTGCGGCTCTTTAGCACCGCCCTAGTGGCTCTCTGGAGCTTTTTCAAAAATATATGAAAAAGGGAAAAGATCAGGACAAAAAAACATATTTTTTGTTTTAATTTGGTTTCTGTAGGAGGACAAACATGACACAAAGCTCCATAATTGCTATAAAGCACACAGTTTATATTAAACGTGATTCACTGATTCGATTTGGCGAGTGCCGTTTTGTCCTACTAATTTTGGCGGTCCTTGAACTCACCGTGGTTTGTTTACATTTATAACTTTCTCCGGCTTTCTAGGACGTGATTTATGCCTCTTCTTTTTCTGTCTCATTTTGTCCACCAAACTTATAACGTTGTGCATGAATGCACAAAGGTGAGTTTTGTTGATGTTATTGACTTTTGTGGAGTGCTAATCAGACATATTTGGTCACTGCATGACTGCAGGCTAATCGATGCTAACATGCTATTTAGGCTAGCTGTATGTACATATTGCATCATTATGCCTCATTTGTTGGTATATTTGAGCTCATTTAGTTTCCTTTAAGTCCTCTTAATTCAATGTATATCTCATGACACACTATCTGTATGTAATCCATTTTCTACCGCTTATTCCCTTTCGGGGTCGCGGGGGAGCTCAGCTACAATCGGGCGGAAGGCGGGGTACACCCTGGACAAGTTGCCACCTCATCGCAGGGCCAACACAGACAGACAGACAACCTTCACACTCACATTCACACACTAGGGCCAATTAATATGGCTTTTAATTTTTTTGCGGCTCCAGACAGATTTGTTTTTGTATTTTTGGTCCAATATGGAGCTTTCAACATTTTGGGTTGGCGACCCCTGGCCTAGACTGATACCCTCACCCCACCACATCTCATCTCCCCGAATTGAAAATAATCAAATGTAAAAAAATAAATAAATAAATGATAAATGGGTTGTACTTGTATAGCGCTTTTCTACCTTCAAGGTACTCAAAGCGCTTTGACACTACTTCCACATTTACCCATTCACACACACATTCACACACTGATGGAGGGAGCTGCCATGCAAGGCGCCAACCAGCACCCATCAGGAGCAAGGGTGAAGTGTCTTGCTCAGGACACAACGGGCGTGACGAGGTTGGTACTAGGTTGGGATTGAACCAAGGACCCTCGGGTTGCGCACGGCCACTCTTCCACTGCGCCACCCCGTCCCAATAATATGTATATATATCATAATATATAATAATATCATATATATAATAATATGTATATATATCAATCAATCAATCAATCAATCAATGTTTATTTATATAGCCATAAATCACAAGTGCGTCAAAGGGCCGCACAAACCACAACGACATCCTCGGTAGGGCCCACAGAAGGGCAAGGAAAAACTCACCCCAGTGGGACGTCGACCATGATGACTATGAGAAACCTTGGAGAGGACCACATATGTTGGCAACCCCCCCCCCCCCCTCTCCAGGGGACCGAAAGCAATGTAGGTCGAGCGGATCTAACATGATATTGTGAAAGTCCAATCCATAGTGGATCTAACATAACCGTGAGAGTCAAGTCCAAAGTGGATCCAATATAGTAGCGAGAGTTTTTATGCTTTCTGAGCTCACTATGTTCAGTGCTCGCTGTACATATCCTACGAAGTCAGACCTACACTGTTACAATGTCCATTTCTCAGATGATTTCATTGATATCCAAAACTAAACACCAAGGCCCAACCCCCTCCACAACCCACCCCCCGGATTGTAAATAATGTAAATAATTCAATGTATATACTATGATGATTAACTTGTGTGATGAATGTATTATGCTGATAGTATATATTTGTACCATGAATTGATTAACGCGGATCTTGACTTAAACAAGTTGAAAAACTTCCTCGGGTGTTACCATTTAGTGGTCAATTGTACTGAACTGTGCAATCTACTGATAAAGTTTCAATCAATCAATCAATCAAAATGTGTGTGTGCTATATCTTCTGGTTGTGATTAAAATATTAAAAATATTGACAGACTGCCAAGCCTCTGGTGATGCTCCCATGCCAGCAAGACATCTGATTGGCTGACCAATATTTGCGCTCAGGTATAGTACAGGCTGTAACTTCCTATTGTGTGCATGCAGAGATACGCTAAGCTAAGATAGGCCAGGCTGGGCTCAAGAAGCACATGAAAAAGCTGAGCGGGGAACAGCGGTGTCTTGTTCTGTGCTTATGAAATATTCACATCATGCAGGCTGGAAGACGACACGCAGGATCAAAAGCTCAACCTCTGTGACCTTTGACCCACCGCGGTCCCGGTCTGATCTCGTGTGACATCACGGAAGCCGCGTCCTCTTGCCGCAGCCGAGACGCACGTGAGCTTCAACATGCGCATCTTCCACACTTGCCATTAACCTCAAAGGCCTACTGAAACCCACTACTACCGACCACGCAGTCTGATAGTTTGTATATCAATGATGAAATATTAACATTGCAACACATGCCAATACGGCCTTTTTAGTTTACTAAATTGGAAAATTAAATTTCCCGCGAAGTGTCCTGTTGAAAACGTCGCGGAATGATGACGTTATTGGTTGGAGCGGACATTTTATCCCAGCACCACTCACGGCTAAAAGTCATCTGCTTTAATCACATAATTACACAGTATTCTGGATATCTGTGTTGCTGAATCTTTTGCAATTTGTTCAATTAATAATGGAGACTATAAAGAAGAATGCTGTTGGTGGAAAGCGGTGGATTGCAGCTGCCTTTAGCAACCAAAACACAGCCGGTGTTTCTTTGTTTTTTGTGAAGCTTTAATATGGAACAGAGTGGTCAACCGAACATGTTTCTCTACCACATGTCAACCGGCAGGTTTCGGTGAGAAAATTGTGGTAATAAGTCGGCTCTTACCGGAGACATGAGCGGAGCTTGCGTCCTCCTGCCGCAGCTGTCAAAAAGGCAGCTGCGACTTTCTTGGCTCCTCCATGGCTTCCATCAGAGACACTGGCGGTCACCAAACCCCTCCGACTTTCAGGTATGACTTTCTAATCCCACTAAAACACTAGTAACACAATAAGCAGATAAGGGATTTTCCAGAATTATCCCAGTAAATAGCGCTTCACTCTAACTTTCCTCATCCACGAATGTTTCATCCTCGCTCAAATTAATCGGGAAATCGTCGCTTTCTCGGTCCGAATCGCTCTTGCTGCTGGTGGCCATGATTGTAGGTAGATAGATAGATAGATAGATAGATAGATAGTACTTTATTGATTCCTTCAGGAGAGTTCCTTCAGGAAAATTAAAATTCCAGCAGCAGTGTACAGAGTTGAGATCAATTTAAAAAAAAGTAAAAAGTAAATAATGGGGTTTTAAAAGGAAACAAAATAGAGAAATATTACAAAAAGAATAAAAACAATGGGAATAACAATATAACAGTAAAATAAGAATATAACAAGACAAAGTAGGCAGTAGTGACCATGTTATGAAAACGTATTGCACTGTTTTTGTTTTGCATCCCCTGTCATCCTAATACCCCCCGTCCCCCGTCCCATGTAAACAACGTGAGGATGTGAGGAGCTCGACAACGTCTGCTACTTCCGGTACAGGCAAGGCTTTTTTATTAGCGACCAAAAGTTGCGAACTTTATCGTCTATGTTCTCTACTAAATTCTTTCAGCAAAAATATGGCAATATCGCAAAATGATCAAGTATGACACATAGAATGGACCTGCTATCCCCGTTTAAATAGGAAAATCTCATTTCAGTAGGCCTTTAAGAGTGTGTGTGTGTGTGTGTGTGTGTGTGTGTGTGTGTGTGTGTGTGTGTGTGTGTGTGTGAGACACTCCAGGCTCATTTGCATAAGACACATGAGGAGTGCTGTGTGGCGAAGAACTACAGCACCACCCGCTGGCCTGTGGACGCCACAGCATGTCATGTGGTCAGCTGAAGGGGGGCCTGCATTTTGACTGGCAACAGGAGCCTGTTACTGAGTGTTTCCATGGCAACAGTGGGTCGCTCAAATAGCCGAGAAAAATGACGAGTCATGTGACGTCTCCTTCACGGAACATACGTCCTCAGACGCCCATGGAGAACCCGGGAAGGATGAGGGAGGTCATGATTGGACTTGTGTGAAGAACATGTTGACTTCCTGTGTGCTCATGTCTTCCCGAGGGCCTTTGTGCGCTCTGGAGGGGCGGGGGAGTCTTGTGATTGGCTCAAGCCTCCTGCGCTCCCATTTTCCACCCGAGCGCTCATCCGGCACACACGCACGCGGCGCTAAGCTAACGCTAAATGCTCCGAGGCTCCTCGCAGCCTGCGATGCGAATCGAAACGTTTGCTTCGTGTTGTCCAAGACAGCCAGCAGGGGGCGTTGTCAAACACATGATTCAGTCACATGACTCAGCGGCAATACATCAGCCCACAATGCATTGCAGCCGAACTGGGGGCGAGTGGAGTTTAGACAATGAGGCGTGGATGATGTCATCACTTGACGGAGTGCTTTGAAAACACACCTGCTAATCTTTTAAAGGCCTACTGAAACCCACTACTACCCACCACGCAGTCTGATGGTTTATATATCAATGATGAAATATTAACATTGCAACACATGCCAATACGGCCTTTTTAGTTTACTAAATTACAATTTTAAATTTCCCGCGGAGTTTCCTGTTGAAAACGTCACGGACGCGTGTTTGTGACGTTATTGGTTGGAGGGGACATATTAGCCAGCACCACTTGCGGCTAAAAGTCCTCTCTTTTAATCGCACAATTACACAGTATTTTGGACATCTGTGTTGCTGAATCTTTTGCAATTTTTTCAATTACTAATGGAGAAGTCAAAGTAGAAAGATAGAGGTGGGAAGCTTTAGCCTTTAGCCCAGAGGTCGGGAACCTTTTTGGCTGAGAGAGCCAAGAAGCCAAATATTTTAAAATGTATTTCTCTAAGAGGCATATAATATATTTTTTAACACTGAACACAACTAAACGTGTGCCAGAGTATAATAGGTCTCTTATTCTTTGTAATAACATTGTTATTCTGAAGCTAACTGTGGAGGGGGCGTGGCCTGCGGGCCTGCAGCAAAGCAGGATGTTGCCAGTACCGGCCTCGAAATCAGCGACAGGTGCGTAGATGTGCCACCTGGGCCTTGTTATCTAATCCCCTGTCGCTCTATTATAAGCAGCAGCCAGGAGGAGAGACAGGGTTGGGGCTGGAGCCAGAGGGCGAATGAGGACGAAAGAGAAAAAGACAATTGCTGGAATGCAACTGAGAGACTAATTGAAAAAAATATATATATTTTAACCCTAAAACAGGCTCTCATGTTGTTGCTTGGTGGTCTGAAGAACTCCCAGGAGGGCAAGCCCAAATTACTTCTTACCATTAACGCAACTTCTTGAATAAAAATGCATGAGAATGTTTTATATTTTGAATGTTATTTTTAACATTATGATTACAAGTGGAATTATTCATTACTGTTAAGCAATGTCAGCTCAGATTTATCAGAGGGCCAGATGCAGTTATCAAAAGAGCCACATCTGGCTCTAGAGCCATAGGTTATCTACCCCTGCTTTGGCCACACAAACACACTGTGTTTCCTTGTTTAAAATTCCCGGAGGTGAAGCTTTACCATGGATCAGAGCGGTCAAGCGAACATGGTCAACCGGCAGGTTTCGGTGAGAAAATTGTGATAAAAAGTCGCCTCTTACCGGAGATCAGCGGAGCTTCTGTCCTGCTGCAGCTTCGTGACTTCTCTCAGAGACTGGCGTCAACACATCCGTGGACACACCCCTCCGACTATCAGGTACAATTTAACTCACTAAAACACTAACAACACAATAGAAAGATAAGGGATTTCCCAGAATTATCCTAGTAAATGTGTCTAAAAACATCTGAATCACTCCCATTGCAATCACCTTTTTTTTTTTTCCCTTTTTTTTTCTTTCTAGTTCTTCACTCTAAATTTCATCCACGAATCTTTCACCCTCGCTCGAATTAATGGGGAAATTGTCGCTTTCTCGTTCCGAATAGCTCTTGCTGCTGGAGGCTCCCATTATAAACAATGTGAGGATGTGAGGAGCCCTCACAGCGGTGACGTCATCGTCTGCTACTTCCGGTAAAGGCAAGGCTTTTTGATTAGTGACCAAAAGTTGCAAACTTTATCGTGGATGTTCTCTACTAAATCCTTTCAGCAAAAATATGGCAATATCGTGAAATGATCAAGTATGACACATTGAAAGGATCTGCTATCCCCGTTTAACTAAGAAAATCTCATTTCAGTAGGCCTTTAAGAGTGTGTGTGTGTGTGTGTGTGTGTGTGTGTGTGTGTGTGTGTGTGTGTGTGTGTGTGTGTTTGTGTGACAAATATATATTTTTTTTATGTAATCTGCTCTGAATCTGACACCTGACATGCGCAAATTGTTGTGGTCATCTTCTTTTGAAGTGGACCATAACCACTGACACAAACACACGCACACACCTGAGGGTGTCTGCTGGTTGTTAGTGGTTACCTGTCGCTATGGTAACTGCCTCCAGCAAACCTCCGGTGGCGAGAAGTACGACTCGGCTCTCTGCGGCTCCCACGCACACGCACGCGGGTCGTCCTCTTAAACAACAAAGACGATGTGAAATAGGAACAGGCTCCACCCCTTTGCCCCTCCCCTCGTCTCCAAATATGGCAGAGCTGCTTGAGGAACTTTATAATGACATCATGTGGAGTGTGTGAATCTCGGATTTCTGACTGGACCTGAACTCACCGCCTGTCAGCCTGAATTAAAGCAGCGTTTGTGTCACGCTGCCCTCAAGTCAAGGACCAGTGCACAACCCACTGGCACGCACACGTGCACACGCATCTCATCTCTTCTGGAAAACAGGACGCTGCACTTTTTAAGGACGTTGCCAAGTTAATTGAGCCAGCCTCCTAATGCCGGCTATTCATTGTGTTGTTATTTACAGCCGGCAGTGCAGGGACACTCCTACTTAATCCACATCATCACGCTGCTGCATTAGATAAGGAAAAGGATAAATATAGCACTCACGCTTTGTTTTCTTAATCCCACCGCAGGGCCAAGAAACTAACCTTTTAAATGGGTCAGTGTGTGTGTGAAGGGGGGATCCATTGCAAGTTGGGAGGACGGCGTCCATTTGAGGTTGGTTGGGTGTAAAGGGACGGTTTGTACACATCGCATAGCTAAAACAAGTTAAGCTAACTTCCTGTTTGTGAAGCCTCACATGTGAAGGGTCAAACAAGCCGACATCTACAAGACAGCAAGTCAAGTGCATTGTGGGTAAAACATCACAACCAATGCAAAAAACGTGTGTGTGAGTGTGTGTGTGTGTGTGTGTGTGTGTGGCCCCGGGGGGCCGGCCCACCAAGCAGCACAAAGACGACTCATGAGCGCGTGCACGTGTCAGCTGCTTTTCCATCTCATACTTACACATACTCACATATTCTATGTAGAAATGTATATATACACACACAAATATATATGTGTTCATATACATATATACATACATATATAAGCAGCATAAAAGACAACTCTTGAGCGCGTGCACATTTCCATCTCATACATACACATATGTACACATTTAGAACACACATCTACATATATACACATAAATACACACGTACAAACACATATATACATACACATATACATACACACATGCATCTATTCAAATACACACACACATACATATTATACATTTTATATATATATATTATATACATATATACAAACCCCGTTTCCATACGAGTTGGGAAATTGTGTTAGATGTAAATATAAACGGAATACAATGATTTGCAAATCATTTTCATTCCATATTCGGTTGAATATGCTACAAAAACAACATATTTGATGTTCAAACGGATAAACATTTTTTTTTTTTGCAAGTAATCATTAACTTTTGAATTTGATGCCAGCAACACGTGACAAAGAAGTTGGGAAAGGTGGCAATAAATACTGATTAAGTTGAGGAATGCTCATCCAACACTTATTTGGAACATCCCACAGGTGTGCAGGCTAATTGGGAACAGGTGTGTGCCATGATTGGGTATAAAAGCAGCTTCCATGAAATGCTAAGTCATTCACAAACAAGGATGGGCCGAGGGTTACCAATTTGTAAGCAAATTGTCGAACAGTTTTAGAACAACATTTCTCAACGAGCTATTGAGCTAATTTATGGATTTTACCATCTACAGCAGTGGTCCCGATTGGTACCGGGCCGCAGAAGAATTTTTTATTCATTTTTATCTAAAAAAAAACAAAAAAAAAAAACGTTTTTTTGTTTCCATTAAATCAACATGAAAAACACAATATACACTTACAATTAGTGCACCAACCACAAAAACTTCCCTTTTTCATGACAAAGTAAAAAAAAAATTAAAAAAAATGGAGAAATCACTGCACGTAAGCGATGATATTACAGACTTTTGATCCCTCAGGCGGTACTGAGTCAAAAACCGATATCAGTGTGTAAAGGATATCACCATATGGGCTCAGGAACACTTCATAAAACCACTGTCAGTAACTACAGTTGGCTGCTACATCTTTAAGTGCAAGTTAAAACTCTACTATGCAAAGCAGAACTCATTTATCAACAACACCAAGGAACACCGCTGGCTTCGCTGGGACCGAGCTCATCTAAGATGGACTGATGCAAAGTGGAAAAGTTTTCTGTGGTCTGACGAGTCCACATTTCTAATTTATTTGGAAACAGAGGACGTGGTGTCTTCCAGAACAAAGAGGAAAATAACCATTCGGATTGTTATAGGCGTAAAGTTCAAAAGCCAGCATCTGTGACGGTATGGGGGTGTATTAGTGTCCAAGGCATGGGTAACTTACACATCTGTGAAGGCACCATTAATGCTGAATGGTCCATACAGGTTTTGAAGCAACGTATGTTGTCATCCAAGCAACATTATCATGGACGCCCGTGCTTATTTTTAGAAAAAAGAGAGCGGGTACTTTCCTGGCCCGCCCTCACTCCAGACCTGTCTTCCATCGAAAATGTGTGGCGCATTATGAAGCGTAAAATACGACAGCGGAGACCCCGGACTGTTGAACGACTAATGGTCTACATAAAACAAGAAGGGGAAAGAATTCCACTTTCAAAGCTTCAACAATTATTTTCTTCAGTTCCCAAACGTTTATTGAGTGTTGTTAAAAGAAAAGGTGATGTAACACAGTGGTGAACATGCCCTTTCCCAACTACTTTGGCACGTGTTGCAGCCATGAAATTCTAAGTTAATTATTATTTGCATAAAAAATTACGTTTATGAGTTTGAACATCAAATATCTTGTCTTTGTAGTGCATTCAATCTAATATGGGCTGAAAAGGATTTGCAAATCATTGTATGCCGTTTATATTTACATCTAACACAATTTCCCAACACATACGGAGACGGGGTTTGTACATACGTACATACATACATACAAACAAACCCCGTTTTCATATGAGTTGGGAAATTGTGTTCGATGTAAATATAAACGGAATACAATGATTTACAAATCCTTTTCAACTCATATTCAATTGAATGCACTACAAAGACAAGATATTTGATGTTCAAACTTGTAAACTTTATTTTTTTCCGCAAATAATAATTAAGTTAGAATTTCATGGCTGTAACACGTGCCAAAGTAGTTGGGAAAGGGCATGTTCACCACTGTATTACATTACCTTTTCTTTTAACAACACGCAATAAACGTTTGGGAACTGAGGAAACTAATTGTTGAAGCTTTGAAAGTGGAATTCTTTACCATTCTTGCTTGATGTACAGCTTAAGTTGTTCAACAGTCCGGGGTCTTGTTGTCGTATTTTACGCTTCTAAATGCGCCACACATTTTCGATGGGAGACAGGTCTGGACTGCAGGCGGGCCGGGAAAGTACCCGCACTCTTTTACTATGAAGCCACGCTGTTGTAACACGTGGCTTGGCATTGTCTTGCTGAAATAAGCAGGGGTGTCCATGATACCGTTGCTTGGATGACAACATATGTTGCTCCAAAACCTGTATGGACCATTCAGCATTAATGGTGCCTTCACAGATGTGTAAGTTACCCATGCCTTGGGCACTAATGCACCCCCATACCATCACAGATGCTGGCTTTTCC